>NC_137810.1:21024936-21079936 GCF_963921795.1 Nannobrachium achirus | reverse complement strand
AAATGTAACTTGTCTCATGATCTCAAATTTGAGAAGTACTGTAGAATTCAATATTCATTATTTTATTACATATTTTTCTTTGTGTCATTTATTTACAGTGTTCAAATAAATGTTAAATATCTTTCCACTCCAGTCTGTTCCAGCCCCATAGGCTAACGTGACAACAGTCTGAAAGGGTTTTCCTTTTAATGACATCGGCCACTCACTGATAAGACTACAGGCAGTGATCTCATAAAAGTCAATGGAGTTAAAGTTCAATAGAGTGAAACTGCCAAAGGGACAAAGATCTTTATCTTTCTTTTTGATTTCCGTGTTTACATGTGCAGTATCCAGGTTACTGTCTTGAGATAAGGAAAACAAAAAACAAAACAAAAAATTGATTTAAGAATGACTTGCACATTTTTGCAACTCTAAGTTTGTATATTGTAATACATATTCCAAAAATAAATATCGTCGTTGTCGGATGGAAACCTTGTATGTCCAAAACCGTTTGTTTTGTATTTATAATTTAAAAAATGATTTAAACTAGTTAAAACAGCCAATCTACAAGCACACAACGCCTCGCACCGGCGTTGCTTGTAGATCAGCTGTTTTCACTACTTTTGTGCGACAGCCTTGTATGATGAAGCAGTGCTTTACTTTTAAATTTACAAATTTGAAACTTGGAGATACGAGGTTTCTGCCCGACAGTGACGATATGCAATATTCATAGTAAGTAAGTAAGTATAGCCCTTGGAACTAATGTTCCTCAGCCATGAGGCCCATAGGGCAGGAGCCTATATCTCCTGTTTCTGTAGCGTGAGGCGGCTTGAGGAACAGTAAGTACATCCCCAATCATGGCAAGTACACCCCCTGGACATGACTGACATTTGATCATTTTTTTCCTTTTCTGTTTTTTTAAAGAAAGGGTGATATGTGTGATAGGTGATGGCTGATTGAGGAAGTCACAGCTGGGGGGGGGGGGGGGGGCACGGTGGCGCAGTGGTTGTCTCCTCACAGCTAGTAGGTCCAGGGTTCTCGCCAGGGGATACCGTGGGCGCAGGGGGCGTGTTCTCTCCTCTGCGTCATCAGCGCCCACACCCTAGGGTGGGGTTGGCAAAAGGGCCTTTCTGTGAGGAGTTTCGCCTGATGGAGGGGAAAGGAACTGGTTGGAATAACGTGTTCCTACCACATGCTACGTCCAACCGTGGGAAGCTCCCCCCTGTCAGTGCTCACTCCTCGTGCACTGAAGGAAGCATGAGCTCAGTTCGGGGCTCTCCCCAGGTTGGCAGAGGGAGAGCAGAGCCCAGGATTACAGTTTAGGCAATTGGCACTGGGTGAAAAATGTTTTACAAAATTGTGGGATAAATGTTTTTAAAAAATAGAAAAAAATAAGTCACACCTGGCCTCAAGGCCTCAAGAACAAAGATGTTTCATTTATGAAGATGCCCCATTCCCATTGGAGTCACTAGAGGTGACATGGTACCCAAATCCCTCAAATAGTCTTTTAAGAGGGGCGCCGGTGTCTGACGGAAAATCGCGCGAAAGTACGTTACTGATGTTACAGATGCTAGTTCCCACGAGGGTGTTGCTGGAACATTTCTCCTGATTTGTCCCCAAGCCATTTAAGTATGGACATTTTAGGAATATTGTGTGGCTTGTGGTGATCGGGTCCAATGTTTAGTTCCGTGACCACGGAGCTAAAGAATGGTTAAGAAGCTGTGTTCACATTCACACTTCCCCTGGAAATAATAGACTCCAATCTGCTTCCGATCTCCAAAAAAGTACGCAGATAAATAAAAATAAACTGGAACTGAAAACTCATACAGGAATTAGTCAATTGGTCAAGAGTCAAACTAATTGGACTCAAAACTAGGTGTGACTGCACACCTGTTGCGCATCAAGCTAATCGATACATACTGGATACAGTCATCACACACAGGTCGTTAATATAAATAGATAATATTCTCAATCTCAACATCCCCATAGAGAGTTTTACTTGCATGCTGTCAGACTTATCAAATAACGTGTTGCAGATGAGTCACAACTTCTGGCGATGAGCCACAAGGAACGATTCTGAAATGTAACTTCCTCTGCCAAACTTAACACTTCACAGAAGGTATCAGCAGGAGATGAGAAATTCCCTGCACCACATGAAAAATAAAATCATTTCCCCCTGTTTGGTTAACCCTGAATGATTCACCAAACATAGGGGAAAGGATTCATCGAACAGTGGAGTTCACATGCTCTGGGAATGCTATGATTGTGGACAGAGGGCTGGAACAGCACTCCATAAATAATTCAATACTTATGGTTATATAATACTGTATGGTTATGCCAAATCAATAGGGGAAGCCTACTTATAAATATCACTTTTATTTTTGGAAATCTTCCTAAGACCAAGCATGGAAGTTTATGAATTTCATTGACCATAGCCATGCATTAGGGGCGGCAGTGGCTCAGGGGTAGAGTTGCCGTCTTAGAACATGGAGGGTTCTCGAAGGCTTCCCAGTTTGATCCCGGGCTCCCCCAGAGTTAGTGTCGAAGAATCCTTGAGCAAGACTCTGAGTGAAAGTGACAGTGAGAGACAGAGACAGTCAAGCTGACAAAATGATTTGATGGAAGAGCAGAGGGAATGCCGAATGCGTATGACAGAGACGTAAATACTGCACTTTCAACAAAGATCCGTTGTATCTGTGACTTGGAAGCTTTGCCGAATCAAACTGTTATCAGAATGTGTGTGAAGAACACTGTGCAACTCTCCCACACTGCACATGCAGGGCAACCATGAGATCTGTTGTGTTGCGTATGACAAACAAGAACATTTTGAGAAGGAATGTTACAGGTTTCCAGAGAAGTTTCCAGAGACGGCTGCTGGTTAGGTGGCTCTGGAAAGACAAACAATGTTTAATCCCCACAGGCATCTCTCTTTCTCTCAATCTCTCTCTCTCTCTCTCTCTCTCTCTCTCTCTCTCTCTCTCTCTCTCTCTCTCTCTCTCTCTCTCTCTCTTTCTCTCTCTCTCTCTCTCCCCTCCTCTCTCTTGTGTTGTCTTATCTCTCTTCTTTTGGTCTCTCTCTCTCTCATTCCCATTCTTATAATTAGATAAGCGTCCTGATCAAATAGAATGTCGGGAGATGACTGCCAAGAACAAACAGAGACACGTCTTGCAATCTATTCACACCAGAAGGTACAGCCAGGGCGCCCAGAGCGCTGTTCCTGACTAAACACCTCCAGCGTTCTGCCTTAGAGATGTGCTTGTTCACTGTCTCTGATATTATATCGTATTAACCAACTTAACTTAAGGGCTTTGCAGACAGGCGCAGTTTTTCGCACGAAAAAACTGTCAATTTCATTTTTTTTAAGAAACCAATGATTCTCTATGACCACATGCACACCAGCTCCGAAGTGGCTGCGGCAGTGCATTTTTCTCATGATCGAACCCAGTTCGAATTGTGCGTCTTTTCGCATGCGGTAAAAACTCATTGACTCATTGACTCCTTTTCGGATTCCCAGTGAGGATTCCGCACTTTGCACACAAAATCCAATGCGTTTTAATCATGCAGAAAACTGATAAAACACAACGGGCCTTTGTGCAAAGCCCTTTAGTCATCTAATACTTAGATGAGCATGGTACTCTAGTCTGCACTCTTTCCTGCCTTTCCAAATCTCTTCCTCGAAATCAATCTATCTATCGATCTATCTACCCACCCATACAGTCATCTATCTATCTAACCTCACCTCACCTCATGTAATTAACATGTTTAACCTGATTTGACATGTTTACGTATATTATGTGGATTTACAACAGAAAGGAAAGGAATGGAGAGGAGGGAGAGGAGAAGAGAGGAGAGAGGAGGACAAATGACCTGCTGGGTCTGTCATGTCTCCATGTTAATGTGAGCTGACATGCTGACATTTACATCAACAGTGTCTTTGCTCTGCTGGCGGGTATTTCATTTGCTCTGTCAGTGTACAGTAATCTGTCTGTGAGTGTGAGAAGAATCTTGAGAAATAACTTGAGAATGGAAGGGCATGATTTTCATTAAATTTGGTGGGAATGATCGGTAGGCTGTCTCAAAGTTATGATTCAATTATTGAGTTGAAATGGTCACAATATCTCAGGATCAGCGAGACATAGAACAACAGGTGTCGGTGCAGGCAGCGGTTGGACTCCCAGGTGTGTTTCATTTAGAACCTGTGATACTTTACACTATGGTGAATGATAGGACAGAGTCATGGGGTTCTTATACAGCACCACAAACTGCTTGTTTGTGGAATAGAAAGTTAAACTGGAAACTAACGGTACACGCATGCACACATGCGTGCACGCACACATATTGATTGCGACCGTAGGTCGCAGTTTACTATCAGAACCGCCACAGCTTGTCCGTAGACTTCCGTCCGGACGGGTAACGCCTGACACTGTGGTTCCCCTGACACATCACAGTGATGTCAGATACTCAGAGCAGGGATCTCCATATATGGGCATATAAGGGATTATGTTAGGGATCTCCATATATGGGCATAATAGGGATTGTATCCCAGATGATGCCCTGTTAGGAGAACCACGTGACTTTTTCGTCCTTAGGCGTCTTACTGGTATTACTATAGCATACTTGGGATGACATTTTAGAATGGAAATGTTATAAATGCCTCTTTTTTCTTCTTTTCTTTACCCCCTTTTTCTCCCCAATTTAGTTGTTATGCCAATGAATTCCTCCCAACACACACCTGTGTTGTCAATCACTGCTCTTGGCCTCCAACATGATTTGCAGAAAAATGTAAACATACTACCCTTTATGACTCTGCTACGCTGCAGCGGGAACTTGTACTCACAATATAATGTAGGCCTAATACTTACATTTGTGGGGACATTTCTACTGAGCCCTAGAGTAATACAAGTGCTGAGATCATTTTATATTGCCATTTTATCATTGTATCGTTTCAGCATTGAGAATAACCAGTTTGCTTTCCGGTCCCAATTGGTCCATCATAATGGGTATTAGATTGCATGTTTGGTCATTTGCACAAGCTCAGGTGTGTTGGCATAGGGTCTGTTTGAATGAAGACAACAATGACAAAACAATCCCATTTCCTTGGCAACTGGCACTGTGCAAATATATATATTACGGTAGTAAACCTGTCACAGTTTGATACTGCGTAGTTATTTTTCATATAGTTTCTTTCTTTCTTTCTTTCTTTCTTTCTTTCTTTCTTTCTTTCTGTCTCTCTATCTCTCTCTCTCTCTATCCCCCTCTGACTCTTTCTCTGACTGTTAGCATATATGTCAGATCAACATCCTTATCTCTTGTAGTTGAAGTGTTCTCCGCCAGGCTAGAGTCAATATTGACAGAGGTAGCGTGTGTTCTTGAATGTACAGTAATTCTCTCCCCAATAGAAGCTTGAGTAGGGTTGCTCAACGCTGAAAAGCAGACAAAAGGCATCAGTCAGTTAGATTTACTGCTGCGACCTCAAACAGGAGAGCAAACAGGACCGCATAAAGCTTCTGGACACACACAGCCTGGTGGATTCTAAAGGCATGTTCAGTGATTTGGATGCAGTGTCGTGTTACACCGGACACTTACAATGGGCAGTTGGCCCCCTGACACGGTAGTGTTTTTGGTAACGCTTTAAATTACAGTTCCCTACATTTCTATAATTATAGTCTAGACATTAGACAGTAAAAATACAATATAGAACAAATTATGAGTTTCTTGTGGAATGTCGCGTCTGGGTGCCAGTTTCTAATAAAGCTTTATAACCAAATTCAAACAATCTGATGAGATATTATTCAGTCACAGGGAAGTGAATGAGAGCGTACATTTTACTGGAAATATGCTCTGGGGTTTTGGGCCAAACTGTAATAACAAATAGAAACCAGGATACAGTTTGGCAAATGTATAATTTAATTTGTAGACTGAGTCTGTTTTATTGAGACAAAGGGATCGAGGAGATGCAAGGTTCAAGTTACTTGCTGTTTCAAAAACACATGCACTTTTGGTACGCTGTTTGTAGTGTTACTTGTTTTTAACCACTTAAGCCCTACTTCATTGTACACGTAATACCGAAAAAAGCCCATCTACAAGCTCAAAACGCGTCACATCACGATGAGTTGTGAGCCTCTATATCTGCTATTTTGTTATTTTGAAAGATTCTTTTGACGCAAGTGAACTAAAGTGAGTAAAAAAAACAGTAAAAAGTCTTATTTGGGATGTTCCAACTTCCTTTTAGGCAGGGTGTTTAACTGTACTCAATTGTATTGACTTTACTTGTACTGTTCTCCATTTTTGTCTAATAAAATAATCAATCAATCAAAAAAAAAAGGGCCAGGGTGGTGCTGTATGTTTTCATCTTTGATTACCACGCTTATCAAAAGTACATTCACCCCGTTTCAAATAATGAACAAAAACAATCTGAAAGAAAAAAAAGCACAACGTTAACGATGAAAACACCTTGCACACTGAACATGGGAGGTTGACTTCTCAATCGTCCCAGGGTTGTAAAAACAAACATGTATGTAAATGATCATTTCTCATTTACCCAGCACTGTCAACAGGTATTCATGTCTGTGATGTTGAAACTCTCTGTGGGGGCTCACCGTGGATTGTGGCTGTTGTGGTCTTTTCACGGGTTCTTTCGTTGCACTGTCAAGTGGAGTGCTGATGGGAACGTCCTTACCGGGGGCCCCTAAATGACAACTTCACATCTCGTGACGTTGAGAGATGGAGTAGATGGGATTTTCATAGGTAGTTAACTGCCTTTCAGCGGTGCCTTGTGCACACATAAAGGACTTAAGACACGTAGAATTATCCTCATATTGTGCTGTTAGACGAGCCACAATGGGGAATTCCGTGTAAAGGCTGAATAGACTCTGAGCAGAAAGCTTTGTAGTTATGGCTGTTGGCTCAATGCAGCGTTGAGGTCGTGGAGTTGAAATCCCTTTATTTGAATCAAGTCGGGAAGAAGGAATTTCCTCGCGATTCACCAAAATGAGAAAAGCATTTACCACAGAGGATTCTCTAGACAGCTTGGTTGAATTATCTCATTTGCACGCAGGGTTTTTAATTGCACGTATCAGCGGAGAAAGTACAATCATTTCTTTGCTACGCATTATAATGCATTGTTTTAATGCCTGTTTGGATTTAGAACTTCAGACTCTCAAACGGATGTTCTGTTGGAAGTGCATGTTTTACTTTATGCAATCCCAGTGCAGGATAACTGTCATATCTCATTGTATTCTAGATTACTTTTCTTCACCAGGCCCTCAGAACCAGACTATAATATTGCATTTCAGACGTGTGTTCGCCATTCCCAAGCCAGTCGTCCTCGAAAAGCCCACGTCAACGTTTTGGGGAGTGTCTTTCTGGTTCAGCTAACGTCCTATGTATCTGCATGTTTATACAGCAAATTGTTGCTGTTGAGCAGAAAACAATTTTTCTTGGTAAATGAATGCCTTACTTCATTATATTACAATGTCACAGAAAGGTAGAGCTTGTAGATCTGCGTTTTGTTTTTATTTTGGACATATGAGACCAGTTTGGGAATGGAATGGCATACACACGTTTCAGTGAAGGAGATAGAAATGGTTATTGAGAAAGGTTCCCTCCAGTCATCCAGTATGGCTGTTTTTAATACAGCAGCCTCACTGAGTTCAGTGGAATCTCATGTTGAATGGATATTACCTGACACGAGACTGTTAGCATGTGCGTGGGCTTCTTTTCAAATCCTGGTTGTATTGATTAGACACAGACTCACAGTATTTGAAAGGCATGAAAACTCTCTCTCTCTCTCACACACACACACACACACACACACACACACACACACACACACACACACACACACACACACACACACACACACACACACACACACACACACACACACACACACGCATACTGTACACAAAATGCAAGGCCACATGCACGACGGCTGCTGCAGGTACTTATTTTTGGGCCAGTGAGTAAGTGAGAGCGAGAGAGAGAGAAAGAAAGAAAGAAAGGAGGCAAGGAAAAGCTCCGTCTATACATTCCTGGGAACCATCATACAGAAGGACAGAGGGAGGAAGTTGCTATTGTACTTCAAGCGGAGCGTTTGAACGCAACCTGCCTATTTTAACTACACAGCATTACTGTGGCCTGACCTCATTGCCTTTCTAGAAGAATAACAATGACACAATCTCTCCCTGACTGTCACACGTACGTACATACGTGTGTGCGTGCGGGCGCACGTGTGTGTGTGTGTGTGTGTGTGTGTGTGTGTGTGTGCGCTCCTGCGTGCAAGTGCGTGCACATACTTCATTGACCACAGTGAAGTATGTGCTCCATTCCTGGACCAGATTCCACTTGCAAACTCTGAGCTATAGTACATTAAAATGTGACAGAATGACGGAGAGGATCTCACACTACAGCAGATTAAGTGAGAAATTTGTTTTTTCTCAACAAGATTAGGTGTCAGGGTGCCACAGGGGTAAAGTTCCTGGCCACCACCGTGGAAAACTGGGGTTTGATTCCTCTGCAGTTTGACCGGGCGTGCTATCAAACACAATTGGCCGCGTTCGTGGGTGGGAGGCCGGCCGGCAGGGGAAGGCCGTTATCTGTTGCTCCATCACAGGTGCCTGTTCAGCAGGGAGCAGTACTGGGAGGGATAGCATGTTCCCCCACATGCGTATCAAACTCCCAGTGAAACTGGCAGGCCAAAAGAAGGCTGGCGACTCCATGTGTATGCAAGGAGACATGTCTGCACCCTCCCTAAGACCAAACAGTATGGATTGGCAGTGGCAGGGACTAAATAAGGTGGGAATTGCTTTAATTACTAAATTGGGGAGAAAAAGTGACAAATTGTTGGGAAAAAAGAAAGAAAGAAAATGTCAATGAGATTGAGATTTTTGTCAGACTACAAACATGAACTGCGTGTTCATTACAAATGCCCTATATATTATATAGGGCGTTTGGAATGAACACGCAATGTTTTAAAAATGTGAGAGCATTGTGTTCTTTGATGATATGTAATGTCGTATGACGTACTTTTTCCATGAGGCAACAAGGTATGTAAGTTGTATGAATAAAGGCATTACAGCTACCTCAGTTTCCATTCACATAAACAACCTTCATCTGGATAGAATACGTGTGTGTCTGTGAGAGTGTGCATACAAACATTTTGCAGTGCGTGTACACATGCATGTGTGCTTATACTGTATGTATACCTAAAATAGCGGACCTACAAGCTCGCAGCACATCGCTTCTGCGGTGCATTGTGAGCTTGTAGATCACCTATTTTAGGCGAGTGACACCACCGTGCGATGAACTGTGAATGGAGCTTAAAGCTGCTGTCTGTGACAAAGTGGTGACCTCAGAGAGACGGTGCTGCATTGGGAACAACAGATGACAAATATCACAGGATTACAGTGATCTGTTCTCTTAGTTACAGTAACAAAGCACAGCATACTGCAGTGTTTCTCAAACTTTCTTCCCTTAATTCCCCTTAATTCTGACAGTGTACAAATGGAACCAAATGAACCCACTTAAGGTTACATGTATGGGTCCATTTAGACCCCCTAAAGGAACCGACAGAGTCCCTGGAATCCACTTTGAGAAACACTACTGTATTGGACACAATAACATGGTTGCTGTATGATTAGGATTGAAATAAATGTACAGATTCATTCTGTTTGGAGATACTAATGATGAATACAACGATCCCACAACAGACCCAACATTGAACATTACATTGCATTGCTCGTGTTCTCTTAACTTAACTCTAAGTCTAATGTCTTGTCTTGTCACATGGTCACCGCAGAATATTGACACTACTGTAGGGTTCATGTGGTTAATATGCTGGATTTTACAGCACACAAGAGTATTGGAAAGTAATAGAATTACGGACTGATCCACTGGATCACAATACTAATTCCAACTTTCAGTATGTACTGTAAACGGTAAGATTACATTGTGAAATGTAATCTTAAAACCTCTCGATCCAGAGATCCAGGGGAACGTACAAAATCTACGAGTCAAAGGCACGCAGAGTGGAAAGTGCTTCGACCACAAATATTCAGCATGGAAAACAGTGAAACGTTTGGTATGGTATGTATTTAACAGCAGCCCTTTATGGGGCAGCCAGTTGGAAAATGGCAAGGTGAAAAACAGGTTGCAATTATCCTTATGCCATGCCAGCTCCCCATTCCAGTCGCACGCTTTCAAGAATAATGACGCGTCGCTTAATGCTGCATGCACACAGACACACGCACACACACACGCACGAATGCACGCACGCAAGCACACATTTACATACTGTACATGCACAGTCTGGCTCTATTTTTAACGGATAACTAAAAAGGCATTACTAGGCTTGTCTAACTGATGATTTATAAGGCCTGATTAAGCTGTATAAAGCCATGATAAATATCACAGTGCTGTCTTTGTATGGGGTGCAGTATTTGTATGGAACACTCACTACCTGTTCCGGAGATGTGTACAAAGCTGTACTTATGCTCAATCGATAAGGTTTCTCTGACAGTAGTATGTAGCCCATGTGTGTGCGTGCGTGCATGCGTTTGTGTGCACGCATGCGTGTGCGTGTGTGTGTGTGTGAGAGAGAGAGAGTTGTAGAGAAGTTCCCGGAGCCCCGTCAGTCTGAGGTCAGAGAGTTTGGAAAAGACAATAGTTCAAGGCTGCCTTGTGGCATGCCTGCCATTGTGTGTGTGTGTGTGTGTGTGTGTGTGTGTGTGTGTGTGTGTGTGTGTGTGTGTGTGTGTGTGTGTGTGTGTGTGTGTGTGTGTGTGTGTGAGAGAGAGAGAAAGAGAGAGCTAGGTTCCTAGCTGTTTTGGTTCTGAAGTTGAGGATAAGTGCTATGAAAACCACAAAAAGCCAAAAAGAGTTCACTCTTTCCTGAGCGTGTATGTGTTTGCATGCATATGTGCGTGTGTTGAGCGTGTGACTGTGCAAAAGACCAAACATCAGGGTGGAAACCGCTTTTTCTACTTTAGAATAGGATAGAATTTTATAGGTACAGGTTCCATTTACATACAGTTGGCTTTTTTTTGTGTTTTTTTTATCCGTTTTACACAAATGTACAAATATATGGTCATGTAGCCAACTGCATTTTTGTCAACAAAAACATCAATCAATCAATAGAACTCATAGAGTTAAAAATCGTATCAAATCGTTGTATCATTAAATAGTAGCTTACTGCTGGTTCATTTTACAGTAGATATGATGTTAGAAAACTGTGTTCATTGGGTCTTGTGATAGTGGAAACGTCAACAAGTTTTAATGTTTTAGGTTTCATACTTTCATTCCAGCGTGGGGATGTGAATACACATGGTTAAGATTACTGTATAAGGCTACACATTGTTGCATTTAAATATTAGGTTAGAAATAGTGAGATAGTCTTGCATCGCCAGACAATCAGAGATCTGCATACAGATACTTCTGGGGAAATTCAATTAATTTAATGTACAGACTTTCGTTTATTTTTCCCTAAAGTTGGTTCTTTCCTTTCCCTATGTAAAGCGACTTTGGGTAGCTACTTCGAACCAACTTCTGCATGTTAGCTCATCAGTGTGTTTATAAACAGCAGAGAAGTACCGATTTTGGAGCGATGGAATAAGCGTATTTGCATAAGACCTGCTGTTTCCGTTGGACGGCCAAAATGGACAATATTGCCTATTTTGGAGATAAAATATGAAAGCGTTTCAGTCTGTAATTCTCCTTTAAGGTAAGAATATAAGGATATAGGGAGGCCATTAAACAGGGAACTTCCCATTTCTACACAGCACCTAATGGCTTAATATAACCTTCAAGTCTGTCTTTGGAATAACACTGCTCCTTTGTAATAGAAAAAACCTTGTCAATCTCACATACAGTAGCTTGTTAGAATACAAAGTTGACTACAGCAGTGACTTTCTACTCTCTAGGAGGGCCTGTTTTCTGAGTGTGTGTGTGTGTGTGTGTGTGTGTGTGTGTGTGTGTGTGTGTGTGTGTGTGTGTGTGTGTGTGTGTGTGTGTGTGTGTGTGTGTGTGTGTGTGTGTGTGTGTGTGTGTGTGTGCGCGTGTGCACCAAAAGGCTTCTCTATACAGACCTTGTTGGAAACCCACTCTATAGTCGTTGGCTGGGACGGCTCAGAGTGCCCACAGGAAGCAGAATTGAGCCATTTCCTGATTCCAGAGCTTCCTGTGAAGTTCTAGTTGGGTCTGTGAAATGCCATTTGAACCTAATGTATGTGTTGGGTGTCTTAAATAAACATGCATATTGTAGGCACTCTCACACACACACACACACACACACACAAACGTACAGTACACTATCTATGTATCCTATACAGTGTATAATATATATAGTATATATATACACATATATACTAGTAAGAGGCCTCAGGGCGACAAGCGACCTCGCTGAGGTCGCGCCATGTCTTGTTGCGCCCGTTACCCATATATTTTTCATTCATTCAACCTTTATTTAATTTCTCGAAAAGATCAATTGAGGGAGATCCTCATTTACAATGATGCCGAGATTACAAACAGAATTAATACAGAAAGAAAGCAGTGATGACAACAATCAGTGAAAACAATTACATACTTGTAAGTAAACTCCTGAAATGACCAACAGATGCTAGGGTACTCATCTTAAAATCTTGTTGCAAGAGATTCCAAGAATCAGGTGCACTAACGCTAAAGGCAGTCTTTCCCAGTTCCGAATTAGCAAAGGGGACCTTAAGGACCAGCCAATCGCTGGATCGAGTTTGAATGTAACTAGGTTTCTCACATAGCATGGAAGAGATATATGGTGGCAGTTTTCCAACCAGGCCTTTATAAATGAAGAGATGCCAATGATAATTGCGCCTCGCAATGATGAGTGTTGAAATTTGCACCAGTAATAAACCTCAAAGCTGAATGGTAAATTGAGTCCAGAGGCTTGAGTATGGAGGCACCTGCATGACGATATATTATGTCACCATAATCCAACATATGGAGATCCATGTACTGTATGGAGATATGCTGTGAGACCCCAAACATCCTTACTCAGTTATTTGTTATGTGAAAATCCTATGACGTCTATCACATCTGATCTGAAAAAAAAAATAATAATAATGTGTGTGTGTGTGTGTGTTCTGGCTACGTCCCCCGCGGTTGAAATTGGATCCGCCAGTCCCATAGCTGGGAATACGAGCCAATGGACGGCGGTCACCATGGCAACGGGGGGCCAATGATAGAGTTATGGGCGGTATTCCTTACGTTCTAGCACCTACCTATGAGTTGAAGTCGATGTAAAGGGGGCGTGAATGGGCTTGGAAGTGGGATGCGGCTCTTAGAGGAATGTATATAAGATATTATATACAATCCCTTTTATGCCCATACATCCCTGTCTGAACCAGCCACACAGATATGGGCTGTCTTCCTCCATATATGTCAGGTATAGGAGTCTTTTTTAATGAAAATAGCAGCAGCAGCAGGCAAACAAACAGACCTGTTAGAGGGAATCTGTTAGAGTGATTCCCATGACATCACAACATACAATACATTTTATGCCCATACACGGAGATCCCTGTCTGACCCAGCCACACCACTGTGATGTCACCTGTTTATACCCATATATGGAGATCCCTGCTCTGAATATCTGACATCACTGTGATGTCACCTGTGATGTCACAGTGATGTGTCAGGGGAACCCCATTGTCAGGTGTATTCCTGCTCTGAGTATCTGACATCATGATGTCACATGTGATGTCACAGTGATGTGTCAGAGGAACCACAGTGTCAGGCGTTATAGACAATCAGACAGACAGACAGACAGACAGACAGACAGACAGACAGACAGACAGACAGACAGAGATATGGTCAAGCTGTGACCGTTCTATTATTGCGACCTATGGTCGCAATAATAGCCTACACACACCGCACGTGGACACACACACACACACACACACACACACACACACACACACACACACACACACACACACACACACACACACACACACACTACAAAGACAAATACTGTACACGTACGCACAGATAAAGATTAAAATCAAATCAATTGGATTAAAGTCAGTGTTGACACATTAACTTTGCTGATTTGTCTATTATACGGTGCTCCAGAGAACCGATAAGAGAACCGCGTTGATACTCTTCCATGTATTAATGAATCAGAATGAGTCATATTGTGGGTTATCACACTGAATGCAGGAAAAGATAACAGCTCTATACGTCCCGCTGTATCACACAACTGTATCTCTCCACTATATTTATTAAAGATATCTCAGCCATCAGTGAATACATAGATACTGCAGTATAAAATCCTCGATGTCGGGCAAATGTCCAAAACTGTATGTAAAAAAATATATACTGTATGTAATATAATACGTCATTGTCTCCATTCACCCACCCATATTTATCTAATTTATCTTGCATGTCAGAGAATATGCTTTTTTCTTCTTTTTTCTACACAGCATTTGGCAAATTTAGATAATAGAATAAAGGTACTCGTGGGTGGTTATACATGGGTGGGTATACTGTACATAATTCTATCCACAGTTACATATTAAAACTATTATAGTGAATACACTTTGGAGCACACCTGTTTCCTATTTCCACTTTATCTGTAATCATTTACTGTACTAATGTATATTTACTGTATAAAAAGTTATCTCACATGCAAGTGAATACATTAAATTGTGTAACAACTACTTTCAGTTTTGCAAGTCGACAGAGAGGACTTTTAACCATAGGTGTTTCAGAAGTAATATCACAGGTGCCTTAAGGCCCATTCCCACAGGGCCAGATAATAACAGATAAAAAAATCTCTTTCTCCAGATATTTTTCCATTCAAAGTGGATGGTAGATACAGATAAAAAAAAATATCTGCCACAGATATTTCTTTTATCTGGAGAAAGAGATTTTTTTTATCTGTTATCTGGCCCAGTGGGAATGGGCCTTTATCATTCAAAGCACACATAGAATCCTCAGTGTCAATTGTACAAAAGTGTTAAATATACCAATGGAACCAAATTTTGATCCATTTGTACACTTTCAGAGTTATATAGGGGTCCTTGAAATTAAAAGGTTTGAGAACCACTGCTATACATCATTGCGGGCTGGAATCATCAACAACACTCACTCATTCAAACAATTCCACTGCCGTAATGTTAATATTTACCATAATGTGTCCCCTCGTCGTGAGCTATTACTGTACATACTTACAATAACGTATTCCCTCTCATGTGCAATTACATAATTACCAAACATATTCCCTCTTATGTGCTGTTACATAAATGACATATCGTCATCGACGGGCAGAAACTTTGTATCTCCAAGTTTCAAAAGTGTACGTTTTTTCGTAAAGTAAAGCCCTGCTTCATCATACCAGACTGCTGCACAAAACTAGTGAAAATAGCAGATCTACAAGCACACAATGCCTTGCGATTTACACTATTTGAAATCATTTTTAAAATGATAAATACAAAACAAAAGGGTTTTGGACATACAAGGTTTCCACCCGACAACAACGATATTCTTGTAGATATGGCCAGTGGGCAGTCTGGTGTCCTCAAAGGAACCATAGCACACTTTGACCATTTGTTTACATGGTCACATCCATGCATTAAATCATCGCTGCCTGTCAGGCGGAAACCTTCTATACGGTATGTCCCAATTCATTCCTTTTCAAACCTATGTTCCAATGGAGCCACTGTTGCTGTTATTTAGTCACCTGCTCTTGTTAATAGTTCTGGTTGGTTACATACTTTTAAAACCCACAGACACACTTAAAGGAATTGTTATTATTTCTTGGGTGAACTATCCCTTTAACGTTGCGTTGTTCCGGCACACATTACTGCGGTGTTGCGTTCGTCCGTCACTCCCCATTACTAAACCTATCTCTAACCGTAACTCTAACCCTAACCGCACACGTAGCCACGTAGCCACGTAGTCGGAGTAACGAGACGTCGGACTTGCATAAGCACTTTAACCACTTTTATTTTCACTTTCAAAACATAGCCTATCTACAAGCTCAGACCGTGTCAAGATATGACACACTGTGAGCTTGTAAATATGCTATTTTTGCTACTTTATATAATGAATTAAGGTATTATGAAAAAAGGAAAGAATATTTACCGGTATATATAAAAAGTTTATATAATAGAGTTACAAGGTTTGTGCCTAAACTGACTAAATATTTCAACGTGACGTGGGCTTGGAGATGAAGAGGTCACAGTTGTGTACGGATGCAGACAGTTTACTGTCACACCCCAAAATAAGCCGGTGCGGAAACATGTTCTGTTTATATTACTGTGCAGCCATCTTCCCAGAATCCCACCGCCATGACAACACCATGGTGGGCCACGCTGCTGCCTGGCCATACTGTGTCCATTGCGGCCACTGCCAGTAGCATTGGTTTTCTAGCAGCGGAAAATTGTAATAGTCGTCTGCTCTTACATACTGTTTCAGAGGCCGTGAAAACGTTTCACTTGGAAACAATGCGTTCAACAATCTAACAATCCGTTTCGTTTACAAGTGCAGTTAAAATGTGTCACAATAAGGGAAGCCAGTTGCCCAGAACAATCAGCTACGACATATTACATAAAAGATATTTTCCTGCTTGGATGGAATGTTTGTCTGTAGGCTTCCGGAACGCACAGGGCAAAGACTCTAAACATAGTATGAGGAAAGAGATAAAGACAGAGAGGCGGGGGGGGGGGGGAGGGGGGGGATAGAAAGAGAAAGAGTGAGTGAGAGAGGGAAGGGAGAGTAAAATACAGCGAGAGAGAAAGAGAGAGGTTGGCGAGAGAGAGAGAGGGAGGGAGAGAGCATACTGCATGTTTATATACCTGGGGGTTGGAGAAAAAGAAAGTGAATGTTGATGTTCATGTCAAGTCAAGTCAAATGTATTTATACAAGGAAAACATCAAACATGACAAAATATAAAACATACATGTTCATGGAGAGGAACTACTTCTCTGCCAATACACATTTCACAATTGTATTTTTTGAAATTGTATGAAAGGTGATTGCAAGGCTGTGGGCACTTCTTGTGGCTCGTCTCACATTGATTGATTGAAGAATTTATTAGAAGTTTGCAATAGAAAAAAGTACAGTTTCATGACAGTACAAATCACTGGTACAAGGTCAACTAAAAGGAGATCCTAGAAAGCCGAGGCTTATTTCCACAGGAACCACACTTTAAGTATCTCATATAACATTGAAAGACAGACGGATAGAACATAGTACTTTATCTAGGATAATATCAGTTTCAAAAGCATAACATCAAATACAAAGGCAGAAAAAAGAATAATAAAAGGGGGGGGGGGGGGGGGCATGGGGGCTTAGTCTATTTACATTCACACGTTCACGAAGTCAGTGGAGAAACTGTGATTGGGGACTAATGCTACTTTAAATAATTTTCTTTCGCTCCAAAATATTGCTGTAGTGTCTAGCTGCGTGCATTTCAAATATTTCATCTCTGATGCAACCGCGGGGCTACTGCAGGTCAGCGAGCAGCGCTGCAACACGTGCGCTGCGTTAGATGATCTGACGCTACTTTGCCTCGCCGTGTTTACTTTACGACCAAAACATTGATTCTCACGCGGCTCAGTGTATCGGCTCATGTGCCCATACACACTGCCTCGGCGACAGCGCTATCACCGTCAGCACTTCCCCGGGCCAGGCCGAGGTCAGCAAAACACTGCCAAGACTCACACACACACACACACACACACACACACACACACACACACACACACACACACACACACACACACACACACACACACTGACAACCCCAGGCACCCGACTATCAACAGGAAACATCTTTTGCAGAACAGGAAGTGCTACTCTCTAATTGGCCTGGTGTGATTCAGTGAGAATTCTGGCTCAGCCAATCACAGAAGTCTTATTTTGGGGGCAGGTATATAAGAAGGGAGCTGTTCTGGTACAGTAGTTCATTCTCTCTCCTGCCTTCTCTTAACTAGTGGTGTGTGTGTGTGTGTGTGTGTGTGTGTGTGTGTGTGTGTGCGTGTGCGTGTGCGTGTGCGTGTGCGTGTGCGCGTGTGCGTGTGTGTGGGTGTATTATTTCTTGATATAAACAAAGTGAGTTTGAAGAATGTTTGCAACTTCTTTTTGGAATGCTTATTTTTTTTTTAGGATACTGCATAATACTGTAGTAATAACCTTATTGTAAATCAATTCAAGCTAAAGTAACGGTGAACAGCACATTTTCACACTTGCTACTTTCACATTAAGCAAACCTCTTCTCTGCTGAAGAGGAGGACAAGAGGCAGTCATTGTACGGTTTAATTACTGTATACAACAATCCCAGAATGAAGGCGTCCTTTCCAACTTATTTGGACAACGGGCGAACTTTAAAGTCTCCCACAAAGACCGTGCCGAAACATGTTAGCTTTTCTTGCAAAAGGCCATATGGGAAGTATAAATCAAAGCCTTTATATTTCTCATAAACCCACGTGTCGTATTGTCATAATGAAAGCATGCAGCAGATATATAAGTTTGGCTGTAAAGCATGATTCCATGCTGCATACCTGCGGCATGGAGCTGCTCTCTATCAAGAGACGTGACACATCCTACCGTGAGCTGATGAGACCACTGCTGTGTGCGGACAGTGGATTCAACCGCTTCAGTCCGGTTGCAATGAATTACACGCATTACAGGAAAGTATTCAGACACATGTACACACATGCACGAGCACGTGTACGCCTGCGTGCGCGCACGCATACGAATACACACACGCCTGTGTGTGTGCGCGCGCACGCACACACACACACACACACACACACACACACACACACACACACACACACACACACACACACACACACACACACACACACACACACACACACACAGTATTGCAAAATCCAAAATGTGCTGTTTTAAACCACAAATATTTCTCGTAAGGTTCAGGTTAGGGCTTTATCAAACTACAGTAACAGCTGTGTTTTCACTTAATTCCAGTCAGTGACGTATGGCGATATCATCTGTCATTTCTATCTCCCTCTATCATCTGAGCTGACTGAAAATATCCCCGTTGAGATAAATAAGCTGTAGTGGTGGTGAAGACAAGGACATGGGTTGAAAAGGCCACTGATGTAGCCTTTGTAGAACATTATGCACACTTGAAATATTAGGAAAGAAAATTACACAACTTTGTTGTCCAAGCCATTAAATATCTTCATATTTCTTTGCTGCTTTCTTTTTTATTCCAATGAAAAGGAAATAATCAAGCAGTACTTCTGTTGATGTTGTATGACATAGTACTGTATGGCTTTTTTTTAAATTACATAGTACTTTATATGTTTTGTGACTTGCTATATTATAGTATGGTGCAATTGGAGACATTATGTTGCAGTATTAAATGTTTTTTTTTGTGACATACTAGTGCTAAACAGTACAGTAGTATGCTGTATTTTGAACAGAAACATGTTATGCCATTGTTTATAAGGTGTATTTCTGACGACAGTATAGTAGGATGTTTTTTATGGCCATATGATTTTGTGTGCAGTGAGAACGGTGGATTACTGTAAAAGCAACAAGACAGACAGGAAACAAGGAGAGAGAGAGAGAGAGAGAGAGAGAGAGACGGGGAGTAACACGCAGCAAAGATCTTCAGGGTTGGGATTCGAAACCGCAATGCGCAGTCAGCCTGCATTAGAGTCTATATTTGTGGTTTGCACACAGAGCAGTAGGCCAGCGGGCGCCCTGACTAGTGCTTTTTAAGCGTTGCTGTATATTAGCCATCAAAATGTAAAAGTACTCCAGCATTTATCTACAGGAGGCCTGGGCATCAAACAATGCACTTCCACACTGAGAACCATTGTACTACCACTGGGCCACAGCGACCTGACGTTCATTTAAGGATGGGACGGTAAGCGGTATTATCGTTTATCGTGATAGAAAACACTCACGATAATCGTATCGTGGAGATTTAATTTATGGTGAAATCGTCCCCCGTCGTGCACAGGGATCACTTCACCTTTTATTTGCAGAGCTGCATATCCGGTACCATTTAAAGTTAAACCCTCTATTGGTAAAACGTACTTATAATATACATACTTAATACAGTCTTTTTTCACTCTCTACCAAATCTCTTTGACAAAAAATGGATGATGTAGATCGGCTATTTTTTGGCAAATGTTCCGTCCCAGGATAATGGATGTTGGAGATATTTTGATTATCGCGATAACATCGTAAATCACGATTTATTTGGTCACAATAATCGTGATATGACATTTTCATACAGTCCCATCCCTACACTCATCAAATGTCACCTAGTACTTTTAAAGTGTTCTTTTGCTACAGCATTATGAGCCTGGCTTCAAACAGTCCAACGTTTAATTAGGGAAGGCCTGGAACAACCTCTGCACTCAGCCTCTGCATTTTCTGTCCGTTCCGGTGTGTTTCTCGGCACGCACATCATCGGGACCCTGCTGCCATCGTGTAATGCCCACAGAGTACTCCATGTTGGCATTCCTGATGTAATCTGCTGCACACAATGTAGCGCCAAGGAGGGACCGACCGGGATGAAGCCAGCCGTCTCTGGCTGCGCTACAGCCTGTGCTAAAAGCTTCAGGCGTCATAGTGTAGTGTGTGTATATGCACTTCCCTCATCACTAACCAAACTGTGATTATTCTTCTGCTGCCAAACACTGATGCTTCCAAATCACTTCATCCTATTGCTGCGGTTCCCCATGGCAACCACAACCCTCTCTGATGGAGGGGGAATATCCAAAAAGTTTTGGGTGTCAGCTGTGTGTGTGTGTGTGTGTGTGTGTGTGTGTGTGTGTGTGTGTGTGTGTGTGTGTGTGTGTGTGTGTGTGTGTGTGAGAGAGAGAGAGAGAGAGAGAGAGAGAGAGAGAGAGAGAGAGAGAGAGAGATGGTATATGTGTGCGTCTGTGTGCATGCCAGTGTGCATGCCAGTGTTCACGAGAGTGTGTGTGAGGTCATTTTATTGCAGTGCCATGAGTGTGTACATGAGTGTTTGTTCTCACTTGTGTTTATGTACTGTATGTGTATACATGTGCACAAACCTAAAACTATGCATAGATGAGTGTGTGTGTGTGTGTGTGTGTGTGTGTGTGTGTGTGTGTGTGTGTGTGTGTGTGTGTGTGTGTGTGTGTGTGTGTGTGTGTGTGTGTGTGCGTGCGCGCGCGTGTGTGTGTGAGGTAATTTTATCGTGGATTCAGTGCCAGCTTGCTTCCCTCCTAGCTGTCCAAGTCCTTAGCGTGGAAAAGCACCTCAGATGTTTCCAGGAATACCAGGGATGCATTAGTAGCGAGGGTGGAAGAGCTACAGAGCATTGACGCACTCATGCACATGTAGCGCTGTACACTGACACATTATTCTTAATTCCTTTTTTTTTTTTTTTTTTGTGATTGTGTTTTAGCTGAACAAGTCCCATCAACATTTCGCTGCTTGCTTGTACTTGCATAACGTCACTGTCGGGCAGAAACCTCTTATCTCCAAGTTTCGAATTTGTACGTTTTTTTCGCAAAGTAAAGCACTGCTTCATCATACAAGGCCAAAAGTAGTGAAAACAGCTGATCTACAAGCACACAACGCCTCGCGGTGCGAGGCGTTGTGTGCTTGTAGATCGGCTGTTTTCACTAGTTTAAATCATTTTAAAAATGATAAATACAAACCAAACGGTTTTGGACATACAAGGTTTCCACCCGACAACAACGATAAGTAAGTGACAAACCTTCTTAATTGGGCCATTTCTCAGTCATAACTAATGTGTTCATGTGTTCATCCTTTTAAGTTGGTAAAGGTGGGGATCATGTAATTACTACTAGTTTAACCTATAATAATACTAAATGATAAGTCATCAGTTAATGTACTGTATCGTCGTTGTCGGGTGGAAACCTTTTATGCCCAAAACCGTTCGTTTTTATCATTTAAAAATACTAGAAGCTGGGCCGCCCTTCGGGCGGCCCAGCGTCTAGTCGGCGACCTGGCCAACTCGGGAACGATGTAAATAGGGAATGAATGCCCCGCCCTTTAATGCAAACCCCATTATACCTGTTGTCATAGGACCCGTTTTGACCATCTGTTTGCCTGTGTCCATTTATGCCCATATATGGAGATATCTGTATCTGTCTGTCTGTCGGCGTCCATTTTATGTCCATATATGGAGATCACTGCAGATATAGTTCTGGGTCCATTTTATGCCCATATGCCCATATATGGAGATATCTGTCTATTTGCGTCCATTTTATGCCCATATATGGAGATCTCTGTATCTGTCTGTCTGTGTCCCTTTATGCCCGTATATGGAGATATCTGTTTATCTGCGTCCATTTTATGCCCATATATGAGATCTCTGTCGCTTTTTGTTTGTTTCTTCTTTAAGCAGAATACACAGCCTGCTTAAATCTGCATCATTCAAGTCATCCTCCCAGAGATTTTTTGTTGACTCCTGGCGTACGTGATGTCAGAGCCTTTTATGAAGTGATGTCACAATGAGTCAGCGATTGTGCCGATTTCCTCAGGAACAGCCTGATGTCAACAATCAGCTCCGCGTAAGGAGATTCCGAACGTTTCGCGCCGGTTTCGGAAAACCGCGAGTCGGGTCGGGTCGAGGCCTGGCACTGCACTCCTCGCGGCGGCGGGGAACACGCGTGCCGAATCTGAAGCCGGTGGGACGAACGGTTCTCGAGATACGCGGATTACAAACAAACAGACAGAGATTTGTCGCATTTATAGATAGATGAACTAAGGCGTTGTGTGCTTGTAGATCTGCTGTTTTCACTAGTTTTGTGCGACAGCCTTGTCTGATGAAGCAGGGCTTTACTTGTGTGTGCATGAGTGTTTGTTCTCACTTGTGTTTATGTACTGTATGTGTGTGTGCACAAACCTAAACCTATGCATAGATGAGTGTGTGTGCTCGTGCATGTGTGCTTGTGTGTGTGTGTGTGTGTGTGTGTGTGTGTGTGTGTGTGTGTGTGTGTGTGTGTGTGTGGGGGGGGGATCATGTAATTACTACTAGTTTAACCTATAATAATACTAAATCATAAGTCATCAGTTAATGTACTGTATCGTCGTTGTCGGATGGAAACCTTTTATGTCCAAAACCGTTCGTTTTTATCATTTAAAAAAATGAACTAAGGCGTTGTGTGCTTGTACGTAGATCTGCTGTTTTCACTAGTTTTGTGCGACAGCCTTGTCTGATGAAGCAGGGCTTTACTTCGCGAAAAAACCTAGACATTTGAAACTTGGAGATGCAAGGTTTCTGCCCGATTAATAATGAATACCAAAGTAAATGTTAACTAAAGCTGTCAAATAATTGTAGTGGAGTTAAAAGTACTCGAGTACATGTACTTAGTTACTTTCCTCTACTGAGCTTATAAACACAGGCAGACAAACACTATACTATGAGAGAGAGATGGAGGTGATAAGACAGAGAGAAACGGATTTAAATAAAGAGAAGAGAAAAGGAATGACAGAGAAATTAAGCAAATTAGAGAGAAAGGGAAGGAGAGAGAGAGAGTAGGGAGAGCGAACTAAACAGAGTCAGATAAGAGTCAGATAAAGAGAGCTGAAAAGAAAGACATCTGAAAAAAGGGAGACATAGAGATGTAAAAACAGAGAGAACAGAGACGAAGAGAAAGAAAAGTAGAGACAGCAGAGAGAGAGAGAGAGAGAGTGGTGAAAGAAAGCCAGCTCTAAGGAAGTTATTTAAATTAGCTGTTGCCAACTAGACAAGACAAAGACACAACAGTCATCCTTGTGTGTCCAAACACACGTCACACAGTGTGTGTGTGTGTGTGTGTGTGTGTGTGTGTGTGTGTGTGTGTGTGTGTGTGTGTGTGCACGCGCGCGCGCGTGCGTGCGTGCGTGCGTGCGTGCGTGCGTGTGCGTGCGCGTGCACATTTGTGCGTGTGTGTTTGTTTGCATTCCAAGAAAAGTAGTGCTCGTAATAATCATCTCAATTCCTTCCATAATTAAGCCCTGCCACGATGAGAGCAGGATAAGGGAAGCAGACAGCAGGGCAGATACAGAGAGGAGACCAAACGCTGATGAAAAGAGAAGCGTGAAGTGTGAAGTGATTTATAGTCACATTTTCAGGGTAACAACTCGTCGCAGGGCTTTCGTGCGACGGAATGTATAAATTAAGTTTAAAGAATTAAAAGGTTCAATCTGGTCTGGATTGTTTCTGCAAAGCAGTCGTTCCGTTCCAAAGTAAAGCCACTGCTATGCATCGAGGCCATGATAAACATTGTTTAAACAGAGGGACTCAGCGTTGGCCTAATTCGGGTAATTAGACAATGTTTGATTTATCGAGTGCGTTAGAGGCTGAATGTTTTGATATGTCTTCTTGGTTTGTGTATTGTTTTCAGGGGTGACGGATGGCTTATGGGCGGGGGGACTTTGCAGGATCTCTTCCCGTCGTGTTTGTTACAGCTATAAAAGACTGAAGCTATTAGGGGGAAAAAAGGAGTGGGTGTCTATAAAATGTAACTGTCCCAGGGGACCCCCCCCCCCCCCCCCCCCCCATCAGGTTTTCCTCTATCTCATTTCTTTTTGTTGCCATTTTTTTTTTAGATCACACAGGAAATTCTCCCAAAATATAAGCTGAAGGCAGGCACGTGCACACATAGACATGAAAGGGGACTTGAGCCCCTGCCCTTTTATCCGTCTGTAAAAAAGTGCCCTTTCCAGAACCATGAATGCAGTTTTTACTATGGTGAAAGAAATGCAAATGCCCTCTTTCCATGCCATACCTGAAGGCAGCATTCAAGAGAATTGCCTTGTCCAAACTCTCCTGAACTTGAATGCATCATCTTATGTTGAAAGAATTGCCCTCTGTGTAGAAATCCATGCCGTATGCCACGTCTCCAGTATTGCCCTTTTTTATGCTTAGTTTAGTGTGGTATCAAGTACTGAAAATAGCCGACCTCCAAGCTCACAACGCGTCACAGTGCGACGCATTGTGAGCTTGGAGGTCTGGTATTTTCGATATTTCCACCAAAAGGCCCTTTTAGAAATGTCAGCCCCTGCCTCTCTAACATTCTCTGCACGTCCCTGGCTTAAGGCGTCTCTTTCTCTCTTTGGCTTCCTCTTTGTCCCTTTTTATAACCTTTTCTTGATAGAAGGAAATGTTCCCCAATATGACCCGTTTCCACTTCTCTCTCCAGAACGCTGAGACGTGACCCGTCACTAAAGCAGCTTTCCCTCTCTCCGTTTGCCCAGCACTTTGTCCAGGGGTGTCGCTCCAAATTCTGGGCCCCGGGTACAAGGATTCACTGCGGGCCCCCCATGAATGTTCTTCAGAGCGGGAGGGGGTTTAACCCATTTAGACTGGGAACGCATTATTACGCATTATTTTGTGCTTTAACTATAGAAAAATAGCAGATCTACAAGCTCACTGCGCGGCACCGAGTGCTGCGCTGTGAGCTTGTAGATCTGCTATTTTTTAAAAATCTTGAAATTTTCTTTTTCCTTTTAAGTTTTTTTTTAAAAACCTGTTTCCCATCTCAAAATATTTAGTTCCAGGGTACCCCAAAAGCAAAGTTTTGAGTTACAAATGTTCGCTTAAAAAATACATATGTTCAAAGATTTGCACACATTTCCACAACTTTTCAAAAGCAGATCTACAAGCAGATCTACAAGAGTGCCGCGCTGTGAGCTTGTAGATCTGCTATTTTTCAATATAGCTAAAGTATAAAATAATGAAGGCCCCTCCTCCTTGGGCCCTAGTAACTCAGTCCCACTTTCCCCTTGTGACGCCCCTGACTTTGTCCCTCCAAGCTGCATGGACCGGGAACAGGACCTTTCGATTCACACCTACTACGTACAGTGTGCCTTGGAAAGAACCTCCAAAGATTTACAGCTTTTGAACGGCGTTCTTCGGTCCCAGGGTCACAGAGGATGTGAACTTTAAAAACCAACCAACCAAAGTAAAAAAGAAAAACCTTAAAACTGACAACCGTTCCCAGTAGCGCTTCCAGGACCACAAATATGACTGACTCAAAAGTGTGTACCTTCCTGGATGACCGTTTGGTGCATGCAGCGTGGGTGGTTTTGAACCTGAAATATACTCCCTTCCCTTTTCTATCCCATCCAATATTTTTACAGGCCGGGTCCAAAATAGAGTTGGGAGAGAGGTGAAAGCGTGAGAAAACAGACACGGGTCTCCATTTTGAACATGGAGGGAGCTAAAGATAAAGTGGGTTTTGGAGCAACTTATAATCGTTATAAATACAGTATATGCACACAGCCCTACCAAGACCACTAAGCACTCCTTATATGGATCCATTTCCGGGTATTTCAATCATGTGTTTTGGCTTGAATCCTGCACAACTGCGGCCTCTGTAAAAAACACAGTTACTGTATACAGGCACCGAGGGAGATATCCTTAAAATATGGTGAAGTAATGCATGAGGAAGTTACAGGAATGTGTGTGCGTGTGTGTGTGTGCATGCGTGCATGAGTGTGTATGCATGGAGAGCTGTGTGTGTGTGTGTGTGTGTGTGTGTGTGTGTGTGTGTGTGTGTGTGTGTGTGTGTGTGTGTGTGTGTGTGTGTGTGTGTGTGTGTGTGTGCACGTGTACGTGCGTGCGTGTACGTGCATGCGCATGTGTGTGTATGTGTGAGTATGCCTTGCAGGTGCGTTTCCCTCTCTGCGTACGTTTGGTGTGCACACACAGTACACTTCTCAGCGCTAAAAGCTGAGGACTCATTGTCTCCACCAGCCGAAGGCAGGCGGAGAGTATGTTTTTGCCCCTGTCCGTCCGTGCGACCGTGCGTTTGTCCGTCCTCCAAGATTGTTACCAACTAATCTCCGGCGCCGTTGGCCCGGTCGCTGCCAAAATGAGCACACACACTCCCTGGATGCCAATTCAGAACCTCTGCCCCACATTTTTCAAATGGCCCTGTTCTAGCGCCACCATGAGGCAGATGTTTGCAAAACACATTTCTGTACACTACTCCTACAGAGTTTGTCCAAAAATCACGCAAATTGGTAGACACTAGACAGTAGACGGTAGACAGCCTCATGGTGGCGCTATAACTCCTATAACTCCACCGATCAGTTTCAAACTTTGTAAGCGCACTCCCTGGATGCCAATTCAGAACCTCTGCCCCACATTTTTCACATGGGCCTGTTCTAGCGCCACCAGGAGGACAATTTGTGCAAAACTACCTTTTGGCCAGTACTCCTACAGATTTTGTCCAAAAATCACGCACATCGGTAGACAGTATCTCTACAGTCATGTGATCAACGTGGATCTGTCTGATTGTCCATATTCCATCCTGATTGGCTGAGATTGGCTTTCAAAGTTTGTAAGATTGTCCGTTTTGGACAAAATGCCTGAAATCACAAACGCAGAGTGCAATTAACATGAAATCGCGCACACACGTTCCCACTAGGCCGAGGAAGAAATGCCACTTCAAATTTTTGAAATCAGCCTCATGGTGGTGCTATAACAGATCAGTTTCAAACTTTGTAAGCGCACTCCCTATAGGCCAAGGAAAAACCCTTTCCTTGCATTTTTCACATCAGCCTTTTATAGCGCCACCAGGAGGCCGACTTATGTAAGACACATTTTTGGATATTACTCCTTCAGATTTTACCCACAATTAACACAAATCAGTACACAGTATCTCTACAGTCATATGATCAAGACGGATCTGTCCCATATTAAATATTCCATCCTGATTGGCTAAGATTGGCCTCCAAACTTTGCAGGATTGATCCGTTTTGAACAAAATGCCTCAAATCAAACACAGCGTGCAATTGTAATGAAATTGTGCACGCACATTCGCAAAAGGCCAATAAAGGAAGAAATTACACTACAAAATGTTCAAATCAGCCTCATGGTGGCGCCATGAAAGGTCTAAGATTACACATGCCACCCTTTTTACATTGGCCTATTATAGCACCACCAGGACGCGTGGCTGGTGAAGACCTGTGCTCAGAAGAGCACTTCTTCTAGTTTGGGTCTATTTTCCCGCTCCCAGAATTAATCATATGAGGCATCATATTAGTCGAACATTCAACGAAAGAAGGCAAACATTCAAAGAAAATAGACGGACTTTCGGAAAAACAGATCTACAAACTCGTCGTGATCCATTCTGAGCTTGTTTATCGGCTATTTTTGCTATTTTACCTACGAAAAAAGTGGTTAACTTAAAGAATAGTTCACCCCCAGAATTGATCTATCTTTTACTCACTTCGCTTAGACTTGAACTCATGGATATTTTTTTGTTTTTGTCGCATTCCTGGGCCAATGATTTGATGATAATAATAAAGACCCTAATAATGCATCCGGTAGGAGACACAGAACTTGGTGTCTCCTACCGGAATCACTGGTAGAATGCAACAAAAACTATATCCATGAACTCAAGTCTCCATGGGGAGAGTGATCAACAGAAAATACGTTATTTGGGGGGGTGAACTACTCCTTTAACACTGAAATGTGTACTGTTTATGCATTAGTGTACACACGTGACACGCGCTAGTGCAGCGTTTCTCAAACTTTCAAATGTCACGGTCTCCCTCCTTAACTCTGACAGTGTACAAATGGAACCAAATGGACCTGTTAGGGTTCATTTGGTTCCATTTGTACACTGTCAGAGTTACAGACTTGTATGGGTCAATTTAGACCCCCATAAAGGAACCCACAGATTCCCTGGATGAATCCACCTTGAGAACCACACTGTGTTAGCGTGTGTGTCTGCATCATAGTATTGTGCATATCTATTAGGGGTGTAACGATACATTTTAATAGCGATTCGATATAGTAACTATTTAGAAAATAAATTAAATCTGTGTGAAAGGTGTGGATAGTGCAGGTTTTTAAGGGAAACATGTATTATTATGGATATAAATAAGTAAACACATGTGATTATCTGCCAAATACATGGACATTGTATATTGACAAACCTGCACCTTGACATGAACCCAGAGATTACACACATTTATCGATAGACCAGTGTAGCTATATGGAAAGGAAAAGTAATGAAACCCCTCTTTTGAATTTTTTAGTATCGATAAAATCGATTCTTTGCACTGCCGATTCGATACGATACAAAATAAAACGATACGATTCGATTTCGATATACTTAGATTTTTTAAGTAAAAAAAATGATATTTCAATACTATATTGTTACACCCCTGATACCTATGTTTGTGTACATGCTAGTTGTGTGGGCAACCCAGCAGGTCTTTGAGTGAGCGTTTATAGAGCAGCACCTGGCCAGCAGGAATTTTAACTGGCCGCGCTGACTAATCCTCACCGACCTCACCATGCTCCTCTGTAGCCCTGACACATGTACAACACTCACCCAGGTCACGCTGCCGTGTGTGTGTGTGTGTGTGTGTGTGTGTGTGTGTGTGTGTGTGTGTGTGTGTGTGTGTGTGTGTGTGTGTGTGTGTGTGTGTGTGTGTGTGTGTGTGTGTGTGTGTGTGCATGTGTTTGTGTCTGTAAAAGCAGTGGTGGAAAAAGTACTCACATTATTTACTTAAAGGAGGACTTCACCACTTTTCAACCTATCTTCTTATAATTGGTCCTCACTAAAAAATATATATATATATTTTTTTTCTTCAGAGGAGGGCTGTGGGCAGGTCAGAAACCCATCGTCTTGTGACATCATCGATTGGGAATCCAAGCTAATAGAAGCTGCAGGCTTTCTATTCCTGAAAATTTGCAATGTTAAAGTAGAAGCCATTGTTCTCGCGATAATAAAAATCTAAATATTTTTTTCAAAAATATTGATAATTTCTTTTTTTTTGGAAAATGATGATGTCACAAGACGATGGATTCTGAACTTCCCACAGCTCTCCTAGGAGACTTGGACCGAGAAGGAAAAAATTGCGCTATTTTATTATGAACATTAGTAAGGACCTATTATATGAAGATAGGTTGAAAAGTGGTGAAGTCCTCCTTTAAGTAAAAGTATCAATACGGCATTGTAGAAATACTCTGTTACAAGTAAAAGTCTGGTATAAAAGTACAAAAGTACTGGTATAAAAATGTACTTAATGTACCAAAAGTAAAAGTACTCATTATGCAGAATGTCCCATTTCAAGTTTTCAAATGATAAAAAAAAACTTTGAAAACAGCCGATCTACAAGTTCACAATTTTGTGAGCTTGTATGTCGGCTATTTTCATATAAGCCAAATCTATATAGGGTTGAATTGGTTAATCTATCGTTTGTAATAATAATCAAAATGTAAAACGTTACTAGTAACTAAAGTTTTCAAATAAATGTAGTGGAGTAAAAGTATAATATTTGGATCCGAGATGTAGTGGAGTATAAAAGTATTGGAAATTGGAAATAGGCCTACTCAAGTAAAATACAAAATTCCTCAAAATTGTACTTAGGTACAGTACTAAATAAGTACTCAGTTACGTTGCACCATTGTGTAAAAGTCATCAACGCTTTAATGGCCACAGAGAAGAAGCCTTGATTAGATCATTCATCGCTGACACACACACACACACACACACGAACAAGCACACACGCACGCTCACACATCTATAAACATGTGGGTGTCCAAAAGAAACTTGCCCCCTATTCACAACACTTTGGCAGACCTCCATGGCATGGAGACTGGAGTCCTGCCAACTCTTCCGGCATAGCTGGCCTCCCCCGGCCAGCCAGCTCTCTCATCAGGCACGCTGCCATGGTGGGCCTACAGTGTACAGGAGTGTGCCAACGTGGAGGTAATGAATGGGATTCAGCTAAGGCCATGCTGCTCTCATTGTGGCTTCCTTTAACTGGGGGCAAAGCATCACCAGTGTGTTCCAGGGAGAGTTATATGGCACCTGTTAGAATGCTCCCCTGGAGAGCCAGAACAGGTGATGAGTAAAAGAGTGGTGGAACGAGAGAGAGAGAGAGAGGGAGGGAGAGAGAGAGAGAGAGAGAGAGAGAGAGAGAGAGAGAGAGAGAGAGAGAGAGAAGAGATCAAGGGTCAGATTATGCCATCTTTAAAACTTCTTTATGAAGGATAGCACCTGAGTGTGCTTTTATGCCTGGTTATTTTTGGTTACAGTTACATTCCTCCTGCTGTGGGTCAGTGGAAACATGCAATCATACAAAGCAGGAATGGGAGGAAACGCCTTTCTCGCCTACGCCGCTACGCTGTGATCATTAGGATCTGACTGTGGTCTAATGCAGTAAGACATAGTGACGTGACATTGAACATTTACCCATGTGATTGTCATTTCAGAATAACATATTAACATTACTTTTAAAGAGACTGATGATCAAGAAGATCAATGTATCAGTCAGATCTTTCATATTCCATTCCAAATGGCTGCGATTGACTTCCAACGTTTGCGGCATCCAATCTATCCCGTATTTGAATATCATATCGGGGGGCTTCTAAATAATGCAGAGCCAAAAGTGATTTCACTTACAACCTTGAATGCTACAAATGTCACAGTTTGTTGCAGAAACTTGACCCCCCCTAAATGTTTTGAGATGGGGGTCAGTGGCCAAATATATATAATTTTTGGGGGTCCTTCACATGAAAAAGTCTGAGCACCACTGACATAGAAACATAGGTTTTTCAAAAAGCCTTTAGAAGAATTTGAAATATTCATAGATAGCAGATCTCCAAGCTCGCAGTGCGCCACTCGGTGCCACGCTGTGAGCTTGTATATCTGCTATTTTTAACAGTTGAAGCATAAAATAACGCGTAATAATGTGCTCCCAGTCTAAATGGGTTAAACCCCCTCCCCCTATGAAAAACATTCATGGGGGCCCCACAGTGAATCCTTGTACCCAGGGCCCAGAATTTGGTGTGACACCCCCGTTCCCCACCACCACTACCAAATTAGGCACAAATGGTCTTGCAAGTCATTGTGACAATGAGCGTAAAACAAGGTTTTTATGCTCTACTACACCAGGTCCACTGGTGGTCCGTTACAGTATTGCATGTGGTCACTAGTTGAGAAACAGTGACCTCAATGACCTGGTGGCCGACAATATGTATGATGACACGTCAATGTTGTCGATCACCGGTAAGTTGAGCTTTAAGAAATTCCACAGAAAAAGTGTCTTCGAATCTCAAGAAGGGGAAGTGTCATCAATCGCATGTGTGTTCGCCACTGTTCGGCGGTCAACCGCTGATGCAATCAGTACAGTAGTTAACATGAGTTTAATATGGATTAAGATAGGAATAGATCATTAGTGGGTTCTCAACCTTTTTTGAGATCTGGACCACTAGCATATTTCACTTAATGACCGTTAAGGGCTTGATATAATTTGTTATACAGTAATTTGTTGCTCGTAGTATCGTGCAATGAATTATATCAAGCCCTTAACAGTCATTACTATTATTTCAATGTTTCCCCACCTCCCCATACCTATATTATTAATTCAAATATTATTAGTGTTAATGTATGTTTTGTGATAATAATCAATCTACAAAGTAACTACTAACTAGTAACTAAAGTTTTCAAATAAATATTTTGGAGTAATGATTACAATATTTGGATCTGAGGTGTAGTGGAGTAGACTGGTAGGGTCACCCATCCGCAGTTTCCTTGTTGAGATCTGCTACTTTTGATACTTTGATGTGACGCTGCTGTGTGATCAAGCAGGGCATTAGTTTACCAACACAACAAGTTAGAACAGTGGTCTTCAACAGGGGGTCCAGGACCCCCAGGGGGTCCTCAGAGTTACCACAGGGGGTCCTCCAAATCTTTGAGTGATAGAAACTTTTTTTTTCCTTTTTTATATTAACCACTTGAACCCTAGCGTCCATATTCTGAGAACTTTAGCCAAAAATAGCAGATCTACAAGCTCACAACGCCTCACGCTGCGAGGCGTTGTGAGCTTGTAGATTGGCTATTTTTGGCAAAGAGCTTTGGTGTAGAGGGGAAAAAAGAAGACTAAGTACAGAGTGAAAGGTCAAGTTTGACAGTTCAAGTGGCTAAATATCTGAAAACACAAATTGACATGAATCCAAAATACACTGATGATTGTGCTGTCAAACAATGAAACTATATGGAATCTATGAAAAGGTTGTGGGTGTCCCTGCTTCATCTCTCTCTCAACTAAGGGGTCCTCGGCCTGAAAACGTTGAAGACCCCTGAGTTAGAATATGGAGATAAGACAGCAACTAACTGTTCTACCCTAAGTTGAACCCATCACCCACTGCCAGGGTCACTGCTGTCACGTAGGCACTCACTTTCTAACCGCACCACACACACACGCACACGCACGCACGCACGCACGCACGCACGCACGCACGCACGCACGCACGCACGCACGCACGCACGCACACACACACACACACACACACACACACACCCTAACCCTACACATGCAGAGAGAAGAAACTGCAAAAGGGAAGTGGTGCTACTACCTCTCCCACAGTTCAACTACAAGACACTAATGGTAACCAAAAAGATTTACCACAGAGAGGAACACACACACACACGCTCGCACACACACACACACACACACACACAAATGCGAATGTATAGTGTACGTGTCTTGCAGTGTACATGTCTGCAAACATCATCAGAATGTTACTGTAAAAACTAACACTCAGGAATTTGCGGCGTATAAGACTGGACAAACCCCTTGCCTTGGAGGCAGTGGTGCAACAGTGATTCAATGTTTTTGGGGGGTCGCTTATCTTGAGACGTCCCGCGAACGTCGCTAAACACCTACTATACAGGTCTATTGATATGCATATAGGCTTGTTTCTTTGTTAAAACATCCTGTTGTGACACTAAAGCGTTGTTGAGGTGTGAACTGTTGGGTTTGGCATCAACGCGTGTCTGTTTGCGTGAGAGGCGAGACCCCTGCTTAGAAAAGATATGGGACACCGGGGGCGCGCAACCCAATAAGACTATTACAACACTGCTTGGAGGAAGTTCATGATTATATTGTCAGCCATTTTTACAGTGAAAAATAAGTCAGCTCATGTGCAACAGACACAGTCGGAAGGATGATACACAGCATGTGTGTATAAGTGCGTGTGCGTGTGCGTATGCGTGTGTGTAGGAGTGTGTTATTCTATATGTAGTATTGTGGTCATTACCACAATATTGTCCAAGGCTGTGTTCTCCGCCTCAATCGAACATCATTAGTCATGAAATTCTACAGGAAGGTCATGACATTTGAACCCTCCGTGTTCTATAGTACGTGATGCATAACAGCACACGCTTTAAATCAAAGATTTAACCAAATGGACCCACATACTGGAAATGAACATTGAGGATATTCCTGTGTATGGGCATGTCAGTATGGCTTAAGATGTTTAAAATAAAAGGGGGAAAAAAATGAACATTTTCACAATTTTTCAAAGATGTAATCATAATTTGAAAATAGTACATGTGTAAGGTCTACAAGCTTACCACGCAAACAACACTTTGTGAGCTTGTATTTTTGAACAGAACATGGTCATATCCAGTTCCAGTAACCACGTAACCCCTGCATCCGTATTCTGGGGAAAACTTTCACTGGAAAACTTTCACATCCTTATTCTGGGGAAAACTTTCACAATGCGTCGAAAAACCGTCGCCTTGTGACACATTAGTCCAGTAATAATGTCACTTGACCTCCCACTAATTGCACAAATACAAAATCAACTGATATAGTGTCCTAAATTCTAACTGTGTATGGAGTCCACATTTGGCAGGTGTGTTGCTGAAGACCCAGGGAAATGCAGTATCAAGTTTGAATTTGTATGGACGAGCGGTTGTTAAAGGAGTAGTTCACCCCCAAAAGTATAATTTTTTCCTATTGATTACTCACCCCATGGAGACTTGAGTTCAATAATATTTTTTTGTATTTGTTGAATTCCTAAGACAAAAATATTATTACAATAAATTCCGTCCTCAGCCCCTACTGCAGTACAGTACTGTATGGGTGTGGTATTATGTTTTCCACAACAGATTGATCAACAGATTGATGTATGTTGGTGCACAAGGTTCAGGTTTGTGTCCCCATTTCCAGACCGCAGGGTGGCCTTGATTTGAGAACAACTGGGTTTGTGTGAGCGATGTGGCAGGTGTGGCCTACCACTGTGGTAGAATGCACTATGCAGCTGCATGGATATTAGCACACACACACACACACACACACACACACACACACACACACACACACACACACACACACACACACACACACACACACACACACACACACATCACATACACGTACACTGTATACATACACACACACACACGCATGCACGCACTCACGCACACATTCATACACATACAGTGGTTCTCAAACTTTGAAATTTGAAGGTCTCCCCTTAACTTTGACAGTGTACAAATGGAACCAAATGGACCTGTTAGGCTCCATTTGGTTCCATTTGTACACTGTCAGAGTTACAGACTTGTAAGGGTCAATTTAGACCCCCATAAAGGAACCTAGAGAGTGCCTGAAATCCACTTTGAGCATCACTGTTAGTGTGCTGATTGTTACAATGACACACACACACACACACACACACACACACACACACACACACACACACACACACACACACACACACACACACACACACACACACACACACACACACAGGCATACATACAGTAAAACAGAAATTAAAGGCTAAACATACTATACATGCACAAACGGTCTCAACTGTATAACTGTTTGTTTTGTTTTTCTCCAGCAAGCTGACACTGAATGAAGCATTGCACCTTCGAGTGCAATAATAGCGAAGGCAAACGTGTGAAAACTGACGGGATTGGGTTTACTGTTCCAAAGAAAAGCCAGCAGGCCTGGTCATCTTCTCCCACCTCTATCACGCAGCTGTCAGCAAGGGGAAATACATAGATTACTGCACAGAATCACACTGCCGTGACCTCAGAGGGAGGAGAACGTGCATGCACACACATGCACACACACACACACACACACACACACACACACACACACACACACACACGCACGCACGCACGCACGCACACACACATACATTCAAACATGCGTGCTATCGGGCACAAACCTCTTACCTCCATATCCTAACTTTTTGTGTTTTTTCCTAAATGAACGCCCAACTTGATACTAATACTATGCCGTCAAACACAAGCATCAAGCAGATCCGCAAGCTTGAAACGCAGAAAGAAGAGACGCGTTTTTATCTTGTAGATCTGCTGCTTTTGAATTTGAATCCTGAAAAGTAACAGTTTTGGACATATGAGGTTTACAGAGACGATATACACAGCACACACACACTTACACACATAAATGCACATACGCACATAGGGAGGGACCGTGGACCACTAGAGAAAATGAGCTCAGCCCCAGCTGTGTGTGTGTGATGATAAAACGGCGCTCGCGCTGATCTCACAACGAGCGTCAGACTGAAAGCAAATATGATGTAACACACCAGGAGGGGAGAGCAAGAGAGGAACCAACACAGGAACACTGTGGGAAAAGAGGACACGCAGACACAGAGACAAATATGAAACATAAGACTGAGTGAATAGAGGGTTAGCGAGTTAGAAAGAGCGGGCATGAGTGAGAGAGAGAGACGCTGTAAAGAACCAGATTAACGGGTGTCACGCACAGAACGGGACCAAAATGCACGAGAGCGAGCGAGAGAGAGAGAGAGAGAGAGAGAGAGAGAGAGAGAGAAATAAGGGGGGCTGAGATCCAACGGGATAATAACGAGAAAAGAAAAGAAAGTCAAAAAAACTAAAAAAAAAGAACAGAAATGTTAGCCAGCAGCGGTTTGTTATGGTGAGGGATTCTGGTTGTCACGACAACAGAGGGGGGAAACCCACACAGCTGTTGGCGAGCTAACGTCAGCCCGGGAGAGAGGGAGCGAGGAGGACGACGAGAGGGAAGATTAAAAAGTAAAGGAGCGAGAGAGAGAGAGAGAGAGAGTTAGAGTTGGTTGGTTGGTTGGTTGGGGGGGGTAGTGTTACGTCTCCTAAGGGTCTTCTGGCTCCTGATTGGTGTGAGGGGAGGAGGGGGTGGTGGGGGGAGCGGGGGTTTCAACGGCGGTGTCTCGCTGTGCTGCGGAGCGCCAGCCTGGGTTTCATCATGCGAGAGGCCCAGCGCTCGGCCCCGTAACGCAAAGCAGATGTCCTCCGCTTGGCTGGAACCGCACTGACGCTCTGACGCTGATGTAGCAACACCACCCCCAACTCCCATCTATCACTCCCCTCACTCCCCTCACCCCCTCACTCCCTCACTCCCTCACTCTCTCACTCCCTCACTCCCTCACCCCTCACCCCCTTAAGGCCCTGTCATAGTACAGTCTGTGATAAGCCATCACCGTGGTGTAGTCTTTTAAAGTCAGAAAACTATACGTTACGTCATTAGCCACGGTGAAGAGCTATCACCGCGAACCCCGACATCTCTCCTCTGTTTTTACCTTCAGACATCTCCCCATCACCCCGTTCACTGATTGGTCGATCTAGAACCAATCAGTGTGCCCCCTGGTTTCAGAGGCACAGAGGCATCATTAGCCAGTTTAAGCATTGCAACGGCAACGGCAGATGGCTGCGTTGCCGTCCTGAAAATCATCGAGCTTAAACTCGCTATTGGGACTTCACCGTGAGTCCGTGACTATGATGGCCATCACATTTTTAGGTGATAGCTTATCACCTAAAAGTTGAGGTGATAGCTCTTCACCTCGGACTATGATAAAGCCTTCACTCCCTCATCCCCTCCCTCCGTTCCTTGCTGCCATCCTTCGTTCCCTCTCCACCTCTCTCACAACTCTCTCTCTCTCCCTCTTTACCTGCTCTCTTCCACCTGCATGTTTCCCTCCCTCCCTCCCGGTTGCTTTGCGTCTTCTCTCACCTCCTCTCCTCCCCCTCCTCATTCCTTCCCTCCTTCCCTCCGTACCTCCCCCCCGCTTTCCATCCCACCTTCACCTTGTCCTCAACGGCCCTCGTCTCTTTACCCAGCTCTCTCCCTCTCTCCTTTCCTTCCTTCCTATACTCTTCCTTCGCTAGCTCCTCCTTTCTTCTCTCTCTCCCTCTCACACCCTCCACTCCGTCCCATCCTTTGTTTTCGACCTCTTTGCACCTCTCACTTCCAATATCTCCATCCAATCTCTCCGCTGCAAGTCCACTCCATCTTTTCCTATTTGATTCTTTTTAACTTGAATTCCAATCCTGCGCGTATTCCTCATTCCCCTTTTCCCCAGTTTCTTCTCCTCTCATCCCACCAGACATATGGACGCACAATTACTTTCCGCGACGTACGCACACATGCATAAATGTGTGCTCACTCATTCCAGCTCACGAGCACAGACACCAACGCCCATATGCAAATTATCTTTATCTTTCAGTTTTCCTCTCGCTGTGACTTCAAACAATGAAAACTGTTCAGTTAACTCTGCCAAAAGTACAAATGGACAATCTTTAAACTCTCAGAGTTACAGTAAATGGACCGTCCGGATCTTACTGCGCACTCTGTTGCTTTTCAGATCTTTATGTTTGGCCTCTGAGACCGCCGCTCGTCCAGATGCGTTTGCTCTCCCGTCCAAACACATTTCACAGATTCACACAGCCACAGCCTCTCCACGCGTGTTTATATACACAAACTCATATACAACAGTACGCACACATGGAGGACTCGCCTGCAGCGGATAGGGAACACCTGTGCGTCTATGGGCAGGGTGGTTACCGATGCGTGTAAACAACGTCGGACACGTTGCATTAAAAGCCTTCCAACGGCAGTGTTTTCTTTCTTTTTTTTGTTCCCATTTCAAGAGAGGCATCTTGCACCTTCAGAGAGCCCGCCGCCACCTGTTGCTTGAAAGCGCTGAGTCGGTGCAGAGCTCACCTCTTCAACTCCTTGTGGTGGAACAGCGCTCTATGGCGCTCTATGGTCTGACAGATGGTGGGGCTCAAAGCAGGGTGTGTTGTGTTTGTGTATGGTTATGTTTGTTTGTGTGCGTGTGCGTGTGCATGTGCATGTGTGTATGTGTAAAGGTCAACACGTATACTGTATGCTCGCCTCTCTCTTTCTAGATCTCAATTTGTTTCTTCTTCCTCTCTTTTGTGAGGCCAAATACCTCCATCCATAACTCCATCTCTCTCTTTCTTTTTCATTCTCTCTCTCTCTCTATCTCACGGTGCCAGTTTGTACCATTTCTCTAGCTCCAGTGAATTAACTATACAACCCTCCCTACAACTGTTACCCAATTCAATTCATGAAACTTTATTGGCATGATAAAGCTCCTTTTCATAAGCCATGAACACAGCGTTGAGCACAACACATGTGCTCAACACTGTATTATTCAACTCAGATCAAACAAACAAACCAACAACAAACAAACATGTATGTAATCAAATAGAATATATTAGCATATGCTACTACACACTAGTATATGCTAATATACTAGTGTGTAGTATATATATACACACTAGTAAGTCGGGCTTAAATGTTTTTTTTTCTTTTCATGGATCTCTGGTCTAAACAATAGGACTCAGAGTTGGGATTTGTATACTAGATATCAGATATCGTCACTGTCGGACAGAAACCTTGTATCTCCAAGTTTCATCATACAAGACTGCTTCATCATACAAGACTGTTGCACAAGTCTAGTAAAAAGAGCAGATCTACTAGCACACAACGCCTCATTTTTAAAATGATAAATACAAAACGAAAGTTTTTGGACATACAAGGTTTCCACCCAACAACAACGATACACAAACAAATAAGTACGGTAGAGGAGAGCAGGCCTTCTTTATGAGAATGACTCTGAGATCATGAGGGTTCTGGGATCCCAGTCACTTCCTCTTTGGCAGCGGATTCCAAACACACAACAGCAGGTGCTGGGGTCGTGTCCCGAAACCAAAGCCACTAATCAGCACTCTGCCACTAGGATGGACATGTTCCACGGTGAAGAGAGAAGAGAGAGAGTGACAGATGGAAAGGGAGAGAAAGAGCGAGAGGAGTGACGCTTGTAAAATAAAGAATGAGTGTTTGGTCAAGCGTTACTGTTTCCCTGCATGTTTGTGGACAGACACTCGGCCACACGGCTGGCTAGCCCTGTGTCTCTCTGGCTCAGAGTCTGGGCATCAAATGACAACCAGCAGCATGCATTCCAATGCACTGTTTGCCATCTACGTGCGTCCACAAACACTCCATCAAAATGTTATAAAAAGTGCTTCCTGTTACTGAAGGCCAGACAAATTCTCAAAGCACATATTGTTTTTTTATTTTTATTTTTACAACACTGGGGAGGAAATTTCAAGGAGACAGAGGGGTCTATACACATTCACACCTATGGAGCTGCCCAGTACAAACGCTCTTTCATATTGCCCTCCGTCCTCTGGTCAAGGGGCCCTTGTGTTGTTGGGTTGCTGTTGGAACAGGGGAGATTATTCTGTCGCTGGCTCCTACACATAGACTTTCCCTGCCAGTCTGGACATTCAAAATGGCAGCCTTCGCTCACTGGCACACTCCTTGCGTGTCTCATTGCTGTAGCTTAGAACCTCCCCTAAATGACATGACTGGCAATACCTCACACCCATACGTTTCTAAACAACAAGAAAAGTCAAAAAGCAGGCAGGATATTTGAAATAAGAAATAATGAATAAATAATTACAAATGTATTCCATGTATAAAACCCCGGGCTCTGACTGAATACAGTCGGGGAAATCTCGCTCTTTCGACGAGTCATTCTTTCGACTATGAGCGTCGGCAGGTTAGCTATACTCACCAGTGACACGGTTACTGAGGTTAGGGTAAGGGTTTGGGTTAGGTTTAGGAATAGAGGTTAACATTCACGTGCATCGACAGGTTAGCTACTCACCCGCGTCGGCAGGTTAGCTTTTCACCAGGTTAACATTCACCTGTGTCAAAAGAATGAACCGTCGAACAGATGCTATGTCGCAATATCGACACGCTCCCATACAGTCATGGTATAGGCCGTGGTTCCGTTCCTGACGATTTGCATGTCTCTCCCCATTTCTCTCTCTCCGTTTCCTGTCCATCTCCACTGTAATCAATAAAGGCAGAAATATATTTTAATAAATCATGGTATATAGCAATGCTGGTATGAATTCAGTAGCACATTGGATGGAGAAAAGATTACAAAGGAAACTTGTTTGGTATTGCTTAATATACAATGTATAAAGGCCTATTAGGCCTAACTGTATAGGCATTGCATATTGTTTCTTTCTTCTTCTTCTTCTTCTTCTTCTGTGCACAGCCATTTCTTTGCACAGCCATATCGCAGCAACTCACTCAGTGTGAGGGGCTGAGGTTTTCTGGGTATTGTTGGTGAGTGGTTTGGTTAGTTAGGAGAATAACAGAAAAAAGAAACAGGACACACACACACACACACACACACACACACACACACGCACACGCACACCAGGTGCATTCTTGCTCTCGTGCGTGGTTTGTATGCATGCATAAAAGTGTAAAGTGTACTGAGGATGTGGTTTTACTGGCTCTATGCAGAGGAAAACACCTCAGATGGTTGTTATTCACCTCTCGTACGTTGAAAGAAAACAGCAATTGTGCAACCCTGTTGGCCCCACACCTCTCAGCTTGGCTTCTATCAGCTGTGGAGATAAATCGTGCTTTATTGCATTAAACAAACGGAGCAATGATATATGATATACTCTTAAGAAATCGTGAGCGATAACTCACTGACGAATCCACGGGCATTTCCATGCAGACGGTTGGATAAATATACAATAGATGTTGTAAAAGTCAGGTGCAGCGGTCATTGTCGGTCCTGTAGCTGGTCTGGGGGTTTCCAGCAAAATGAAGAATAGTTGACATTTCAATATTGTTTCTTGGCTAAATGTGAGCAGAATGAGCCTATATACTGTAAGAGAATGTTTTATGTGGAAGGATTTGTCATGGTTGACTATGAGTATTGGTCTTACTCTTTACACTATACAGTACAGTTCAACCCTTCTCTGCTGAGGCACTAAAACGTAAGCATCAAAAGTTAGCAAAATAAGTGTCCAAACTATCCATGGTTGTGTTATCAAATACATATATAATTGGATTTGCTTGACAGGCATGTATAGAAATCATGTTTTACATGTAAAAAATGTGCATGCTAAGAAGCACTTTTAAAATGTAAACGTTCTATTGTAATTACATTCATTTGTGCGCTGGCCTTCATCAACGCTCCGCAGCTCTGAGGCAGTTGAGAGATGGAAAGAAAATTGAGTTAAGAAATAAATCACGCGCCGCCACAAAAATGGGGAGTGACAAAATCTCAGTAATCAACATAATTTTCAACGGTTCCGCAGTTTTGAAATGATGCCTGATAGATTCATTCTGAGAGGCGAAGCAATGTTTCACTTCTAAATATGAGAAGGGCGTGTGACTGTATTGTCAGTGTAAAACCGCATACCTCAGCTGATCTGTTGGAAGGGGATCTTTTTTGCTCAGTCCCTCCTCTAAAGTGCAGCATCATGGTAGAGAAATGTACAATGTCATACAGCAGGTGAGTGACAAAACAATGACGGTCCTAAAAACAAGCCTGGCTAAATCTGGATTTCTCAGTCACGTCGGTTATCTTATTTGATTTGTCACAAGGGTTAAACCCTGAACTAAGGCACGTGATCTTGGTGTAATAGAACATACTTATAGGATAGGACAACTTATACAGAACACATGAAGTGTTTACGTGCACAAGCCGTAAACTTATACTTTTTTTTTTTACAAATCTGACGGTTGAACTGAGGTCAGTCCTTCAAACCATCAAGGATCCATGCTACCCACTGTGCTGTGAAAACAGCTCCTGGACTAAACGTGCACGCACACACACACACACACACACACACACACACACACACACACACACACACACACACACACACACACACACACACACACACACACACACACACTGGTAGATCGCTAGCAAGTCAGTTTGTTGATTCTTCAGAAAGGAAGCACTCAAGGTGTGAAACTCCCACACATTAGAGGAAAAGTACAAAGTGTAACCATTTTACGTGGCATGTACAACGTTTTGTGAAAGTTTGGTCAGTGTAGAAAAAAACAAAGTATTTACTACCTCCAATACAACCATGATATGTGATCAAATGGGACAGAGGGGACTCCTCTCCAAAGCAGGCAATACGTGTTGAGTGGATGATATTTTAATATTAACAAACGGAAGAACAATTCAGGATAGTAATATAGCTATGGCCAATGCATGTATGCTTAAAGATACTGTGGTAGGTAGACTCCAAAGGTACTACAGTAACTGTCACAAGGAACAGCGACTGCTGCTGATGCTACGACTGCCATAAAATACAACTGTTATTTCAACCTGCTCCAATGTCCTAAGGCAGTGTTTCTCAACCACTGTGCCTGGGGACTTTTGGTGTGCCCCTTAGAAGGGTCAAGTGTGCCCCTTGAAACTGCTTGAAAGCCAGTATTGTATTTAACATTTTAAAAATGATTTAAACTAGTGAAAACAGCCGACCTTGTATGATGAAGCAGGGCTTTACCTCGCGAAGAAACGTACAAATTTGAAACTTGGAGATACGAGGTTTCTTCCCGACAGTGACGATATTTACACCCCCGTATTATGTTTGTGTGCCCATGGATTCTTGGGACATGAAAAGTGTGCCCATGCAGAAAAGAGGTTGAGAAACACTGTCCTAAGGAATGTTGGATCATTTGGATGCATACCGGTAGATGGATAGAGACACGGGTGAACGGATGGAGGGAGGGATAGGAGGGATGGATGAATGGAGGGATGAAGGATTAGAGTTTGGGAGGGGTGTACAGCCGGAGTGGCTTGCAGGAGCTGGCAGAACAGCCGACGTCGCTGAAAATGATTGCAAACCATGCTTTCACCTCAGAACAGGACAGAGTGCCCAATGCCAGTCAGTGGAATTGTTCGCTGCCGGGTAGACGAAGGTTGGCTGAGGGGGGAGGGAGGGATGGAGGGAGGGGGAGATCAGGAATAGGCGACGGGGAAGAGGCTTGCAGGGCAGCAGCTGTAGCAGGTCATGGCGCTAGCATCTGATTAGTTGATTCTTCAGAAAGGAAACCTTGAAGGTGTGAACCTCCCACACACTAGAGGAAAGGCACAAAGTACAAAATGTGCCCGTCTGTTTGTGGTGTGTGGTGTGTTCGTTCCATACAAAGGTTTGAGTGAAATGTGTGGTCAGTGCAGAATTCAAACACAAATATGAATACTACCTCCCTACCATACCGGTACATTGAATTGAATGCTATACAAATGTTTCCAAACAACAAATATCTTCACATCTAACCTGTGTGTGTGTCTGTGTGTCTGTTTATCTGTGTGTCCATCTGTCTCCCATTTGGACCCGTAAGTGTCCATTTGGTTACAATACCCTGTGTTACAAATGGATAAATGAACACTGAGGATCCTCCAGTGTAAGTAATAGATAAGCAGGAGAGACATAAACAGTTTAAAGTACCTGACAATTCCCTTTGCTGTGGTCGCCTTCCATCTGATTTGCCTTTCAGGGAAATTACCAGCCATGAGCAGAAGTTGATCGTTACACAGACACGCGCACATGCACACGCACACGCACACGCGCGCGCACACACGCACACACGCACACACACACACACACACACACACACACACACACACACACACACACACACACACACACACACACACACACACACACACACACACACGCACGCAACCTAGTCAGCAGTGCAGTAAGCCCAGCAGGCAATGTCAACATGGGTAAAGTTAAGAGCCAGTCACTACTGGATGACATCAACAAACTGAGAGCTTAGAATCCAACGATAATACTGACAGTGATTATGATGATTATGATGTGATAATAATGACGATGATGATGAGGAGGATGAGGAGGAGGAGGAGGGGGAGGATGATAGGCGGCAAGAGAGTACATCTTGAACACTCAAGTGCGTGTGCGCGAGTATGATATGCGTGTTAGCGTGTGTATGCGCACAAAGGCACACTTTGTGCATGTGCACACCATTCTGCGATTCCGTGGATATGTGTCGGCAGGCACCTACATCCAGAGTGTGTGTGTGTGTATGGGTGTATGAGTGTGTGTGTGTGTGTGCGTGCGTGCGTGCGTGCGTGTCTGCGCGCGTGTGTGTGTGTGTGTGTGTGTGTGTGTGTGTGTGTGTGTGTGTGTGTGTGTGTGTGTGTGTGTGTGTGTGTGTGTGTGTGTGTGTGTGTGTGTGTGTGTGTGTGAGCATCAGAGACAGTGTTGAGTGGGGTAATATGGGGCTGAGGTTTCTCTCCTCTGTAGTTCAGATGCTGCTGTGTACCAACCCGCCATCTGCACGGCACCATGTAATCACAACCAACGCCAGGATAGACCATGTGTGTGTGTGTTTGTGCATGCGTGCGTGCGTGTGTGCGTGCGTGCATCATCTCCAATGTAAAGACCCACACATGGAGGCTCCTCCTAACTGCTACGTAGACTGCTGGCTGCTGTGTAATTACATAGAGCACTATCTATTACCACTGCTGCTGTAGGGCCCTCTCTCATCTCCCATCTATAAACGGTTCAGCGTAACGTTGCTTTTTGTCTCCAAATGACTTGATTGTGACATTAATTAGTTGGGTTCTCAGAAGTGAGTCTGCCCAGCTCATCAGATAAGAGCGTGTACATCAGATAACACTGTAGGTGTGAAATCTGTTCCTGCAGGTTAATTACCTTGAAACGTTGTGCAAACAGTCATTTCAAGAGTGATCATAACGGCCCTCTATAAATAACGCTCACAATCGCACTCTATCACGTTTTACTTTTGTTGATAATCTTTCCATATCAGCCTATAGCATAAAAACGTGTTTGCAATAGCAGTTCCCCCCCCCCCCCCCCCTGGCGTTTCCTTTCAAGTTTTCTTATGTGGAAATTCTATATTTGAATTAAAAACAGGTGGTTGGAAATCCACCTACACAGTTTCCTACAGATGAAGCAAAATGTCCAAACACCTCGCTCCGCACACAAGCACGCACGGCCGCACGCACGCGCACACTCCAGTGGTTCCCAAACTTTTCGGGTCGAGACCCAAAAGAGAGTTAGATGTTTGCCCGGGACGAAAATTGGTGAAAATAGTAGATCTACAAGCGCACAACGTGATAGATAGATAGATAGATAGATAGATAGATAGATAGATACCTTTATACGTGCCGCTTTGTGCCGCGTTGCGAGCTTGATCGTCTATTTACATTCATATAATTTTCTAATGCAGGAAAAGAAAATGGGGGTTTTAACTCGAGGCGTGACCCATAAAAGTTGGGTTTGTGAGCCACAAATGGGTCCCGACCCACTGTTTGGGAAGCGTCAGACTGCTGAGAGCCACACAGCCACACAGACATGCAGAGCCAGTAGGACACGGTGTAGCACAACATCCCCGGGCCTTCCTCTCCCCAGCAGATTAAACAAACAGAGACATGCAACCACCTTGTGCTGCGAGGACACAATCATGCGGTGCCACCAACATACACAAGCAGCACTGCACCACAACCATGCCGGCTTTCCTCTCCATCCCACACACACAGGGACATGCTGGGCCCCTGATTCAGCCCGGGAAAAAGAGTTGCAGAGGCCCTCATTGCGCGCTATAGAGAGAGATCTCTCTCTATAGCGCTGCTGCTACTCAAAGATTTGTGACAAAGTGACAAGCAAGCCAGTGGGCCAATTACATGAGTTATATTTTGTCGTTGTTGGGTGGAAACCTTGTATGTCCAAAACCGTTTGTTTTGTATTTATCATTTTTAAAATGATCTAAACTAGTAAAAACAGCAGATCTACAAGCACACAACGCCTCGCACCGCGAGGCGTTGTGTGCTTGTAGATCTGCTGTTTTCGCTACTTTTGTGCGACGGCCTTGTATGATGAAGCAGGGCTTTGGACCGTATGATAATGGCCGGCTTGGACCGGCCGGGAATGAACCGGCCGTTCGGGAGTTGTCCCGCTTTTCCCAATGGCCAGCACGTCCTTGCACACACACACACACACACACACACACACACACACACACACACACACACACACACACACACACACACACACACACACACACACACACACACGCACGCACAAACAAAGACTGACCCGAGTGGTATTTTCCAGTGTCTGTGGACTTGCTGTGCAACAGTTGTTCTGCTGTGCACTATTATGCCTTTCCTGTCAGACTGAAAAGTGAAAAACAAAAACATACCATTACTGCATTGTGTATCTGTGTGTCTAACTGTGTGTGTGTGTGTGTGTGTGTGTGTGTGTGTGCGTGTGTGCGTGCGTGCGTGCGTGCGTGCGTGCGTGCGTGCGTGCGTGCATGCGGGCGTGCGTGCGTGTGTGTGTGTGTGTGTGTGTGTGTGTGTGCACGAGCGTGCGAGAGTGCGTGCGTGTGTGAATGCATGTAGCCTACATACATGTGTGTTTGAGCCTCGGAGCCACCCAGCTGCAGTTGGCCTGTTTTTATCCAATTCTCTCTCCTGTGTTTGGACTGTAGGGGGAAAGACCACCCTGGAAAAATCCCTATTTACAGCTCTCCCTCTCTTTTTATTTCTCTCTCTCTCTCTCTCTCTCTCTCTCTCTCTCTCTCTCTCTCTCTCTCTCTCTCTCTCTCTCTCCCTCCCTCTCTCTCTCTCACTCTCAACCACTGTAATATTGGAGGTTTCCTAACCTGTGGCCTTGAGTTACAGTTCCGAATCCACCAAGCACCCAATTACACTTTAAATATCAGTTAGGGGGAAGTCTGCAAACTCTCAGCGCTGTTTTTCTTTCACCATGCTGAACCACACCGCCTGAGCGGAGCTCTGCTGATCTTAAAACTGGACAGAGTTGCTTCACAATCTCCATATTGTTGTCCCCCACCGCTAAAACAATAAAGAGTGAGACAAGCTGGGACATGGCAGACTAGACCCCCGGGAATGCGGGTACACCGCAATATCCTCAGCATTCGCTTAACTCTGAGCTCGTCAAAATGTACCCGCCAATATCCTAATATATTTGTCAGTCAGCATGTTTCAGCACTTACTGTAACACAACTTTTTATGGCAATAGCTATGAGTAATGTTGCCTGCAGCAAATTGTGCGCATTGACATCTGGGTGCTTTTTGTGGATAAACAAATGTATACTCAAGGTATGAGAATATAGCCAGTGTTGATCAGGAATGTTAGCCAACTGTCCTCCTTTCATATTTCCCCATACTTAAACCCTTATGCTTCATTGACCAGCTAGGGTCCTCCTTGGACGCCTCCTTCTTTTCTTCTACACCAAATCTCTTCGCAGAAGATAGTCGTGAGCTTGTAGATCTGCTATTTTTGCTGAATAATAATATGGTATGGAAGTCTGAAAACGTGTGTTTTTGAGTGTGGGTTTTAAACGGGGGCAGCTGGGAGCTGGGAGTGAGTTCCATATAGGCAACTGAGCAAGCCCTGTTACCCCAGGTTCGTTTCTTTGTCTTGGGGATATATCCATCCAGGTGGCATCATCAGAGTGAGCGGGAGGGTGCGTGGCATTGGAGGAAGTCAGAGCGGTAGCAGGGATTCTGGCTGTTGAGGGCCTTGTAGGTGGGGATCAGTATCTTGAAATCTATTCTTTGTTTGACTGGGATTCATGGAGGGCTGGCGTGATGTGGTCCCTGGATGATCAGGTTCTGGTGAGCGGGTGGGCAGCGGAGTTTTGGACATTGTAGTTTCTTGAGAACCTTGGTGGTGACACTGTATGCAAGACTATTGTAGTAGTCGAGTCTGGGTGTGCTTAAGGCATGATTGAGTGTCTCTGTGTGATAGATTGGGACGAAGGCGGGCAATACTGCAAAGGTGGAAAAAGGCAGTTTTGGTGATCGGGTTGACTTGTGACTGGAAGGAAAGGGTGGCGTGAATGTTCACCTAGTTCAGAGGTAGGCAGCCTTAGGCTTGCTTGGTAGTGCAGGGGGCATGATAGTGCAGGGGGTAGTGCACACGGGGCATGGTTGTGTGCATGTGCGTGTGCGCATGTGTGGGTGTGGCTGTGTGTGTGCGGGTGTGTGAGTGTGTGTGTGTGCGGGTGTGTGTGTGTGTGTGTGTGTGTGTGTGTGTGTGTGTGTGTGTGTGTGTGTGTGTGTCAGGGTGTGTTTCAAACCGAAGCAGCAGATACCTATTTTACCGAAACCTCTCCTGTGGTTTTTGAGGCCGCACATCCTGCCTCGCTGCTACGCTACACAAACCTGCACTCCCTCACCTATCGATGCACACACACATACTGTATATGCAAAATGTATGCATGTAAACAAGTGCATACACACACGCGCGCACACACACATGCGTGCACATTATCTCTCACACTCTCTATCTCTGTTACTCTGTCTCTCTTAATCAAAATGATACAAATTAAGTGTGAAAGGATGCCTAGCAAAGATTGTGCAGCCCCAGCACCCTGAAGTATGATCAGCCTCAACCGCAAGCTCACCACCAGTCATAGTGAAAAACACAGGTTTAAAAACGAACACAGAAAAAAAATATCAACCTCCACCCTCTACATTTATTTAAGACAGGCACATTACTGTCAAGTATGTATCAAGTCCTGCAAGATTAGTGAAGAAAGGGGTGTTTTTGCAAACAGTTTGTGCAATGTATTCAAACCTGTAGTAATGTACATTGGGGACAGCAATACAACTCTGCCGGTGCTGTTGTTTTAAACGTGGCTTAACAATGAGGAAATAGGGTTTGTGATGAAAAGGAAAGCTCCGGGCCACAAAATGGGCCACTCCAGCCAATCTTAACCAATCAGGATGGAATATGAAATCTCTGACAGATCCATCTTGATCACATATTTTGTGTAGCTGATTTGCCTGATGTTTGGACAAAATCTAACGTCACTGTCAGGCAGAAACCTCATATCAAGTTTCAAATGTGTACGTTCTTTCACAAAGTAAAGCCCTGCTTCATCATACAAGGCCGTCGCACAAAAGTAGTGAAAACATCAGATCTACAAGCACACAACGCCTCGCGGTGCGAGGCGTTGTGTGCTTGTAGATTGGCTGTTTTCACTAGTTTAAATCATTTTTAAAATGAAAACTATTTTGGGCATACACGGTTTTCACCCGACAAAGACGATAAGTAATATGAGTATTGACAATGTGTGCGTGTGTGCGTTTTGTTTGTTATCTCATATCTGTATCATAGCACATTCACCCAGTGTGGCACTTCAAGCAAACATATTCCTATGTGACTTGAGTGTGTTAATGATGAATGTGATACAGTATCTGAATGAATGGAGCATGTGAGGTGAAATGCTGCTCATTAGCTTGTGAGCTGCATTATGTGATTATGTAATGGGAATGAGCGGGATAGAGAGAGGATAACTAGGAGAGACCGAAAAGAGAGGATGGCCCATAATGTAACCTAATTCATCCCACGTTATGACCAATGAACATATCGTCGTTGTTGGGTGGAAACCTCGTATCTCCAAGTTTCAAATGTGTATGTTCTTTTCGCCCTGCTTCATCATACAAGGCTGTCGCACAAAATTTGTGAAAACAGCAGATCTACAAGCACACAACGCCTCGCGGTGTGTTGTGTGCCTGTAGATTTGCCGTTTTCAGTTTAAATCATTTTTAAAATGATAAACGCAAAACGAACGGTTTTGAACATACAAGGTTTTCACCCGACAACGTCGATATCCCAACAGAAGTTTGTGTGTGTGTGTGTGTGTGTGTGTGTGAGAGAGAGTGAGTGTTTAACCTTTAAAAAGTGTTTATCCTGGAAAAAAAGCATACCTTGTGCACGTGTGTGAGTGAGAGTGTGCTTGCGTGCATGTGCGCGTGTGCGCACGCACGCGTGTATGTGTAACCTTTAAAAAGTGTTTATCCTGGAAAAAAGCACACCTTGTGCATGTTTGTGAGTGTGCGTGCGTGCGTGCGTGCGTGCGTGTGTGTGTGTGTGAGAGAGAGAGAGATCATTTACGAGAGTGCCTGCAAATGTATGTGGCCTGTGTGTGTGGCCTTTAAAACACCTTTTATAAAGGAAAAATGAACACAGCGATGATCCCAGGTTACGGTAAAGGTTACTACACACTGATTCACAGTTTTCCTCTGGGGGAAAAAAACACACACACACACACACACACACACACACACACACACACACACACATGCATGTACACTCGCACAATCACATGCATTGCACATGCATGCACGCACAGCCACAGAAGACTCTGGGACAACCTTGAGAGATAGGTGGTACACATGGTCAGTCTTACCACATGAACCCTAGCATCCCTATTCTGGGCATGTCATAATAAGAGATCTGGCCTAGAGGGAAAAAGGAGTGGGCCAAGTGTAGATCCCAGTATATATGATGGGGTGCTGATGGCTTAGTGGTTAAGGTGCATAACCACATAGGATCTAACGCCGCAGGGCGATCAGTAGTCGCAAGTTCATTTCCCAGGCGAGTTCCGTCACAGACAGTACAAAGGCAGCATTTATATAGTGAGTTCCGTCGCAGACAGTACAAAGGCAGGGCCCTTAGCCAATGAGGTGCAATTCACCCTTTGTTAGGCTCCTGGTTGGTCCCTGACTGACCAACCAGCAGGCTCTATTTGCCTTGTCCCGCCCTGGTTCCGCCTTTTTGCCAGACCCATGAAATGGGTAGGCCTACATAAGCAAATGTCGGTCTGTCCCTTTTCTATATAAAGGGTATATATGATGATGACATGATGATGACATGCCTACAAAAGGCATGATGTCATAAATGATGATGACAGACAGGGGGTCTGGCACAACCAGGTTGACCTGGTCTAGTTTATGTTGAATTAGCTAAAACGTAATTTTTTGAGAAATAAAAACATTTAAAAGCATGCTGATTCACTATGCTGCCACTGAGCACTGAGCAGCTCCAATTGACTGAAACAAAGTTTGAAATTAGAATTGAGCACACAGAATAACAATATGAAGCAACTGAATTAACATGGCAGTGGATGGAATGTCCCACTGAATGTCCCTCCAAGACACAGCAACCAATGGGTGTGGAGAGGGGCAGGACAATGGGCGGGACTTGACAAAGGGTGAATTGAGGTGTGGACAATCGGTGTGTTAGCTGGAGCACGCTGCAGAATATAGTCATGAGCGAGCCCACACTGTTTCGTAGGAACAGTATTTCTAGTTGAATTTGTACTTTCAGAGTCAAATGAACACTCAGGATTTTACTGTGTAGAACAGAGGTGGGCAACCCCCCTTTTTGATCTACCAGGTGATCAGCCTGAGCTATTGATTGAGACCGTAGGTCACTACTTAGTATGAAAACCTCCAGCTCATGTCTGTCTGTCTGTCTGTCTGTCTGTCTGTCTGTCTGTCTGTCTGTCTGTCTGTCTGTCCATCCGTCCATCTGTCCATCACTCCTCTGACATCACAATGACAGTTATGACACCTCATCCCAGCAGAAGGATATAGCTGACCTGTTCTGACATCACAATGATCGTGCAAATGAATCCCGTCCTTGTTCCTTTTATGCCCATATATGGAGATCCCTGATGTCATCAATATTTAGCACATGCGCGTCACAGTGTGTGACACCTCATCCCAGCTCATCTATATTTGGGAAAATATGGCCACATTTTGTCCAACTTAAACAACCAACCGCAACACGAGTCACACTTGCAAATGAATTCCGTCCCTGTCCCTTCTATGCCCATATATGGAGATCCCTGATGTCATCAATATTAAGCCCATATCTGGGAATATACCCATTCATGGCCCAGCATTGCACTCTGAATCTGAAGCCGGTGGGACGAACGGTTCTCGAGATACGCGGATTACATACATACTCACAGAGATTTCTCGCATTTATAGTAAGATTATGTGCATAAAACCTTTCACCCAGAGAGTCAAGATGGGTCTTACCTTTATAATTCATATAACATTATTTATTCATGTTAGGTTTTATCATTGAATGATTGACATTCTATGCTTGTATTATTCTCATTAGCAGCCTCTAACAGCAGTGGTGGTTTTCACTGTCTGGCACTGGGTGATCATGCCAGCCTTGGAAAATGGAGAGATTGAAGAAGGTTGCCCACCCCTGGTGTAGACAGACTGTAGACTAAAGTGTGTGGGTGTTGTTTAAAACATCCTAGTCTTTGACCTGACAACAGGACTATGTATGACACATCTGTACTCTGTCCCACATGCTTATTTAACCAGGTAAATTAAATCTGTATTCGAATTCACGTCCACCGGTAATGCACTGTACTCTACCCTTGGGAGATTTACACAATTCATGACTGATTTCAATGCCACCCCACAAGAACTGGCTGATAACTGTTGGGAGCAAATCCAACAATGAAACATTTATTCTAATTCAAAACAAATCCCCCCAAAACCCAACCACACAATCTGTCACAATAACTGCAAATACACAAATATCACCACCATCACCGCCTCATGAATGCAGACCTAGATTTGGCAGTGACTCCTACCCTCGACATTGGTATGATGTTGGGTTTCACAGAGTGTCAACCAACCCGCCCGCAAGATCATGGTCAGAGTGGGTTTCTGAAGAATAGAGGAAGGATACTATTCACTACCAACTTTTCTGAGAGGACATACCCCTTCTTGCTACAACAAGAGTTCAGATCTTGGGAGAGGAGTCTGCGATATATGCAAGTACACCAGCAAAATCCTAGTTTCTTCATTTACCGTACATCTAACTGAGAATTAAATGTATCCAATTTTTCACCCTGAGAGTTAGATGAACACTGACAATTTTACAGTGTAGCACCTCATAAACACTGTAATCACTTCGTCAAGACCAATAAGCATGCAGGAATTCGTGATATTTGGCAATAATTGGCGGGGCCAAACATTGACAGCTGTGAGTTTCAGATTCACTTAACTCTATGAGAGGATTTTACTGTGTGCTGCGGACACAACACGATAATAGGCCTAGAGAGGGCACGACACAGAGAAAGCACATGAAAACGTCTTGGCTTCTGGCAGAGACTTCATGTGATTCTTGCCTACTTGTGGTCAAGTGCTTTGACTCAAGACTTCCTCTGTGACTCGAGCAGAGCCAGCCCCCCCCCCCCCCCCCCCCCCTCCGAAACAAACACATCAACAACATGATGACCAGTGATGGAAAAGGCACTCACATTCTTTACTTCAGTAAAAGTATCAATACTGCAATATAGCAGAAGTCTGGAATTCAAAATGTACTTGAGTAAAAGTATGGCGTATATGAAAGTGTTGGCATCAAAATATACTTAAAGTACCAAAAGTAAAAGTACAAAATGTTTGAAAATAGCAGATCTACAAGCTCACAACGCGTCGCGTTGTGAGCTTGTAGATTGTCTATTTTCGATTAGCCTAGGTATCAAATAGGGCTAAAGTGGTAAATGTATGTTTTTAATATTATAATTTATATCTGAAAGGTAACTAGTAACTAAAGTTTTCAAATAAATGTAGTGGAGTAAAGGTACAATATTTTGATTTGAGATGTAGTGGAGTAAAAGTTAAAGTATTGGAAATTGGAAATACTCAAGTAAAGTACAAAGACCTCAAAATTGTACTCAAGTACAATACTGAAGTAAATGTACTTAAGCCACTTTCCCACTGACATGGCCTAACACCACACCACACCACTCCACACCGCCCACTTGTGCCAGGCTTTAGTTACTTTACAGCACTGATGATGACCAACATTTCAAAGATGCTGCAGCATCCTGATTTAAACCTCGTCGTATACATGCAGTGTTGCACGCCTAAAAAACAGTAAGCTCACGACTCGCTGCTTGCCGTCTCTCCACGACGGGAGCATGAATTTAGCATTAAACCAATGTTCTGAATGACCCTGCAGAGAACCGTGGAGACCCGGGGCTGCTGAAGAGCTCTCCCTGTCCACCACAAGCACAGGAATGCCTCTGTAATTTGCGGTTAGGCAACCTTTCGGTATTTCTGGGGTCTGAAAAACGCCAGGGAGCGTTACGGACGGCGATATCGGACGACGAGGAGTTCAAAGTGGGAATACAGAGAGGAACCTGTGCGGCAGCCAGGACAGTCTATTTGGACAGCTGGCACAGTTTAAGGAGACATCTAGTGTGTGTGTGTGTGTGTGTGTGTGTGTGTGTGTGTGTGTGTGTGTGTGTGTGTGTGTGTGTGTGTGTGTGTGTGTGTGTGTGTGTGTGT
>NC_137810.1:20992436-21019936 GCF_963921795.1 Nannobrachium achirus | reverse complement strand
TCTCTCTCTCTCTCTCTCTCTCTCTCTCTCTCTCTCTCTCTCTCTCTCTCTCTCTCTGTCTGTCTGTCTGTCTGTCTGTCTGTCTGTCTGTCTGTCTCTCTCTCTCTCTCTCTCTCTCTCTCTCTCTCTCTCTCTCTCTCTCTCTCTCTCTCTCTCTCTCTCTCTCTCTCTCTCTCTCTCTCTCTCTCTCTCTCTCTCTGAGGTATTCCAGAGGGACACTTTAACAAGGGCTGGAAGCCGCCCAGACCTCCACATGTCAGACTCTGAACAAGTGCCAAACTCTTCCTTTTCCCTTCATATTTCTCTGCCTCCCTCCCTCCCTTCCTCCCTCCCTCTCCTTCTCTCTCTCTCTTTCTCTCCATGTGTATTTTTCTCATTCTCTTTTTCTCTCTCAGGCTCTCCTTTTTCACTTGCCATCACTCTTCTCCCTGTCTTTACCTCCTCTCTCTCTCTCTCTCTCTCTCTCTCTCTCTCTCTCTCTCTCTCTCTCTCTCTCTCTCTCTCTCTCTCTCTCACACTGTCTCTCTCTCTCTCGTTCACTCTCTCTCTCTGAGTCTGTCTTCCCTCTGTGCCTGGCTGGCCGTCTCAGCGATATCGCTCTCTGATTCCCTTTGAGTCAGGCCGGCGTGCGAGCAGGAAACGGAGCCAAATGGGCTTCCTGAGCGCGCAGGAGAGGAAGTGCAGTAATAAGGAATAAGGAAGGGGGTGTGGGTTTAAAAATAACCCGCCTATATAAGCTGAGGCAGGAGCCCACTCTCTCTCAGACTCTCGCTGCGCTCGGCTCCGTAGCGGGTCTGTCCCGGCCAGTGGCTCACCAGCGCTCTCACACTCTCTCTCCTGAAACATGCACGCCCACACACACACACACACACACACATACACACACACACACACACACACACACACACACACACACACACACACACACACACATAAACACCCCCCCCCCCACACACACACACACACACACACACAGGACGGCTTTCCTGCCGTGCAGAGGAAAGCAGAGAAGCCAGAGCAGGTGTTTCCAAGAAGTTTAACAAAGACATAAAGTATGTGTGCACAGAGGATCGCCACTTTATACGAAACAGGCTGCAATAAGTTTGATGTGGAAAGAAAGGACTGTCTGTTTCAAATAAGAAATGGAGACCCACACCAGAAATGCGTCATTCTGATAAGCTCTGGAACGCCAACGACAGGCATTCATTTACCCCTTTGGACAATGTACTTGAGATTGAATTAATTGCACTGTGACTTGTGCATTGTTAGAGTTTTTCCCCTCACCAAATAATGGTTATGGCATACCGTAGTAATTGCTGCTTGGGGGATAAAGCTTATTGAGTTGAATTGTATGGGTTCAATGTGTTCCACTGGAGCGTTCATTTACAATTTGTGTTGCCATAACACAAATTGAAATGGTTTTGTTCTTGTTTGTAGATTATGATCCAGCATGAGATGTTTTTGTAAAAATCCCCCTAATAAAATAGATCCTCACACTGCCCATATTTGTTTTGTACCGCTAGCTACAGTAGCTAGTTAAATGTCAGTCTTTACTCCTGTTTGTGCTTAACATTTTACAGTCCACTACAGCAAGCCAAATGGGGAAAGGTTTGACACAGAACATCATAACAGGAAAATAAAACGCATAACACCGCAGGTTTGGTTCACTAACTATTCTAAAGAATGCACAAGTTATAGGAGAATCTGCCAAGCTGCTCCATTTCATTTCAGACCTGTTACTTTTAATTCCTCCTGCTGGACTGTCAGGCATCCTCTGTAGTTCTTCACATGTGGGAGGGGATCTGGAGAGAGGAGAGGAGAGGAGAGGAGAGGAGAGGAGAGGAGAGAAGAGAAGAGGAGAGAAGAGAAGAGAAGAGAAGAGAAGAGAAGAGAAGAGAAGAGAAGAGAAGAGAAGAGAAGAGAAGAGAAGGTTGTTGTCTCGAACATGGACAATAAACCTCTAACTATGATCACATCTGAAAGGTAGCGATGCGTGGAAAGAATGTGTTTTCTTTCATGACACTGATTTCAAAAGCAACAATAGCATTTTTTTAATGACAGAATATTTACAGTAAGTTGGGAATGAAACCTTTACGTTTTTCTGGCTATTGACAGGATTTTTGCACAAGGAGTAATCTTTTAGTACAGATCATGTGTTTGCAGCCAGGCTCATCAACCTTGGTAGAGGCGTGATGTAAATCTTTGTCTAAACGATGACACGGACACAAATGAGCACATGTGCAAACCATCTAGGCTCTTCCAGAGGAGCAGTCAGCCAGCCAGTACTGACTTCCACATGGAACTGATGCATTCCATCATGGTGTGACATCAGGCCAAAAGACACATAGCACCGGCACACAAACATACATACACACACACGTACAGCATGTCCACACAAGCACACGCACGCACGCACACACACACACACACACACACACACACACACACACACACACACACACACACACACACACACACACACACACACACACACACACACACACACACACTTACTCACAAACATGCGTGCGAACACACATGCACGCAGGCATGTAAGCAGACATGCACGCACACACACACCCACACACACACGTGCATCAAATAATATGTTAGCGTGTGGAATACATCTCTCATTTGGCTGGCTGAACAGAAAAACACAAACCACTAAGAGACAATTCCATCCAGTTCTTTGTTTGTTTTGTTCTGGTGTTGCTCAGCACACTGCAATCCAAAGAACCTGACCTACAGTATGTCAAACACATGATGCAAAAGCAACGCTCTGAGCACAGTCATATCATCACTGTCCGGGCAGAAACCCCGTATCTCCAAGTTTCACATTTGTAAATGTTTTCACAAAGTAAAGCACTGCTTCATCATACAAGGCCGTCGAACAAAAGTAGTGAAAACAGCTGATCTACAAGCACAAAACGCCTCGCGGTGCGAGGCGTTGTGTGCTTGTAGATCGGCTGTTCTCACTAGTTTAAATCATTTTGGACATACAAGGTTTCCACCCGACAACGACGATATGTGGGAGAGCAGCCCTGCCTGAAGGTCACAAGCCTAAAGTAATGTCTCCCTTGGCCAAAGGGGGGATTCCGCTTTACCGGCGCTTACGGCTCATGGTAAGCGAAGGTGTTTGGTTTCCCATAAGGGAGAGCCGGGTTTGACTCCAGGTGGTTACACATCTGCAGCGATGAGCCTGCTTTGTGGGAACACACGCCACTGAGCCTGAAAGCACAGTATGCTGCATCTTACACACATAGCACTGGACACAGGTGGAACTGACTGGCTGTTATTACGAATGAATGAATGAATGAATTACAGTGAGGAGAGGAGAGGAGAGGAGAGGAGAGGAGAGGAGAGGAGAGGAGAGGAGGTGTATTGGCCAGGGCAGTAAAGCATGACATATGCTGCTCTGAGAACTTCATTTCATCTGGTGACCAACTGTGAAACAGCTTTGGAGCTCCAGCCATTAATAACTGATAGGAGAAAGACAGTGCTAGGCCGGTGATTTACAGAGTACAGGGATGTGCTCCATATCCTTGTAGGAAAGATATGTGTTACATACTGTAGAACCAATGTTTTCCATGTTCTCCCAATGGTGGGGAACCACCACGAACAGAAAGCCGATACCACTGCCAGCCAGGGGAAATAAATTCACATAACGTATAACACCCCCCCAAAAAGAAAAAGAATATTAATGGGAGGGTACATTACAGAGTATTGTCCTGTAATAGCCATGTGTCCTGTATTAGACGTGGCTCATTGTTTGCACACACATTCTCATAGTGAGGAGGCCTTTTTAAGGCCTCCTCACTATGAGAATGTGTTTAAGGTAGAACGAGTCATTATTATGACCTTGGGGTCAGCACTGACACAGTAACACAACACTAATTATTTATCTTCAACTTTCATTTGTGGATGAAAGAAAAATAAATCTAGTTTGATGAGCTGATGAGTATTACTGTAAAAGAGACAGACGGAGTGACGGGCTGTTACTGTAAATTAGGCTTATATCACCAGGTCAAAAAGTGAGTGAAGTCTGATTCATCTTATTCCATTGCAGCGTTGACATAATGAATGAGATTGATAGCGGGATTCACGGCTTGAGTCCTGCACTAAAAGCAGAACATGACAGTCCTCAACATAGGACCTTATTAGTCAGGCCCTTTAGTCAGCTGTAGATGATAGGTTTTATGGGCCTGGGTCCTCTCCTTTGACCCTTCAGGCCCTGGAGATGAGACCCACTGATCCTATTATGATATACTCAAGGCCTCATTGTTGGTGCGCCCGCCTTGTGATGATAAGTGATGAGAAAACTCACAGCAATAGGGTGGGTTTGACTGACAATTTGACCATTTTCCTGGTGCAAACGATATATGTGCCACTGGCATAAAGGCACACACAGAAAAAGAGAGAGACAGAAATGAAAGGATGCATAAGTATGAGCATACATATGTTTCCTTTTAAAACAGCTTTTCTGTTCCGTTGTAGACAACAGTGAATATATTGTAGTTCATGACTGAGTTCACAATGACTCACTAACACAAAGACAAGGTAAGATGGCTCATAATCAATCAAACCAACCATTTAATATCCTTCTGATTACCACACAAGCTTTAGCACACTTGCATCTAAGTCTTGGGTAAGACACTTTAGTCACACACACACACACACACACACACACACACACACACACACACACACACACACACACACACACACACACACACACACACACACACACACACTCATGTACAGTAAATCAACAATGGCCAGTGTCTTGCGTCAACAGACGTTTGACTCACACATGAGGAGGCTGTAAAACAAGACACACACACACACACACTCACACACGCACGCACGCACGCACGCACGCACGCACACACACACACACACACACACACACACACACACACACACACACACACACACACACACACACCCCTACAGTCTGTAGCCAAGGCGATAAGTCGATGCACGCTTCACGTTCCCACATGGTTGTATAACATGCCATCCCATCTGACTGACTCAACGCAATGAAATGCCACCAAATCACCAATGGCTGCAAGGCCACCAAAGCATCACTGGCTGACAATATAAGGCCATTTAAATCCTAATTATCATTTAAAGGGGATGCCTGCCAGTGGGGACGCGCTGCAAAACTGTACAGCATGTAGAGACACACCCCTGTCTTCTTGTGTTAGCGGGGATGTGTCTGTCATGCTTGGAGAGCTTCAAAAAGCGACTAGCAGGTAGGCCTACTAATTGCGCTGTGGTGAGACAGAGTCATTTGTTTGGAATATTTTATTAACATGTTCAGCTGTGAACTGGGGTCGGGCCAAGAGTGTCTCATAGCGTGTCAAGCACTTCATACTGGGAGGTGGAGGTGAGCAGTCTGTGTGTGAGACACTTGGAGATGTGGAGATGAAAACATGTGGGGGAAGAGAGGAATGTAAAACATGAGTGACTGAGTGAAAGACATGATTGTGTGTGTGTGTGTGTGTGTGTGTGTGTGTGTGTGTGTGTGTGTGTGTGTGTGTGCGCGTGTGTGTGGTGGTGGTGGTGGTGGGGGGGGGGGGCACCCTATTCAGTTTATTTGCATGGGCCTGTACAGCAAAATCATCATCCCATGAGTTGACAGTGGCTGTCTCTCATACTGGATAATGGTGGGGATGGCTGATTTATCCTGTGTGTGTCTGTGTCTACATGTGATGCACAACAGGTGAGCAGGACTTCACTGACTGCTTAAATCAGCACCCAACAAATTAACACTACCATCACAATTTACTCTGTGGTGGGATGTCTTTGGCTTAAATAGAAATCTTTTACAATAATTATGGGTTTCAAGTTCAAATCTGCACATGTATAGGCTACCAAGGACTTCCAACTAAAAAAGACCTTAAAGGTCTTATTTGGGATGTTCCTTTTAGGCAGGGTGTTTAACTGTACTTGTAGGCCTACTGTACTACATTTGTATTGTATTGACTTTACTTGTACTGTTCTCCGTTTTTGTCTAATAAAATTTCAGTCAGTCAATCCATCAATCAATCAATCAATCAAAGAAGACCCCTGCACAAGACACTTTTTTCAGACATGACAGAATAATTCAACATAAAGTCATTACAGTTTGCTTTAACAAGACATACATTTGTAATTAACCCAATTTGGAGTAGCCTATCCTAAGAAGAAGTTTACATGAATAGCCTCCTGGAGATGGCCAGGGGATACTAGACTAGAGTCTCAGTCGATACCAATATCAACACCATGGCTCTTGACAATAGAGGGACCTGCTCTGCCGCTGGCTTTGCGCTCAATTGAGAGTCGAGTTATTAACACCTGAATGAGGCTTCTGTGGTTGTTTTGTAGTGGAGAAAGGGAGCCTGGCGCCTGATGGCTGACTGAGTCCCTGCAGAAAGGCTGATAATCGCCCGAGGCCAGTTCAGGAATGACGCTCCAAATAGTGACGATGATAATGCAGCACACACAAACATGATGTGCGTGATCAGAGTTCATATGGATGCAACTAGTTGTAATCCCTCTATATGGGGGGTGAGGGCTGTTAAACGGGGAATGATGTGGCCAATAAGATAAATTGAGAACAGGTTATTTTTCATGCACGCAGGCGCAGCCTAAATGTAGCCCACTGTCTGTCTGTCTCCAAATGCGCGATGCCCATATTGCACCACATCTTTATTCATGCAGCACGTGTCTTTACATTTCGTGTCCCAACAATGTGTTAATTGCTCTGCTTGGGGGAGGCGCTCTCTCTCTCTCTCTCTCTCTCTCTCCTCTCTCTCTCTCTCTCTCTCTCTCTCGCTCTCGCTCTCGCTCTCTCTCTGTGTTGGCTCCACTATAGGCTACTTGTTGGACAGGTTTGGCGGAGCGGAGGGGCGGGTATCTCTCTATCCAGAGAGCTTTATAAGCTGCACGGTGAACATTGAGCAGCAGCAATCCTCTCTTTCTCTGACTTCTTGTTGCAGCGAACACTGCCTTTTATACCGGAGCTAAATTTAGTGGGCCGAGACTAGTAGTGCGTACTGCGCGTCGTCCCGACACACGCGCTTCCTTTGCCTCGTATTGGTCTGTGTTGGTTCAGCTTTACAGCTGCAATATTTATAAGATAGCAGCTCCTCGCCAGCCAGAGCTGCACATGACTTTGGGAGCAGAACTTCTTGAGACGACAGAAGAAGCGCTGTTTCTTCTAGCTTCTGCTGTGGACTGTTGATTTTTATACAAGTGTTTTTATATTGGAATATCGACTTCTCTGCTCCTCCGCAACGTATGGAAATGGCTTTGAGTGGAATCATTTTACCGTCAATATCTACATTCTCGAACCAAAAGGAAAAATGCTGGGAAGATGTAAGTAGCCTGGATTTACTATATTTACATCTTGCATAACACATTTGAATATGCTAAACTTCTGTAGCCATACATTCACAGACGTTAGACTTATTTTGTGCTGCACATATTTTGCTATGTAGCCTATACAATAGCCCACTATTTATTACAGCACTGGCTTTGATTGATCGATTGATTGAATACTTTACTAAAAGTTCGCATAGGAAAAGTACAGGACACAGGCTGTAGTTGTGTCAGTGTAGCTCTTGTCATATGATGTGTGACACCTAAACCAAGGTAACTCAACCTGTCCTCTCTGTTTCCAGAGGTGGAAGGGAGACATGGACAGCGTCGCGTCCGGGATGGACAGCGGCTGCCTGGGGAGGAAGGACGACGAGGACCTCGATAAGTTCTTGGATCTGGAGTTTATTCTAGCGAACACGGCCGGCTCTGACAGCGGCTCTCCCTCCGGAGGAGCGGGGGCAGCAGCAGAGTCGTACCGGCTACAGGACATGTATCAGCAGCAGCACAGCGGGATGTACGGCTCCGTGCCGGACCTGAGCAGCCCTCCTCCGCCCTACAGCACCAGCCTGATGGCCGAGCTGCTCCGCTCCGACGTGGTGGACACCAGCTTCTGCCAGCAGCTGCCCGGCGGCGGCGGCAGCAGCAGCCCCGGCCACCACGGTGGCATCCAGGGCAGGTTCCTGCTCAGCTCCTCGCCGTTCACCACGGCGGCAGGCGCTCAGGACTTATTCGCGGAGCCGCAGCATCATCAGATCAAAGTGGAGCCCTTGGACACGTACGGCCCCGCCGTGGGCATGGTGCCGAGCTGCCCCAAGATCAAGCTCGAGGGCAGCGTGTCCTGCATGATGTCCTTCGACCAGCAGCAGCCCAGGCTGGCCAACTCCCCGCTGCAGGCGGGCGTCGGCAGCATGACGCCGCCGCTCAGCCCCGACGACCTGATGAGCTCCGAGTGCCACCAGCAGCCGCAGCAGCAGCAGATGTGTCACCAAACGTCCCTGACGTTCCCGCAGCACCAGAGCTTCCACCCGCACCACCGCCCCGCCGCCAACACCGGCGCGTACCCTCACCCCCACCCCCATCACCCCGGCATGCAGCTCACGTTCCCCGGCGCGCACCACCACCATCACCAGTTCCCGGGCATGTACGGCGACGAGGCGGCCATGGGCATGCAGCAGCAGCCCGCCAGCCAGCGCGTGCTGCTCACCCCGCCCTCCTCCCCGCTGGAGATGATGGACAGCAAGCCGAAGAGGGGACGCCGGTCCTGGCCGAGGAAACGCACCGCCACGCACACCTGCACGTTCGTTGGATGCGGCAAGACGTACACCAAGAGTTCACACCTGAAGGCGCACCACAGGACTCATACTGGTAGGCATACATGTCCTTACATTGTTTATTTATACTTTTAATAAGCCTATTTATACCCAATATGTTTTAATGAGCATAATGTTCCAGTATGTTTTAATTTATATCCAATGTGCCAAATGGTATCCATGTGGGAATAGCATCAGCCTGCCCTGAATGACACCTGTCAGTTGTCTTGCCAAGAGGCTACATAAGATGACAACACTTGACACTTGGTTTGGTGATGTTCTCACATATGAACTCATGTTGTGCTTGTGTTGTGTGTTGCAGGTGAAAAGCCATATCACTGCAGCTGGGAGGGCTGCGGCTGGAAGTTCGCCCGCTCCGACGAGCTCACGCGTCACTTCCGCAAGCACACTGGACACCGGCCGTTTCAGTGTCACCTCTGTGAACGGGCCTTCTCTCGCTCTGACCACCTGGCTCTGCACATGAAACGACACATGTGAGGAAACTCACACAAGAAAAAAACAAACTGAAGGACTTTATGAACACTTAAGAACCAAGACCACCAGCAGAGTCATGAAAAATGTATTGTCTTTTTTCCTTATTTTTTTGGTTTATTTAAATGTTATTTTTCTTGAATATGAACGACAACAAAGGAACATGACAACAAAACATGCGAACCAGTCAGTTTTTGACAGAAACCTTTGAATTCTGTTTGGACGATTTTTATATGTAGCTGGTACTACTTTTGGAATAATGTTTGTAAAAACACCAAAGATGCATTCCACTCATCATGTCAGGCAGGACCTACAAAGCACACACCACTGAAGCAACTGGAAGTAGACAATGTTTTTGAACAATTGATAAAAGAAAGAAAAAAAAAGATGTATTGTCACAATTAGTGCCTTATACCATATTATTACACAACTTACGAGTGCCATATTTTCCACTGGCTAAAGACAATCAAAGTTTATATAATATTGTGTTATATTGTAACTGTAAACAGCACATGAAATAAGCTTCGAGACAATGTTTTGTTCTAAAACTGCCTTACAGTCTTTCTTCCCGAGGCTTGAATTGAATGTTCTGTCTGTGAGTGCATCCATCTGTCATCAAATAACATTTGAAGTCAGGGTCTTTTAAACTTAGGAAGTCTAACAGAGTGCATGCCATCTCATTGCGACGTGATTGTCAAAGGGCTATTACCTGGTCTTTGGCGCTAAGACGAACGTGTTTTGTCTTGAGTAAATGTACTGCCTTGTAAATAGTATCTTTTTATATAATGTAAATAGTTTATTTTAATGTACATATTAAACTAATTGAACTACATTATTCCTGCCTACTGAACATGATTTACTATGTATAGAAAGTTGCACGCACGCGCGTGCGCGCGCACACACACACACACACACACACACACACACACACACACACACACACACACACACACACACACACACACACACACACAATTAACAAAAGACAAGCATCAAGCTATACATCATCATCATAGGCACCAAGCTACATAACAGTCATTAACCATGCATATTCCACTGGTTACTGAGACACAAGCAGAGGCTCCTCTGTGGATGAGGTGTCTTCCTCCTGTCCCACTACATCCAGCACAGTCCTTGGTGTCTTCCTCCTGTCCCACTACATCCAGCACAGTCCTTGCCTGCAGAGGAGCAATGTTTTCCAGCTGTGACAGAGCCGCTGCCAGTAAGCGGTGGCAGATGCCTATAAATACAAACATTACATTGACATAATTACAGAGGCTAGATATAGATATAGGCCACGTCTGGGCATAGGGGCGCACCGCAGGGAGGGGGAGGGGGAGGTGGGGGTGTGGAGAGAGAGAGAGAAAAGAGAAACCCAGTGTCAAATAAACTAAAGGGACCTGCCGGGATGAAGGAGAGTTCACTGGGGATGAGGAGAAAATCTGTTGAACTGAACGAAAGGTCACGCATCTGAGGGAAAGCTTTTCCAGGCAGAGGCCTCATAGAAGAAAGAAGACGAGGGGGTACGTGAGTGTCGCCATTCTATACGTACAACTTCAACAGGGTCTATACGTTCTCCAAAGGGTCACAATGTGACCTTTTCTTTAAGTCTGTCTAGGACTCTAGGTAAAAGAGAGTCGACAGAGACAACTAGAGGTAAAGAGCAAGCATGAGCAACACAGGGAAACAGAAAGAGATGACAGTGCGAACAAAAACAGGAGAGAGGGAATGACAAAGATGAAGGTTGAAAAGGAATGGGGAAGAGAAAGGGGGGTGGAGAGGAATTGGAAGACAGAGAAATTCACATACTGTAAATGTTTCAAATGCAGTAGGTCTATTCCTGGTGTTGTCCACCTGATAAGGGATCTGTGGTTGGTTTTACTCTGGTCTGTTGACTACTTTCTGAGCCTATAAAGATCTAATTGACTTCAGAATAAAACCCTTGTTGCAATTGGAATGAGCTGAGTGCTGCCTGCCTAGTTATTCATAGAGCGACCTTAAGAGGGAGAGAGAGGGAGAGAGAGAGAAAGAGAGAGAGAGAGAGAGAGAGAGAGAGAGAGAGAGAGAGAGAGAGAGAGAGAGAGAGAGAGAGAGAGAGATGTAGGGCTTCAGAAGCAAAGACAACAGAGAAAATAGAAAGAAATACAGACAGAGGGAGATGGAGAGAAAGACAGAAAGAGAAAGCACTCTCATGCACTGTGGCCTGTTGTGAAAGGTCACAAGGTCAGATTTGCCTTTGAGAAGATCCGAAAACAATGCTGTCATCTGCAATAGTATGCAGAGTGGAATAGAGGAGAATATGCCAGATGCATGTGCACCTAAAATGAACTCAGCAACCCTTCACTACACAATGTTTCAAATAATGAAGTGATCAGGGGACATGGGTGTATTTGGCTCTGTGTGTCATCTTCAGGGTGGCCTGTGTACCAGCGCTGAGAAAAGAGGAACCACCACCTCTATCATTAGCACATTTGCTCAAGTGAAAAATCAAACAATTTTCATTTCACTTTTTGTATTATTTGTGTCTGTAGCCGTGTGTGGGAAGATTGAATTGAACCAAGAGCTGACAGGTCAGATGGTGTAAACGTTGGTTTCTGTGTGCTGCAGCTGTGCAGCCATGTGTATGGAGCAAGTTGTCACATTTTCTATGTCGCCATCAGTGGTGCCTTCCAATTGGAGACGGGCATGTGAAATGACAGGTTTCTGAGGAGTATTTTCCTTGCGTGGAAATGTGTCATTGTGAAATCAATTCACAACAACAAATGGTTACAAATAGCTTAACATTTTATACAACACAATCTCAGTCTCAATCTTGGTTTATTGCTGTCTATGTCTTTGTATATCTTTATATCTGTGCATAAAAGCATTCATGAGAGGACAGCTTGGCTTTGTGCCATAGCACTCCATAAACTCCTCTGTTTTAGATAACATCAGTGAACATTTATTGAGCTGAGAAGCAAGGACTCCAGCTGAACTCGCTGTTGGATATTCCATACAGTTCCATTTGACGGAATCATAAACATGTAGGCTTTAGACAACTGCCATAGCTGCTTCCCAGATCAGCAACAATCACTGTTCATGCAGAGTTTTTTTTTATTAGACACCTTTATCTATTTGTCTGTCATTCAATGTTATATGAGATACTTCAATGGTTTCCAGTGGAAATAAGCTTAGTCTTTTCATGGATCTCCTTTTAGTAGACCTTGTACCAGTGAACTGTACCGTCATGAAACTGTACCTTTTCCTATGCAAACTTCTAATAAAGTCTTCAATCAATCAATCAAAAGACAACTCCATTTTAGTTAGCAAAATATGTGAACACAAACAACTCATGTAGTCCCAAAACAATAAACGAGAGAACTGTATGACGTTAACATGTACGGTAAAGTCAAGAACTTGCTCTCTGAAATTCATGCACCATATTTCCTCTTCTGAAAAAAAGCAAAAGCAACTTTCTTTGTATTATATTGCATCATGAATCAGACCTTTAGCCATACACAGTGTAGCTGCGAATTTGGTTGATCTCGCCCTGCAGCCGATCACACAGGAACTCCTCACCAGCTGCGATTATCATAAAACAGGCATAAATCAAAGGTTTGAGGGGAAAAATACATTGAAAACTGATCCATGAAAACAGAATAACAACGTTTCCCCCCAGAGCCTTCCACTCAGTTGGGTGTAAAGGCTTTCAAAACAGAATTTAGACCTTATGACACTAAAGATTTCCAATGAAACCAATACTAAAGAAATTATTTCATGTAAGCTAGCTGTGAGAAGCTCTGATCAGAGTGTCTGAACCTTGGTAACAAGACCAAACTTTGTTGGTGTTATGTGACATAACACTCCAGGTGACTTAAATGTGGATGAAAGAAGTTATTAACACAGATTCTGATGCACTGCCACTGCCCCACAGCACACATTCTGCCCTCAATTAGGTATGCTAAATTAGGTATAATTAACAATTAAAGCATACCTACTACAAAGACTGCATTAAATACTGCAAATTCCAATTAAAAGGCAGATATCAGCCATGCCAGGAAAAGCCTTCCCTGAGAGGACATCCTACTGCTGGGCTGTAGAGCCACTGGCAGGCCAAATGTGGGAATTCCATGGGAGAAGGATGCCATCTACTGGGAAAACATTTCCACTGTGGATGACTGGGAAACACCACACCCCACAGTCAAATGTCACCTATGTTCAGTCTTCAGTCTCATCTCATATGATTTATATCAAATACCCAATAATCTTCCTTGATACTTGTAATCTGAAAAAGAGAGAAAAAGAGAAAAAACTAAGAAAAAAGGAACATGTGGGCGGGAGGGGGCTGTTCTTTTGTGATCCTTACTCCAGCCGTGAGGTGGTGATTGCTTAAGTGATTTTAATCCTCCAGTGAAAGTTTTTTTTACATAAGGGGAGAGGGGCACCAACTCAACATAGGCCTACATACACACCTTACTGAATTGCACATTCACTCCTCACACACATGCATGCACGTGCGCACACACACGCACACACACATACACACACACACAGTCAGCCAAAGCAGCTAATGTCCATCCATCTCCTGTTTTTGACCTCCTCTGACTCCCCTTCTTATCGTTATCTCCAAATACTATCCCCCCCCCCTCCCCCAACTCTTTTCCATCCATCCTTCCAACATATACCTCCCTATGACCAGCTGTTCACATCTGATGTCTGTAAATGCTCCTGAGGGCAGTGAGGGAGGGGAGCCTCCATTATCAAGTAAAACAGAATAATGTAAAAAATAAACCCTTGAAAAATATGTTAAATCAGTAAATAGGAACATAAAAGTATACTATATGTTAGTTCTATTGATCCAAGCCAGACCACAATCAATTGATTGATTATTAAAAAAAGAACGAAATCTGAAAATGCATCTGACCACGTGGTGGTCAAGTGGTCAGATGGGTGGGCTTTGAAAGTTTTTCACATTTTCTAGTGGGCCCTGATCAAGAAAAGGTTGGGAACTGCTGAACTAAACAGCTGATTGGTTACAGGATAATCCCTGTCTGTCTCTGCCATGTGTGAATGTCCCACTCCTCTCATCAAAATACTCAGTGTTCATTTATACATTTGTAAGTCTCTGAGAGTATAACTCTCTTCACCACTTAAACCCTACATTGACCGGAGGGCCCTACAGGGGTCAATAGCCTCCTACACTAAATATATTTGCCTGAAAATAGCAGATATTCTTGCCTAATCTTCACCTCTGGATGAGGACATGTGGTTAAATTTACGCTCAAGATTTTGCTGTGTGTGAACGTCTTTGCAGGATTGCACAGTTTTGAGTACGTGACTCCATGTCAGTCTGTTCTGAGTCCAGTGACCAAAGTGTTTCTGTCAACCCTAAAATTGCTAACAGAGTTGTTTTTCTATCCAGCGCTGGTTCTCGGTGCCGTGTCTGTAAAACATAGCGGCCCCCAGGCATCAGGTCTGCTGTGACAGAGGAGAAGGGGGACCCCAACGAAGGGCCCTGCAGATGGTTGCTCATGCACACAGCAGATTCCTTTGACTGATACTGATTAGTGTAATGGTTACAGAGTAGAGAGCAAATAGCCCTTGGGGAATGTGACATACAGTGTGTGTGTGTGTGTGTGTGTGTGTGTGTGTGTGTGTGTGTGTGTGTGTGTGTGTGTGTGTGTGTGTACACGTGCGTGCATGCGTGCGTGTAGCCCATTAAATCCTCCAATGGTGGATTCAGACTTTTACCTGTGAGTTAATTTGCAGCAAAAATTGTTAACGGTAGGGTAAGTGATTTCATTTAATTCAAATAATAACAAAATGGGTATGTTCTGATTTCTGATAGTACTAGTTACCAGTAAAATGCCTAAGGACGGAATTCGCACAGGATGGAATTCATTTGCAAGTGTGATTCTAGTTGTGGTTGGTTGTTTAAGTTAATTGGACAAAATGTGGACAAAATATTTTCCCAAATATGGATATGACTGACGTCTGACATCATAGATGTCTTATGTTATAGACCACTAGAAGCTGGGCCGCCCTTCGGGCGGCCCAGCGTCTAGTCGGCGACCTGGCCAACTCGGAACAATGTAAATAGGGAATGAATGCCCCGCCCTTTAATGCAAACCCCATTATACCTGTTTTCATAGGACCCGTTTTGACCATCTGTCTGCCTGTGTCCATTTATGCCCATATATGGAGATATCTGTATCTGTCTGTCTGTCGGCGTCCATTTTATGTCCATATATGGAGATCACTGCAGTTATAGTTCTGGGTCCATTTTATGCCCATATATGCCCATATATGGAGATATCTGTCTATCTGCGTCCATTTTATGCCCATATATGGAGATCTCTGTATCTGTCTGTGTCCCTTTTATGCCCGTATATGGAGATCTTTGTGATTCTGCGTCCATTGTATGCCCATATATGCCACATATGGAGATATCTGTTTATCTGCGTCCATTTTATGCCCATATATGAGATCTCTGTCGCTTTTTCAAACAGATGGTCAAAACGGGTCCTATGACAACAGGTATCCACTTTATGCCCATATATGGAGATCTTTGACCATCTGTTTGCCTGTGTCCATTTATGCCCATATATGGAGATATCTGTATCTGTCTGTCTGCATCCATTTTATGCCCATATATGGAGATCTATGCAGACACAGTGCCAGTTCCGGAAAATCCTGATGTCAGACATCAGAATCCGAACCTTTCGTGCTGGTTCCAGAAAATCGTGTATCGGGTCGGGTCGAGGCCGAGCACTGCACTACCTGCTGCGGTGCAAACCCATGAATGCCCCACCCTTTAATGCAAACCCCAATTATGCCCATATATGGAGAACGTCCATTTTATGCCCATATATGGAGATCTATGCAGACACAGTGCCAGTTCCGGAAAATCCTGATGTCAGACATCAGAATCCGAACCTTCGCCCATATATGGAGATATCTGTATCTGTCTGTCTGCATCCATTTTATGCCCATATACGGAGATCTATGCAGACACAGTGCCAGTTCCGGAAAATCCTGATGTCAGACATCAGAATCCGAACCTTTCGTGCTGGTTCCAGAAAATCGTGTATCGGGTCGGGTCGAGGCCGAGCACTGCACTACCTGCTGCGGTGCAAACCCATGAATGCCCCACCCTTTAATGCAAACCCCAATTATGCCCATATATGGAGAACGTCCATTTTATGCCCATATATGGAGATCTATGCAGACACAGTGCCAGTTCCGGAAAATCCTGATGTCAGACATCAGAATCCGAACCTTTCGTGCTGGTTCCAGAAAATCGTGTATCGGGTCGGGTCGAGGCCGAGCACTGCACTACCTGCTGCGGTGCAAACCCATGAATGCCCCACCCTTTAATGCAAACCCCAATTATGCCCATATATGGAGAACGCGCGTGCCCGTGGGACGAACGGTTCTCGAGATACGCGGATTACCTACATACATACACACTCACAGAGATTTTTTGTTGACTCATGTGGCGTACGTGATGTCAGAGCCTTTTATGAAGTGATGTCACAATGAGTCAGAGCTTTCGCCGATTTCCTCAGAAACAGCCTGATGTCAACAATCAACCCCGCATAAGGAGATTCCGAACGTTTCGCGCCGGTTCGGGAAAACCGCGCGTCGGGTCGGGTCGAGACCCGGCACTGCACTCCGTGCCGCGGCGAGGAACGCGCGTGCCGAATCTGAAGCCAGTGGGACGAACGGTTCTCGAGATACGCGGATTACAGACACACACACACGCAGAGACTTCTCGCATTTATAGATAGATATGAAACTCACACAATATGTCCATATATGGGCATTCCAAGCTATGGGATTAATAGTGGTGACATCAGGGATCTCCATATACAAGGGACAAGGACGGAATGCGATGTCACATGTCATAGGTCTGCTATACACATTGAAGCGTTACCCTCTGACGTTACTGACAAGATGTAACGGTTTTCATAGTTAACTGGGACCAAGTGTTTGGTCCATATTTGGACTTCTTGGTCCGATCAAAGTTCCAGAAGGCCAAAGCAGAACCTCTGCACCAATGTGTCTGCCTGTTTTAGCGCCACCAGGAGGATAATATTAGCTATATATTTATTTTTTCTTTTCGAATTAATCCTACAGAATTTGTCCAAATATAATGCCAATCGGTATAGCTGTACACATTATTTCTATAGTCATGTGATCAAGACAGATCTGTCAGATCTTTCATATTACATCCTGATTAGCTAAGATTGTCTTCGAAAGTTTGACAGACTTTAGATTCAGCTCAAGCCCAAGCAGTAATATAAATGGTAAGAAAGAATTCATTTCCCATTGGAAAGTATATTATTCAGTTATTACTTTGTTCCTGTTAGCTGCCTGTTTATTCTGTATTCTGTCTGGCTGGAGGAATAAAACTAGATTTCCCCTTTGAATACTGTCTACTACTACTGCGTCAGGGTCCTGCTTAAAATTCCCCAACACAATAGGTCTAATTTACACAGGTTGCGTTATTTGTGCTAATTGACAATGTATAGTGTTGAGCTTTTCATCACTAGTAAGACGCCTCAGGGCGACAAGCGACCTCGCCCTAAAAGGCGAGGTCGCACCATGTCTTGGCCATCTGGCCAGTGATGTATATCGGACCAGTTACCCATATATGGAGACCCCTGGTACCCATATATGGAGATCCATGGAGATGTGCTGTGAGACCCAAACATGCTTACTCAGTTTTTCATTATGTGAAAGTCCTATGACGTCTATCACATCCCTTCTGATGAGTCTGAGTCACAGTGATGCCAGAGCATGATAGTCAACAATGTGATGTCAGAACATGCCCATATTTTTCCCAGATATGTGCTTAATATTGATGACATCGGGACAGGGATCTCCATATATGGGCATAAAACGGACAAGGATGTAATTAATTTGCAAGTGTGACTCGTGATGACATCAGTGATCTCCATATATGGGCATAAAAGGGCCAGAGCTGCAAACCCATAGAACCACAGTGTCAGGCGTGACAGACAGAGTTACACACAGACAAGCTGTGTGTATGTTTTCATAGTAAACTTGCAATCTACAGTCGCAATAACACCAACTTGTTCAGAGCATCTAGAGCACTTTACACAGCAAATTGAATTGAAAGCAAAGCGAGCCAAATGTTAGTAGCTATTGGCAAGCCCAATTTGTAGGAGCACTGTGCTTAATCATGGGTGCACGTGTGCCTGTATTCAGCTTTCAGGATTTTCCCATTATTTCTAGGAATTTTCCTGCAAAGGGGGTGTTGGCCTCTATTGCTTCCTGTTGAAAACACTGTAGCAGGAACATTCAACTGACATGGCTGAAATTGACACCACACAGGTTGGGGGGGTTGCAATGTTTGCCTCATTCTCTCTGGAGGGTAAACGGTCTATTACTACATTATGATGTAAGTGCCTGATAGGGGATGCCTAAATGCAAATGTAAACACAAGAGGAGAAAAGATCATCTGTGAGGCACTCAAATATGATTGAAATATCTTCCCAAGTAAACCCCACCATCTCCCCCTGAAGAGTGCCTTGATCTTAGTGTAAACACAGAGAGAGAGAAAGAGAGAGAGAGAGAGAGAGAGAGAGAGAGAGAGAGAGAGAGAGAGAGAGAGGAGAGCAGGGGCGTCAATTGGGTATGGCAGTGGTACATAAAAGTTACTTTTAAATATATATCTGCCATATCCAGCCCAATAAACCGTAGAAACGGGGGAAAAATGTAATGTACTTATTAAAATAAATGTGTCATGCCTGTTGCTAAGGTATGGCAACATGACTGGTGCTTCGCGTGCATGCTAGACACCAGTCATGTTGCCATACCTTAGCATTTTCTGAACTGACGCCACTGACGTAAAGAGAGCCTGATAGAAATATGGGGCAGTGGAAGAGTAGAGAAAGGGGAGAGATAAAAGAGTGGGAGAGCAAGCAAAGAGATATTAAGTTGTCAGTGAGGCGAAACCTCCGTTTATCGTCCAATTCGCCCTGACCCACATTCCCAGTTAAAAGCCAATAGCCTTTTCATTTCCTCCTCTCCATTACCATAGGGTAAACACAAACCTACCTAGGAATTTCCTGTTATTCCATAAGGAGACAGTTAGCATTCCCCAACACTGTGGATTGCTTGGGTTTCAACTAATACATCCAGCAATGACTGCTCTGTTTGCACAGCATTAATTTCACACTACACAGCTGTATCCTTGAAATATAAGTGAGTGTAATTCATTGCACATTGTCACTGTCTGAGAGGATAGTAGCTGTTACTGTAGGCCTCACCCAGGCCTGCTGAACCTCTGCCCTGCTGAAAGCAATGTCTATGAAGATCATGTTTGACCACCATTATATTTATACGACCTGATTATCTCATGAATTTCACCAATATCGCACTCGTGATGAGCCTGTCCTTCTACATAGCTGCCCATTTTGTTAATGGAAATGAATGTCTGATTAAAATTTGAATAGTTTAAAAACCTAATTGGCTGTTTCAGGCCCAAGTCCAACCCTAACAGCAAAAAAAGTAAAACTACAAATCAAACCCCTGAACAATAAACAAAAAACGTTGAACAATACTGACAATGAACTTGTCTTTATCCTGCATTATGTATTGCGAAGCCTTACCCTCTACTTCATTGTTTCTCAACCTATTTTAGTCCAGTGCCCCTATCCAATATCCAGGTCCCTTTTACCGCACCCACACCCACTTAAAACGTAAGCTTTACTTTTATTTTGTATTGTGTTGCTTATGTAATTTAGAAACATCTAATCAATTTAAAAAATCTGATACATTTTAATGTTACTTTAAACTGGATTGGACAGATTATGTAATTATTAGCCTGCTTCCCAGGGAGATAAAAAAAAAGCCTGTTACGATTATAAGTAGATTTGGATATCAGGCCCCTCTCACAGCACTGAATGGCAGGGCAAGTTTCACACGCCAGTATGCGTATGTCAGGCCCTGTCACCAGTGGTAGAAAAAGTACTCACATATTTTGCTTAAGTAAAAATATCAATACGGCAATAAATAAATACTCTGTTAGGGTGCACACACACCAAAATACCTATGAGAGTGGAATCCACATTCCGACAATGTATTTCAATGGGAATGGAGCGGTTTCATGCCAGTAGAGGATTTCTGCACAAAAAAACAAAAAGAAAACAAAAAAAACGCTCCCTTCTCATTGAAATGCATTGGCGGAATGCAGATTCCACTCTCATAGGTATTTTTTGGTGTGTGTACAAGTAAAAGTCCAGAATTCAAAATGTACTTGAGTAAAAGTATGAAAGTGTTGGCATCAAAATGTAGTTAAAGTACCAAAAGTAAAAGAACAACATTTTTGAAAATAGCAGATCTACAACACGTTGTGATGGGGGCTTGTATCTGCTATTTTCAAATAGCCAAGGTATAAAATAGGGATAAAGTGCTTTATGTATGTTTTATAATATAATTAATAATTATAATTTATATCTGCAAAGTAACTATAACTAAAGTTTTCAAATAAATGCAGTGGACTAAAAGTACAATATTTGGATCCGAGATGTAGTGGTAAATACAAATACAAGTAAATGTATTTTTGGAAATTGGAAATACTCAAGTAAAGTACAAATACCTCAAAATTGTACTTAAGTACACCTTATACCATCTTTTACCAATATAGATCTCGACATCATTGGTTCTAATTTGGAGAGACAACTGTTCATGTTTGCAAATACTGTGTGCTAGACTGGTCCTAGACCATACGGAATATCACTTTAAAAAGAGTAGCATTAAATTAGTAAAATAACAAAAATAAATCAAATAAAAACACCCCACAGGGAAGAGTGAAGCATTGAGGAATAGATGATCAATGGACAGGGAACTACAGTAGGCATCAGGGACGTGCTGAGCCCGATTCAGCCCGGGGAAAAGAGTCGGAGAGGCCCTATATGCGCGCTATAGAGAGAGATCTCTCTCTACAGCGCTGCTGCTACTCAAAGATTTGCCATTTCAGAACATGACAAGTGACAAGCCAGTGGGCCAATTACATGGGTTATATTTTGTCGTTGTCGGGTGGGAACCTTGTATGTCCAAAACCGTTTGTTTTGTATTTATCATTTTACAAATGATTTAAACTAGTGGAAACAGCCGATCTACAAGCACACAACGCCTCGCAGTGTGAGGCGTTGTGTGCTTGTAGATCGGCTGTTTTCACTACTTTTGTGCGACAGCGCAGGGCTTTCCTTTGCGATTTCTTTTTTACAAATTCTAAACTTGGAGATACGAGGTTTCTGCCCGACAGTGACGATTTACTTTGTTGGCCGCCCAGCCCCCAAAATGGAACGAAGGCAGACATTTTATTTTTATTTTTTTCCTAATGGCCGGCCTGGACCAGCCGGGAATGAACCGGCCGTTCGGGAGTTGTCCCGCTTTTCCCAATGGCCAGCACGTCCCTGGTAGGCATATAGTCTTTGCAGCGTCTCAAACATCTTTTTTATATCTCAGGTTAAAGTGAATGTAAGGGCTTTATGATATTGTAGTGTTTTATACGATATGAGTGTTCTGTGTGGGTTATAACAATTGTATGTTGCCATGTTAGTACATGGCAACATACAAGCAAACACATTCATTCAAACAAATCAAGCCCTCCTCTCATTTAACTGAAATGTTTATTCTAGTAAACAGCACAGACCATGTAGAGAGGATCACTATTCAAAATAAACCAGAGCGTCTGTTCTTTTTTCATCTACTGATTACACACTATGAAGTGTAATCATAGTAAATCCTCCAAATGGTGTTTTAAATCAAGTTAAGACTTATTTTTCTTCTCTTTGACTTGTTATAGGACAAATGTAACAGACATGATACTATACAGATTTTATACACACCGTATGCATCTTATTAAAGACAGCTTGGATTATTTCACCTACATAGGAAGAAGGGCAGTCTATAAGGCAGACCAAAACATGGAAACAGGAATGCATCAAGCTTTTGAGATCACAAAAAATAAAATAAAAACTTAAAATAACAATGAAACATGTCCTTAACATTCTGTATTGGCTGCTTACTAATAGCATCTGCATGTGCCAAGCAACAGGGGAAAGTCAAGGGCTTCATTCCAGAAGTAAATATCCACCATTTGAAAAAAACGGAAACCTCAGACAAGCTGACATGACTCGCTTGTGAAACATTGAACAGAGCGGTAACATTTCAACATTTTAAATAATGAACAGCACCAGTGTGCTGGAGTGAAACACATAAAATATAGTATCTGTACCAGGACAGTGGTGGCGGGTACTTAAATAATCATAAAAAAAAAATTCACAGGTATCAGGACACAATAAACAATAAAAAATAATAATAATCTATTGCACAATGGTAGTATCAAAGACGAATACAGCATGAACGGTACAAGTATGTAACAGACAACCCTAGGCAGTACATGGGAAAGGAAGTGGAGCTGAGGTACAAAAGATTACAAGGAGACAGAACCGAACGAAGAACAGATATGCCTCGTGAACATTGATGGAATACAAAAAAATGAATATCTTGCCATGTCTCTTTCATTTCTTCATATTGACACTGTCATAATCCCACTGATCCCAGATGATGCCAAGATGAATGTGTGCAAAACAGCTTAGTAACAAGACTAAGCGAAACACGCTGAGAACGGGAGAGGCCAGAGTCAGACCTTCGTCCCAGAGCCACAGGTATTACTGACTCCTGCTAAAAGACACATCTGTTCTACATGATCAATTTCTGTTCCTATCTGAACGTTTCACAATGTTTATGCTTTCTGAGCACAGCCAAGACATCTGGCTGTGATTACAACACCACAGGCAGACTGGGCCTAAAATTGAAAAGGATACTTGGACATTTTACATTTTAGTCTTAGACATTTTTCCTCGCAAAGCATCTGTCACATTGTTGGGGGAGTTAAAAGCTTCTTAAATGGCACTTAAGTCAACCTGAAAACTGCTGGCTAATGCTGTTAGCGTTCTAAATTGAAGAATGCTGACAGCCTTAACAAATCAAACAAACAAACTCAATGTCCAGTCCAGTTGCCACTCTACGGATCTATCACTGAGAGAGAAGGCTTTTCATGGGTACAAATCAGGCTTTAGCCACAAAATGAAGATCCACTGTACAAAAGGCTCAAGAGCCTTATTACTGGACAATTGAGCAGTGACCAATCAATCACTAGTCTGTGCATAAATTAGTGTGATTTTGGTGTTTGATTATCTTTATTCAGGATTGAAAATGTTTACAGTTGGTGATTTGCTGTTTCTGTTATGTATTAAGTTGACTCTTGACTGAATACAGTAAGTGGATTTCTGGAAATGGGGTTTGTTCTTTTCTGTCTTGTGTGCCATGTTATTAGCACGTATCATTGATGTTTAATTTATAGATATTAACTTTGTTCAGCCCAGCTTATTTCTTTTGGTTTCTTCTTTATACTGTGTACACAGTATTTGGTCCTATTTATGATGCTGTGTAAATACTGTAGTGTAGTGTAATGTTGATGTCTTTTGTCTGGACAAAATAATGTAGTTATCCCCCTCCCATACAACTGTGACAAACGCATACTGAAGAAAAAGACTACTATTCAAAATGCCAACATATCACTTGAAGGTTCAAAGCTAGACAGACCTAGATGGCTGCATGTTATAAAAGCTATGTACAGCTGAGAGAAGGGATAATTGGGCTGTGTACCAGGATACATCTCTCATACATTAATACATCTTCATAATGGCTATATTTTATGATATGTAAACAACAACAAAAGGAAGAGGCAGTTTGCATTTCTAGCTGGCAGCATTATTAGTCACTAAACATCAAATCTAACCAAGTAGTTCTGCCTGGTTGAGAGTGAATGCATACTACAACAATTTGACTTTTTCCTCAAAGTAATGTAATTAAATACAAATAAATGTGTGGAAGTCACAGTTTTTATGATAGATAATAAGATGCTTAATTTAGCAAAATCTCATAATAAGGACAGTGGCCGTGGAGCTAAATTTGTTCAGAAAATCTGTAGTATGAGCCCACCTAGACTGGCATTTCAGAATCATCTGCAAAGGCTACCATGAACGCAACCCCAAAGGAAAGGAAATGTCATACCATGACATTTACATTTTTAGCCTGTTACTTTTCATCACATGGCACTGGTAAAACTGCGTGTCCTTTAGTTTGCTAGACACAGATTGTTAGCATTTCACTGAAACCAAAAGATACAGCTATCCATATGTTAATAGGCAACCTTGTAGTATCATTTGGTCTCAATGAGGAATGACAACGATGTCTGCGCATCCTTTTGTTTATTATTACTATTAAATTCAGTTCTAGTTTCTTCACTTTGTGTGAAAGGTGCCCAGTGATAAGAAAAAGCAACCAATACAAAATGTAATAGGTATAACTTTAGATAATGTAAGTAATGTTTAAGTAACATTTAAGTAAGCTTCAGTCTGCAGTAAACACTAACTGAAGCTTGTGATTGGTCATGGAGACATATACATAGATTATAGACTGTCATATATAAAACAGAACATGACCCTTACAACAGAGGGGCTTTAAATAAAATACTGATTTGTCTCAAAGTTAGTCTCCGGTGTTCCGAATTCATTATATGACACAAAGGTTTCCAGGATAAGTTCACCATGGAGCAAAAACCCTGGGTAGCAGTTCAAGTAAAGGAACAATTCACATAAATATAAAACAAAGTGAGTGGTTGAACCTATGTTGTAACAACAAAGTCTGACATACTGTGCCAACAAAAAACAAAAGGAACGGCGTACATTTCCAGTTATGGAGTAATAACAGTGACAGTGTAGAGCAACCTGAATTCAGCAGGTCACACCATTTCAAATCTTCCTTAAGCCCACTGCAGCTTGTGCTTGCTGGTCTGTGGAGAACTGAAGTGTCTAGTTTCAACTACAAATTATACAACAACAGATAACTGATATTTTTCAAAGATTCTTACAAAAAAGGAAGTCAAAAATAATAAAATAACACTTGTCAAGACTTGAAATAAGCCTCTTGTAAAAACGAAAAGGTAAAATGTGAAAAAAATGAACTCCCTCATCTTGCCTTTCAGGTGTTTTATACCTATAGTTGGTATTGTGTGGTGTGTCACAGCATTATGATCAACGTACAGCTGTCAAGAGAAGAGGCATAGTTAGCTCCTTTTACCTACAGTATGTACACAGGGCCGAGTGAAAGAGAGAAAGTACTGTACCACCACAAACACACCTTTACCCCAGTACAAACTCAAACTCACCGACAAAGAAAATATATCTGTACAATTTGTTGATATCAGTTAATATGATACACTGACTTAATTTTAGCTTGTTATTTTCATTTGCCAGATACTTGTCACATTATGAGTTTTAGCACTACTCCAGCTCCCCAAACCAAAGGACTGTTAGCATTCTTCGCATTTACAGCATAATTGACCAGGACACCATGACCTGAAAGCTAATAATGCACTATTTGACTCAATTAGGAATGTTAACCAGCTTGTTTTGGGGGGGCTTTCCCCCTCACAATGTGACACGTGCCAAGACAAAACAAATGACAGAGCAAACATGTCAAGGTATAATGTCAGTACAACGTTACGTTTCACATTCACACTACACCAGGATGAGCCACTTTGGGAGAGGAGTTGTCACTCCTGACTGACACTATCTGAAAGCAGAACTGACATTTCAAAAATAAAAACACTCTCAAATATTACTGTTGATTCTGTGTTTGATCTTAATCTTTAGAAGCCGTAAAACAAAAGTTGGCTCCCAATTATGGCTCTACACTCATAAAACATAATAAAATCACATCGCGTTCTAGAACATATAAGCATAAGTCAACAATACTGAATATCCACAGATATGAGACATACCATCACATACTGGTAGATCCACATCTCTGCAATTCAATACTGTGGGGGGAAAAATCCCTTCTTAAAAGTATAACTTGGCATTTTGGATTGTTGCAGCATGATCTGTTTCGTCATCAGGCCCACTTTTCATTGAGGGGAAAATATTTCTGTATTGGCACCTTGCAAAGAGGTATGCTGACACACACACACACACACACACACACACACACACACACACACACACACACACACACACACACACACACACACACACACACACACACACACACACACACACACACACACACACACACACACACACACAGTTAAGTGTCATTATAGAAATGTTTCCCCCCCACTAGCGTGGCTAAAGCTTGAAAAGAAAACTTCACACTGAGCATCAAAAAATGTCAAAGTACTGCTTAAACATGAGTCAGCTAGTCCGGCCAGTCTAGTGAGCAGATGCATACTCTGACATAAGACAGACCATCATTTTAGTCACATATACCCTCTCCAGCCACTCTAGTGCATGTACACAGTGCATCAATTCAGGCATGTCAATCCCCAGCAGCTCTCTCTCTCTAGACACACCTTCCTCTCTCCTTATCCTTACATTCTATCCATTCATGTCAACAAGAGAGTATCATCGTGATTGTTTGTTTCAAACCTCAAGCTCTGGATTCGGTTCCAGTCCCATAGTAGTGGGAGACAGTTCTATTGTTTTCTACACAAGGGCCATCCATGCCCAACCCACCTCAGTTTACTATATATTTCTTTCTTTCTTTCTTTTTTACATTGTTCATTACGTGAATCAGTGTGGGGAATGTAGGTAGAGGACGTGTGTGTGTGTGTGTGTGTGTGTGTGTGTGTGTGTGTGTGTGTGTGTGTGTGTGTGTGTGTGTGTCTGTGTCTGTGTCTGTGTGTGTGTGTGTGTGTGTGTGTGTGTGTGTGTGTGTGTGTGTGTGTGTACGTACATTATCAGTCTATGCATTCGAATAATGAGAATTAGTACAGAATGTAGTCTATGAATGTATTTTGTGTGGGTGTGGATCTGACCATTAGGGACGTCAGTCTATATGTTGTGTGTGTCTGAAGGTTAGCATGTCTATGTGCTGTGCTGTATGTGTTTATACTGTATGTATGACAGATTGGCTGCAGGTCACGCGTTGGACATCTCTGCCTTGCTGAGCGCGATGGCCAGCTCCAGGTCCTCCTGCTCCTGCTGCCGGAGTCTCTTCAGCCGCTCCCGCTCCGCCCGCTCGCTCTCCCTCTTCGCCCACTCCAACTGCTGGGCCTCATTCCCAAACTGCACAGGGGGAGAGAGAGGGGGGGGGGGGGGGGGTGGAAGAGCAAGAGTTATTATCCATTCATCAACGCTAGATGTGTTTATATTACTGGTTATAGATTTTACATTATACTTATGCCTACATTTATAAATAATGTATACCGTATGCTAACCCAGTCAGACCATGTGCAAGTGGTTAGGT
>NC_137810.1:20747436-20984936 GCF_963921795.1 Nannobrachium achirus | reverse complement strand
GGCGGTGTGATACTTTTGTTGCATGACTGCATTGACTAGCAGTGACTGTTATGTGCACTTTTTTTTGTTTGGCACTGTTTGTTAAGTTATGCTTTGAGTATAGCTTTTTTTGTGTCTGTGTGGTGTGTCACTTATGAGCGTTGAATATTTCGTGGTCACTTTATGTATATATTCTTCTTCTTTTTTTTGCAATAGCTTTCGAAACTTTATGTTTTATTTATCTTTTTTTGTGCTTGCTCTTTGGACTGTACACTACAGTACTCTTTTTCTTTTTCTTACTTCTCTGTAACTTGTAACCTTAACTGCTGTGCTGCCTCTGGGCAACTGAATTTCCCCCGTGGGATAATAAAGGTATCTATCTATCTATCTATCTATCTACAGTATCTAGGATTTAGTGTGTAATTCTCAGACTCTACCAATGTTCTGCACTAGTACCCACTACTGCAGCAAACAGCCTCCTTCCCTCTATGACTCTACTACACAGCAAAGTCCTGAGTGTTATTTTAACACTGAGAACTGTAACCAAATGGACCAATACATTTGTACTCTGTCAGTGAAATGAACCAATATTGAGCAATATCCTATCTCTAATCTCTTGCCCAAATGTTATTGATTGATTGAAATATTGGTCCTGGGCTTGTGTTTATAGAGCATTTTATAAATGGCGTTGAACGTGGTTCAGCCAATCACAATTAATAGAATTATTGAATGCTTTAACCAGTGAAAAATAGCAGATATACAAGCTCACAGCGCGGCACCGAGTGCCGCGCTGCGAGCTTGTAGATCTGCTATTTTTGAAAAAAGTCGTGAAAATGTGTGCAAATCTTTGAATATATGTATTTTCAAAGCGAACGTTTGTAACTCAAATTTTGCTTCTGGGTGGTCCCTGGAACTAAATATTTTGAGATGGGGGTCCGTGGCCAAATAAATATCATTTTGGGGGTCCTTCACATGAAAAGGTTTGAGAACCACTGACATAGTAGTATCTCAAGAACAGACTAACTGAGCTCCAGTTAAGTAAAAAAGGACCTTTTCTTTGACGATGGCTGGCCAGATTGCTGACATAGAAACATAGGTTTTTCAAAAAGTCTTAGAAGGATTCAAAAGACACTTATAGAATCGGGTCAAAATTAAAATTTTCATGATTCTTCAAAAATAGCAGATCTACAAGCTCGCAGCACGGCACTCGGTGCTGCGCTGTGAGCTTATATATCTGCTATTTTTCAATAGTTAAAGCATAAAATAATGATACACAATATGTGCACCCGTTCTAAATGGGTTAAGAAACAGGACTATCCAATTTATAAGGATGAATGGACACTGAGGATTTTACTGTGTATCTGCAAAGGACACTCTCAAATCAAACATACATTTCATTGGGATTCCTTGCACATTTTCTTGTACTACAACACATGATATAGGAAGAATATGATGTCTCTGCTGTCAGGTAGAAACCATTTAACTCAAAAATGTAAAACTTTCAGTAAACGAAAAAACAAAATATATTTTTCAGGAAATTAAGAAAACCATATCAAGCGATATTGCCTCATCAAAGTTGGTATTGTGACTTTACATATTTCCCAGATACTTCTACTTGTGTCATTATAATATCACCACTTTACCCAAATCCAGCTCAAGTGGAGTTTTGTCCATCATTGATAAGAACAGCTGACAATGGATCTCCAAGCTCACAATGCATCTCAACACGCAAATTAATGCTTCATGACACAGCTTAAATAGGCCTACAATAGCAAGCAGGGCTTTAAATATTACGATAACTTCTGCAAAGAGAGCTTCACAGAGTTGTGGTTTCTGTAGAACTAGCGAGAAAACAGTCCTGGAACATGACAGGTTGCAGTGATCCATGGCTAGTCCTTTCTTGTCACATTGCTCTCCTCAGAAAACACTACATACATTTTTGTAATAGAATTAATTGTTTTGATACCATTAGCTAAGTTTGATACAGGTACACTGCATAGTTACTTTTAACAGACTAAGGGGGAAAACCCTGCCTTGTGTGTTTATCCTCCATTCTGCAGGCTCTGCAGAGACTGCTCTATGGAAGGCAGGGCAGAGGGGGTGGAGTTAGGAGGTTTTGCAGACTGTTCAAAAAATGTTTAACCAACAGTGTTCGTTTTTGGGAAAAATAAATAAATAATAAAAAATCTGAAAAATGGAGTTAGTTGGTTTCTGCCCGACAGCGACAATATAATAGTATCAAGGGGAGATGCAGGCATTAATTCCCTGTAGAAATACATGTAATCTTCACAAGCTCAGAAACAAAATAGGATAGAAATAACTAAATTATATAACATAAAATAAAATAATTTTGAGAATAATACCTTGTGGAACAAAAGAATGTGCATCAGAAGCAAACGTGGAGACAGGGTTACAATGTCTAGGGAGGTACAGTACGTCATGTGTTGGTATAGCACAGTGTGGTGGTTAAAATACTTACACTGTCCTGCCCTGTATCTGCTCAAAGCAATGTCTACGGAGTGGAAAAACGCTCACCATTAAGACCAATTCATAATTAGTCGCATGAACATTTTGACAAGTATCACTAGGGCTGTCACAATTATTACATAATCATCTAATCGCAATTATTTGACATAATCACGATTATTTTTCATAATCGTCATAATCGTTTCCATGTTGAACTTTTTCATATATTATTTTTAAAGTGAAAAATAGTGGAAATAGCCGATCTACAAGCTCAGAACGCGTCGCATCGTGGCGCGTTGTGAGCTTGTAGATCGCCTATTTCCACTATCAATGTTCTTTTTTTGTCATTTCTTTGTATATTTAGGTTATGTGTCGTATCTGCCATGTGCAACTTCAAAGCCTACAAGCCAAACAGAAATGTAATTGTCAACGATAAAAACACAATTAAATTGCTAATCGCAATTATTTGAGCGACAATTAATCGTCATGTAAAATGTCATATCGTGATTCGTGACAGCCATAAGTATCACTTGACTTGATGATGTATTACTGTATTAATTTCTCCCTCTTTGGCTTACCTGCTAGATAGTCATCCTCTTCACCTCACCATTATTATCTCTTTCTCTCTCTTGCTTCGTGTTCCTCTTCCACAGTAGTGCTCTATAGTCTATAGCCACTATGTTCTTCTCATATTGACCACTTCAGCCCTACATTATACACTACTTCTGTTGAAAGTGATCATTTTCCGATTCTTCAATCTACCTCCCAGACTTCACTTATAGCAGAGCACATTTACTGTGTATATGGGATGACAATGGAGACTTACTAGAGAATGGACTTTCTGGTATCATGACATACACCGCTTACGTACCAACATAATGTGTACTGTCTGAAAACTATTATCTAAATCATGTGAATATGGGAGTTGGGGAACTCCAAGGGAAATGGAGGAGGAGGCTGGTTGAAGAGATCCCTGGGTACCACTAGCAAGTGGTATTGTATTTCATGAAGCACAGCTAACAGCAGTGCATTATGGTCTCATGCAGCACAGTTGGAATGCTTATTTGGCTCAAGCTGATGGGTTGGCTGGAAGCTGCTGGTTATGTAATGGGTCCGTTACTCTCCCTCACACATGTCCTTCCATAACCTCTAGGTCTCTGACTCACCGCTAGGAGGTTTGGGTCTGGGAGGAACGCTCTTCTTCGGTGGCAGGGCCGGCGTGTCATTCTTCCTGCTGAAAGGGTCGTCCACAAACCCTGGCTGCAGAAGAAGAAGACAGACAGACATGCAGTCAGAGGTGGGGGGGAGGGGGGTACATGTGTGAGAGCAGGCACGTGCACACATAGACATCAAAGGGGGTTTGAGCCCCTGCCCTTTTTACCTGCCTGTAAAAAGTGCCCTCTCCAGACCATGAATGCAGTTTTTACTAGGGTGAAAGAAATGCAAATGCCTCCTATCCATGCCATAAATGAAGGCAGCATTCAAGAGAATTGCCGTATCCAAACTCTCCTGAACTTGAATGCTGCATCTTATGTTGAAAGAATTGCCCTCTGTGTAGAAATCCATGCCGTACACGTACGCAGCATCTCCAGTATTGACTTGATAATGGTTTGTTCAGTGTGTGATAATGGTTTGTTCAGTGTGGTATCAAGTATTGAAAATAGCTGACCTCCAAGCTCACAACACATCACGCTGCGACGCGTTGTGAGCTTGGAGGTTGGCTATTTATACTAACCCTATCAAGTATTGAAAATAGCTGACCTAATTTATACTAACCCTATCAAGCTGCGACGCGTTGTGAGCTTGGAGGTCGGCTATTTTCAATATTTTCACCAAAAGGCCCTACCCCTCTAACATTCTCTGCACGTCCCTGTGCGAGAGAGGAAGAAGTACTCACTCGCATAAAGTATACTTCATTTGACAGGTTGTTATTTCAGTGCTGCTGCTGGTTCAGATCAGGTCAGGTGGACTGCTTTTGATGAGAACGACCCTGACTTGCTGAACTGGCACACTAGAAATCATGCTGACGCAGAGGGAGTTTTATTTTCATATACAGTATCATCCATCATATCGTCTTTCTTCTGGAAGATCTTCAGTCCCTCACAAAACTAGACTAATCATAACAAGATAATTTACAACGACAAAAAAAGGCTCTGTGCTATGTAGATGTAGAGTATGACCGTAGTATCTCCTAGGGCTACATAATATACTTTTGTAAATTACTTGAATTTGAATGACTTTTAGTTTACAACCAAAGGGCCAAATTCATTGTCAGTGGAGCAGCTCAAGGTTTAAAGGGCTCTGGTCTTGCTCTGGTATCAAGTTCATATAATATATTTTGACTGTCTGACATCATTGTAATATCACATATTCACTACAAACAGTTGGGGACAGCTCACAAACATTAAGTTGGATGTTCTTTTTGCGCCATCCATCTATTCTTTTTTTCTTTCTTTCTTTTTTTTCTTTTCTTTTTGATTGCTAAAGCATTTCTTCCCCCAATCAGGCACATGAATGAGCTGGCCAAAGCAAAGAAAAATAAGCTCCACAAGCCCACTCGCCCTGACTGCGGCTGCCTGACTGTGGCCAGAGGCAGCTGTGTGATGAACAATGCCAAGAACGCTGACTCAGGTCACTTTACCATGTCTGCATGCTTACGAAATGTTGACAATATATATTGATAACCTAGGAGTAAGAAACAGCAACTTCAAGCACCTCAAGTGCTAGGACAATGGTTAAAACTGTTCTCTTCTTAATTATTCCACCTTCTTAAATGTTTTATTTGTTATGTGATATACGTTACTAATACTGATACCAAGTCTGAGGAAAAAATTACGTTTTATTCTAATGCATATCTGTACACTACACACAACAATAAAGATCACCAAGCAGCAGCACTCCGCAGAGGCTGCAGAAAGGCAACAGGAACAGAGGAGGGGGCAAAGGCGTGGCTAGATGATAGGAGTGGTAAGAGAACACACCCATTCTCTAATGGCACTGAGTGGACCTACTGTACAAGCAGCTATAAAATTCCTCAGTTTTTACACAGAAGGGGTGAGACTCGCAGATCATATGAAGAGAGTGTGTGATGGCTGCTTTGACTTTGAGTTGTTAGTGGTTTGACCAGGACCGCTCTGCTTCTTTACAGAAAAGCTGCTGAATAATGCAAATAATATGTGTTGCCCCGGTCCGGGGTGAACCTTTGTTGATTTATCTCCCACTTACTTCCCCTGCCCCTCGATTTAAAGTAAACAGAGACTTTTTGTTATTTTTGCAACCAGGCAACCCTCTCGCAAGCCAGGCATCCCACACCTCGTAAGGCTTTTTCACCCAATTTAGTCATTATGCCAATTTCCAATTTTAGTCCAAGTTTAGTCCTCTCCTTCAATACACATGAAGCCGCTCGGCCCGCTCCTTTTCACCTGACTGAGGAGTTTAACTGGGAGGCATAGCGCATGTGGAGGTCAAACATTATACAACACTATACCTCTTCTTAGTTCCGCACCCCGCTAAACAGTCACCCAGGACAAACTTGTAGAAGTCCCAATGCAGCGACAGAGATCGCCCCCAAGCACCAGGCCAAGCTGGACGCACCGTGGAGGATTCAAGTCTCTGCCGTGGTGGGTAGGAAACTTTTCCTCTCTGCGCTACCCGGACAGGGGCGTCACACCAAATTCTGGGCCCTGGGTACAAGGATTCACTGCGGGCCCCCCATGAATGTTAACTACTGAAAAATAGCAGATATACAAGCTCACAGCGCGGCACCGAGTGCCGCGCTGCGAGCTTGTAGATCTTCTATTTTTGAAAAATTGTGAAAATGTGTGCAAGAAACCTATGTTTCCTTATCAGTGGTGCTCAAACGTTTTCATGTTAAGGACCCCCAAGATGATATGTATTTGGCCACGGACCCCCCATCTCAAAATATTTAGTTCCAGGGACCCCCCAGAAGCAAAATTTGAGTTACAAATGTCCGCTTAAAAAATACATATATTCAAAGATTTGCACACATTTTCACGACTTTTCAAAAATAGCAGATCTACAAGCTCGCAGCGCGGCACTCGGTGCCGCGCTGTGAGCTTGTATATCTGCTATTTTTCAATAGTTGCTAGGGCCCCTCCACCTTGGGCCCTAGTAACTCCCCCTTTCCTCCCCCTTGTGACGCCCCTGTACCCGGATGTCCCTCTGTTTCTATTTTAATATCTACTGTAAGAGACTAGACCCTTTGTTTATATTTTCCAATCATTACTGACATGGATTTAATGGGCAAAACTAAATAAGGGATCGCAGCTTTCATCGGGTCAGTTTATTTCATGGTGGTCAGACTGTTTTTTTGGACAGATCCAGTACCTTCTGATAATCTGGAAGCCAGCTGGCCCTGCCTTCGAAGGGGTCTCTGGGCTTGGACATGTGGCTGAAGTCTGCAAACCCCCCCGTGCTGTTACTGCTGCTGCTGCTGAAAGAACTGCTGCCAAACGGGTCTAAAGTACCAAAGAGATCTGGAAAATAAAGTATACAAAAATGTATAAGTATATAAAAAACACATTTGTCTCAATGCATCAGTCATCAGGAGATGAATGCAGACCACAACTAGGAATGGGACTCACGATTATTGTGACCAAAGAAATCGTGATTTACAATATTATTATCGCGATATCCCCAACATCCATTATTCTGGGGTGGAACATTTGCCAAAAAATAGCAGATCTACAAGCTCACAACGCGTTGTGAGCTTGTAGATTGGCTATTTTTTGGTAAAGACATTTGATAGAGTGAAAAAAAGACTGTATCAAGTATTTTAAAAGCTCCTTTTATAAATAAGTACCTTTTATCAATTATAGAGGGTTTAAATGGTACCGGATAAGCAGCTCGGCAAATAAAAGGTGAATTGATCCCAGTGCATGACGATATCATGATAAATTAAATCTCCACGATACGATTATCGTGAGTGTTTTTTATCGTGATAAACGATATCGTCACATCCCTAACCACAACAAGAACGTTCTTATAATATACACAGGTGTGCGTGTGCTTGTGTGTGCGTGCGTGCGTGCACGAGTGTGTGTGTGTGTTTGTGTGTGTGTGTGCGTGTGTGTGTGTGTGTGTGTGTGTGTGTGTGTGTGTGTGTGTGTGTGTGTGTGTGTGTGTGTGTGTGAGTGTGTGAGTGGGGGGGGGGGATGACCTTTAAGAAAAAATAATGACACTGAGTAAACGGATATGACACCTTTCCTCTCTGGCCATGGGTTTAATAGGCAAACCAACATGGGAACCGAACCCAGTGGAAACAGTGAGTTGGTGTAGTGAGAGGCTAGTGTTCCTGCAATCACAGTGCAGCATTCCAGCGCTGCATGCCCCCTACAGAACCTGTGTGTATGTGTTTGTATGGACTAGATTAATATCCTGGGGAAAATGAAAGGGCTTTTTTTGCACTCGACTGGAGCACAGGCGACTGATTGAGACTTTGTTGGTTGGGCTTTTTTTTTTACGAGGAGCTCGGCGCTGTGACTGATGCCAGGCATCTGGGTTTCCTCTATATTCATTCTGCAGCGGTGGGCTACCAATTTGAGAATATATAAACCAATAGGTGCACAGATACATGCATGCGCATGCACTCACCAACACACGCAGGCAGGCAGGCGCGCGCGCACACACACACACACACACACACACACACACACACACACACGCGCGCGCACACACACGCACACACGCGCACGCACACACACACACACATTGTGCTTTGTGGCACATATGGAAAGTGTGACCTATTAGGCAACACATTAGAGGAGTTAAAAACAGAAGGCTCAAACTGAAAATCACACTTTTCTTTTTTTTTTTCACAAAAAGAGAACACCAACTCATCGCTTTGACTGTAAGGCCTTACACAACCCTTTTTTTGTTTTACTGTTACAGTGAAATCCCTCTGAATAGTGTAAAAAACGCATGAATGGGATGGGAGATTCTGAAAAAAATTATGTTTATTATGAGATTCATACTGTAATTACTCATGAATGTAAACCTAAAACGTGATCTATTCTCTGATGATAGACTGGTAGTAGGCAAGAATGGGGGGGGGGGGTTATTAAACGAGAGACAGACAGACAGACAGACAGACAGACAGACAGACAGACAGACATGTTGTATACTGTATGAAGAAAAGGGATAAACAGAAAACTTTTACCTGGCCCTTTGGGTTTTGGACTGGTTGAAGAGAACGGGTCACTGCCTGTAAAGTGACTGGGCGGCTGTGGGAAGCATCGACAAATCTATTAGTAAGAGCAATCTGAAGTTAAAGTTACATACTAGTTCTCTGGCATGCTTAATCTACTGACATAACTCACGTTATGCTTGACAATATATACTGTGGGTTGTTTAGTCTTTGTAGATGTACATTTTGGATAGTAAGTCTTGTGTCCATAATACACATGCACTTTAAATAGAAATATGTTGCTTCACATTCACACCTGGAAGCTACTGGTGTGAAACCACAACACTGCTCAGTGTTGCGTTATACAAGGGTGACTGAACTTGCAAGGAGTTCAGTGCCCATCAAAGGTACTTGATGATTGAGTATCAATTGTTTCTCATTTATTGTCTCATTAGTTTTCCTTCTCTTTTGGGAATCAAACCTGCGACTTTCTGGTCACAAGCACACTTCTCTAACTTCTAGACTACCCCAATCCAATTTTTCTAAATTCTTGTCTGAGATCCACATAAACAGACCTTAGAGGGTAACGTAGCACTTTTACTGAAGGGGTCTGCCGTGGAGAATGGATCTGGCTTCGTGGTTTTCTTGAAGAAATCTTCAGATGAGGCCTTGAAGGGATCGGTTTCTTTAAATGGATCTCCCCCGAAAGGATCTGAGGGACAGACAGGAGACGTACAGCTGGTGTTTAGATATTACTTGCTACCAAGTTGCGATGCACTGCTACTTTGTTCATTTGATAATGGAACAGTTTATGGTAGGGGTTTCTCAGTCTCATTGACCCCAACTCAGATGATAGCATTTAAGTCATTTGTATATACTAACAGTTATAATGTTTGCGCAGTCAATTGCAAGAACTGATCCTAGATCATATTCTTACAGAAATCTATTTTTTATACAGAGCACCAGGCCGGGCTACACCAAGCCGGTTTGCGCGCGTCAGTGCGTATGCGTGCGTATGCGGGGCGTGCACGCGTATGCACGTTTTGGATAGATCCAATGTATATCAATTCAGCCGGCTACACCAGGCTCACGGATAGCGCGAACCACGGATATGCATGCTGTAAAAATAGGATCGGTTCTATTTTTTACATATGCGTATGCGTTTTGTACACAAACTATCTGGTCTCCAGCACATATACCCCCTCCTTGGTGTAGCCAGGGGCTTTTCGCACACGCACACAGCGCACGCATACGTGCACGTTTTTTGGTGTAGCCCGGCCTTGAGCCTTTGGAAGATCTTAGTCATGTCTTTCTTCATCGAATTTAGAAACGCATGCAAGATCTGGCAGAGAGAATCTTCAAGCTTAAGTGTTATTTTATGTCTCTTTATCAGTTCTGAGTGGCTCAACAAATCTCCCAGTTGCAAACATTGACAAACATTTACAAACCAGTGCAACCACTGCAAGTTATGTGGGACTAACAAGAAACAGGCAGTGGCAGTCATAGTTTACATTAGGCATTTAATGAATATTGTTCTATGGCCAGCTGGGTCAGGTAATTACGGTAAGAGGCAGAGTAAAGTCTATAAACCCAGACATAGGTGAGAGGTCAGGGAGCAAATATCAGTCAATGGTGTCTCTTTAACCTCACATGTTCAATAATATTGTTGCCTTTATGAATATAATATTTACTCTGGTCTTCCTGGAATGCAAGACGGGTGAGGCCAGTTTGTGCTATTGGGACTTCCAAATGGTAACAGAAAAAGGAGTCTTTCATGCTCCAGAAGCACTTGAAATTAACTAATTTGAGCTGAATAACCCCATCAAACAACAAGCGACATCCATTATCCTGTTAATGTTATAATAATAATGGATTGCATTTTTATAGCACTTTTCTAAATAAGTTGCGAACTCAAAGCGCTTTACAATGGTCCATTCATTCATACACTGGGAATGGATTATGTATTATAATGATTCACCGTGAACATCATTTATATCTGTGTAAGATAAGCGTATTTTCATTTGTGTTCACATGAGCAATACTATGGGTGAAAAAGGCTAATTTCTGTCACCAATCCACTGTTTCCCAGCGCTGATTCGAGAAGTGGAACTCCTCAATATCACCGAAGAGGGAAGTGTGAGGGAAACTGTATTTCTACATGGCTTACTGTACATGTAGGAGCACAACAACAACCCAAGGATGCTGTGCTTAAGCAATATTACACGACAGGGTGTGCGTTATCGAGATTATTGGAACGCCTGCGTTACTGCAGGCACGAGCCAGAAGGGCGAGTGCCCGTAGGCTGCGCAGAAGTCTCCAAATCTCTCCAAGTCTACAAATTTGAAACTTGGAGATAAGAGGTTTCTGCCCGATATAGTGACGATATTTAACAAATGAAACTGAGATTACAGTTCGAAAGCATCCACACACACCTACTGCTGCTCTGTCGCAGAGCAGAAATCACTGCTGGCGGTGGTGATGAAAACCGCCCAAAGTGTCCCAGGCTCACCACAACCATCAATCGAGTTCATCCACCTCAGAGGTTGTTAGTGCACACAACGTGCACACATAGACATCAAAGGAGGCTTGAGCCCCTGCCCTTTTAACCGTCTGTAAAAAAGTGCCCTCTCCAGACCATGAATGCAGATTTTACTATGGTGAAAGAAATGCCCTTTCCATGTTATACGTGAAGGCAGCATTCAAGACAATTGTCTTGTCCAAACTCTCCTGAACTTGAATGCAGCACCTTATGTTGATAGAATTGCCCTCTCTGTGTAGAAATCCATGCTGTACACCACATTGCCTTTTTTATGGTTTAGTGTGGTATCAAGTATTGAAAATAGCAGACCTCCAAGCTCACAACAAATGTAACCTTACGGGTCCATTTGGTCACCTCTTTTTGCTTTTAGAGTTAAACTCCCAAATAAATACCTGTGGAGGCCGGCGGCTGCTTTGCAAAGGGATCGTTTTGGAAAGGGTCTCCTACAGGAATCAAAGGGGGGCGGCGGGAAGAAAAGGAGGAAGAAGGGAAGAGAGGAGGGGATAAGGAGACAGTCAGAGACTAGTGCAAGTTGAGGATACAACAGTGAAGCTTATAGAGACAGTGAGGATACAACAGTGAAGCTTATAGAGACAGTCCAGACGGGAGGGGGACAGAAAAAGATAGAACGCATTTGAAAGTAAACAAATCAAGAGAGCACTCGGTAAACACAAAATCAGCCAAGCTGGAGAGGAGAGGAGAGGAGAGGAGAGGAGAGGAGAGGAGAGGAGAGGAGAGGAGAGGAGAGGAGAGGATGGCTGAGATGTGGAAAAGGGATTGGCGGTTGTGAGGAAAAGGACAGGAGGCGGGAGAGAGAGAGAGAGAGACGGGGGAGGACATAGGAGAGGAAGAGATGGACCAGAACCTTTGAAGGGATCTGTTTTGAAGGGGTCCTCGGAGTGGAATGGGTCAGTATGCATCTCCTGAGGCTGGCTGTTGAACACAGATGGCTTCACTTTGAAGGGATCCTCCTGGAAAGAGAGAGAGGGAGAGGGAGAGAGAGAGAGAGAGAGAGAGAGAGAGAGAGAGAGAGAGAGAGAGAGAGAGAGAGAGAGAGAGAGAGAGAGAGAGAGAGACAAAGACAGAGAGAGAGAGAGAGAGAGAGAGAGAGAAAGAATGAAAACATAAATATAGATTTACTGATGTCTCAGGGCAAAAAGTCAAAGTTACTTCCACATGGTATCCATGTTATATTGTAGACAAGATAAGATGTGTGGACTGGACTCAAAACACACCTGTGCACACACATGCACACTCCCACGGATGTACTTTACGTCTAAGTGCATCAGGCCTGTATAATCAAATAGACTCCATTTATCTAAACACCCATCCACTCAGGCACAAGTGCTTCCACAAGAATGTCTACAAAAATACGTGCCATTTATTCGACCAAAACATCACCAGCGTTGCCAGGTGCAACATGCGCGCGAGCGCTTGCACAGCACACCTGCCTTCTTCTTAACCCTTACCAAGCAGGCAGGGGATTTTCATTCTATTGCTATATCCAGGGGTGTCGCACCAAATTCTGGGCCCTGGGTACAAGGATTCACTCACATTTTGTGCTTTAACTATTGAAAAATTGCAGATGTACAAGCTCACAGCGCGGCACTGAGTGCTGCGCTGCGAGCTTGTAGATCTGCTATTTTTGAAAAGTCTTGAAAATTTGTGCAAGTCTCTGAATATTTCAAATCCTTCTAAGGTTTTTTGAAAAACCTATGTTTCTATGTCAGTGGTGCTCAAACCTTTTCATGTGAAGGACCCCCCATCTAATATACTCAAAGATTTGCCCACATTTTCACGACTTTTCAAAAATAGCAGTTCTACAAGCTCGCAGAGCACTGTGAGCTTGTACAGTAGATCTGCTATTTTTCAATAGTTAAAGCACAAAATAATGAAGGCCCCCCCACCTTGGGCCCTAGTAACTCAGTCCCACTTCCCCCCCCCCCCTTGTGACGCCCCTGACTATATCTTTCCTGTAAGTGCACCAGTACTGTCGGCTGGTCTGGGTCCCAGCTTTGGAAAGGAAGCTCACGTCTGCCTAGTCACATTCTGTGTGTGTGTGTGTGTGTGTGTGTGTGTGTGTGTGTGTGTGTGTGTGTGTGTGTGTGTGTGTGTGTGTGCATGCGTGCATGTACGCATGCGTGTGTGTTTTGGAATTCCTCCGCATGCCAACCTGAATCTGAAATAGGCTAAATCCTAAAGCTCAAATTTGTTATGGTTCACATAAACTGTTCCAATCCGGCCCCTGTTTGCTCTGGACACGTGTCACACAATCACATGTACATATACCGGTACTACAGTAGGGCTGTTGAAATTAGCCAAAAATGAAGTTTTAATATTCCTTTTAAATTAGAACATATTGAATTTCCAATATATGTATTTTTTATATAAAAACACTGTATGCCGTAAAACTTTATTGAAAGACCGCAGCCATCTCTCTCTACCCTCCCTCTCCCTCTCCCTCTCCCCCCTCTCTCTCTCTCTATGCGCCGGCTGCGCTTGGTGCTGAGAAACGCGGTGGCGCACTTTTGTAGTTGTGTGTTGGATCATTCCTATGTGAAACCCGCCACAAAGCGGACATTATCACCTCAACTGGGATTTAATTTGCAGGCGCACACACATGTGCATGAAGAAACATTCAACTGAGCTACTGTATTATGAGCAGGAAGAATAGGTTTGTACATGTTTCTGAAGGGGGAGGCTCTCTAAAGTGCTGCAGTTAATTACGCTTCAAGGGATAATCCACCCATAAACTAAACTCACATATATTATTCCTTCCATTTATTGTCCTTTTGACAGTTCTTTCAATATTTGTAGAAAACATCTAGAGGTGAAACATGGCTGTTGTTACTCCACTACATCTCAGAGTAAAATATTGTAATTTTATTCCACTACAATTATTTAAACACTTTATTTACAAGTTACTTTGTAGATTTTGATTATTAAAAAACATATATTCCCCAGGATTTTTATACATTTGAAAAGAACTATTCTGCACAATGAGTATTATTGTACTTCAAGTACATTTTGATACCAATACATTTGTACTTTACTTTGAATTCTGGACTTTTACTTTTAACAGAGTATATCTACATTGCAATATTGATGCTTTTTTATTTTTTTACTTTTACCACCACAGCAGAAAAACATGCAAGACCATAGCATCATGGATGTAATTGTACGGTGGAATGCTAAACAAAGATTAATCAGTCTGCCAGGTGTCTGAAGGATTAAGCTGAGGCGATGACATTATTATGAAACTAATAGGAGCAGCAGTAAACCATAGGATTACAGCAGTGCAAGGGGAGGTCTTCAGGGTATACAGTAATGACAGAGTGTGAGGGAGGGAAATAATAGCTAGGGGTCTCTGAGATGTATAGAATGACACAAACGATAACAGAGGATTTGGCATGCCACGTTACGTGCACTGCTGGTAAGCTCTTTTTGAGCTGGAAATAAGGCAATTCAATGAGGAGGATGGGGGTGGGAGAGGAGAGGAGAGGAGAGGATTTAAAAGAGAAGAGATAGAGATAGGTATGGATATGTCACAATTTGTTTGAGATTCAGTTAGATTGAGAACAGGAGCGCTCGTTTTTGGGCACAAGGTGGAGCAGGCGGTGCCTCCTTTGGGGAACTAGGAATAACTAGACCTTACCCGTTCGAATATATGTGCTGCAAAATATGTGCAGAGTGTGGGTTATGGGGAAAGTAACTGTAACTGCATGGTGCGTGCGTGAGAATATGTGGGAGCATCATAATGTAAGGAGCAGCCCATGGAGGAGTGTATATTTATGATGGATACAAATAATTTAACCGCAAAATTAGGTGAATAGAAGTATGAGGATGTATTCTCTCCACATACTTTTTCTATACCCGTTGGAAGATGAGACACACATGACCCGTTGCAACCCATGCAGAGAGAGAGAGAGAGAGAGAGAGAGAGAGAGAGAGAGAGAGAGAGAGAGAGAGAGAGACAGAGACATTCCTAACTGTGAGAGAGGTGTGTGTGGGCCCGGGGCTACAGATCCCATGGCCTGGAGGAACGGACCGTAACCCTGACAACAGGCTGTAAAGCTGTAGAGTGAAGAAACGCTAATAAATAGCTAGAATTTGGGGAAAATGAAATTGGGGCTCCGTCACCGTGTGTATAATGCTAATGGCCAATGCCTTGTTAAATTTGAGATCAGTCGCTGAAGCGAGTGAATAGATAATGCATTGTGTGACTGACCTCCTACTGACTGACCTCTCTCTCTAATTATAGTATGGATTTGACTGAAGTTAGGGTTAGGTTTAGGCATAGTTTTACTGAGGTTAGGGTTAGGATTAGGGTTAGGTTTAGGATTTTTTTTTTTACTGAGGTTAGGGTTAGGGTTAGGTTTAGGCATAGTAGCATTCACCAGGTTAGCATTCACCAGCGTGGGACTAATGGGAACAATGGAGGAACAATGAGACGTGGGACCAATGCAGTCAAATGCTCTACCACTGAGACATGAGCTTCTCCCACTTCCAGGTGAACTAAAACAAGCGCTCCTTTCCCAATCTAACTGGTTTTTCAAACTAACTGTAACAGATATACCAATACAAATTCTGAATACTGCACCCGTATCAGGATAATAAAGGCCAACTGCAAAATGTCCAAAGATTTAGCTGAAAGTAGCTGATCGACGGGGGTACCCTCTGGCCTAGCGGTACCACATGAGCAGGCTCTGATGCTTGACAGCGTGTCGCGGGTTCGAATACCGATCCCGACGAACTTTGCTGCATGACTCTCTCTCTGTTTCCTGTCAACCTACTGTACAGTACTATCAATAAAGGCAGAAAAGCCCCCCAAAATATAGTAGCAGATCGACAAGCTCACAACGCGTCGCAGCGAGACACGTTGTGAGCTTGTCGACTTTCAGCGAAAGCTTTCCTCCAAAAAAACTTAAAATACACTAGCAGGTTCAGGTTCAGGTTTATTGTCACACATATCCATACAAGTACAGATACAATGAAATGCTTGTGCCAGGAGCACTCTCAGCCTTATTACACAAAGACATGGTCACAGTGACCGACAAGAGTGTGGACCCACATACCATGCAGGCCACACAAGACAAGTCCCAACAACAACAATACCATACAGTGAAACAGTGTACAGTTTAAAAATGCGTACAGTGCCCAATGTATAGAACCCTGAGGGACTCCACTCAAACAATGGGGTTAAAACACTAAAGAGGGAGCTAAGTGGAGTGCAAATTCCCACCAGGAGTCACGCCCCGACCTCCCTCCACCATGGCTGTGTGTGTATACACATAAAAGACACTAAAGCCTGTGCATTATAACCTCAGTAAGTCTACGAAGCAAAAGGAGGGTGTCCCTCGGCGAGAACACAATATCTGTGTCCCGGCCTTGTGGCCTGACTATTAATCCATAGAGTTGGCACATTATGTTGAAAGGACATGTTTAAACACTTTATAACATTCTTCTGTTGTCCCCTTTGGATTGTACTGGACAGCTCCCCAAAGCAGTGCTTCAGGTATGTGAATAAAGACATTTAGATAAGTGACAATATCTTTTGTGGGAAAATATGTAAAAAAAAAAAACATCATGCTTATCCTTTAAGAAAGGGAAAGCACAAAGTGCTCTAGGGCAAGTGAGTGCAGCTGTGAGCTGAGCCAACATACACAGGTTAACTTAATACCCATGAGCTTTGCAGTGAATTCTCTTGGGACTTACAGTATGAAGAGCTACGGCTGACAGTGAGGCAGATTTTGCATGACGATAGGAGGGTCTAAAAACCTGACGATCAAACAGTTAAGGGCAAAAAACAAGCCCATGAGTCTAAAAGCCCCACTATGAGCCACTCACAGCTGTACTACTCTTTACACCCTGGATATTCTGGCCATAGGGTGGCACTAGAGGAATGTCAGCCCGTCAGTCCCTCCGTCACGTCACACGTCACACGTCACACTTTTCCCCTATTCATATCTCCGCCACCGTTGCCCCGATCCATGCCAAACTTTGCACACACACTCCTTGGCTGCCAAACCACAACCCCCTCCTCATTCCTCACATGGCCCTCTTCTAGCACCACCATGAGGCTGATTCTTGCAAGACACATTTTTGGACACTGCTCCTACAGATTTTTGCCTAAAATCACGCAAACCGGTACACAGTATCTCTACAGTCATGTCATCAAAATGCATCTGTCCCATATAGCGCCACCATCTGGCCGATTTTTGAAAAACACATTTTTGGACACTGCTCCTACAGATTTTGCCCTAAAATCACGCAAAGCAGTACACAGTATCTCTACAGTCATGTCATCAACATGGATCTGTCCCTTTTTCCATATTCCCTCCAGATTGGCTACCATTCCCTTCCAAAGTTTGTGTATGCAACCTGACGGTCGCTTATCTCCCTGGTGGGTCACCAAAATAACAAGGGGTTATCCCTCAATATGCCTGCTAGATTGTCAGATATCTTGAGTGAAAGGCTGTCATTTTGTTGAAAGGAAAGGTCATCCTCGAGTGTCATGGTAATACATTAGATTTTAATGAGTGAGTGTAATTGGATCTTGTGTGAAATTATAAATGTTGACCTAACGGTGGCACTAAATTAAAGGCCATGAGGTCATCATAACAATCAGTAGGGCCTGTGATTTGGGTATAGCAGGCAAGCAGCTATTCAAAAGTTATCATTGACCTTTTTACATTATATCTCAATAAAAACACAATCAATTTTAGTGTGCTTGTAGATCGGCTGCTTTCACTAGTTTAAATCATTTTTAAAATGAAAAATGCAAAACAAACGGTTTTGGACATACAAGGTTTCCACCCGGCAACGACGATGTACTATATCAAATCTATACAGTAAACCCTCCGTTTCCTTCAATTTCTCAACATTGTTGAGAAATGAAACATACATGCACTGAAACACAAAACACACACACACACACACACGCACACGCACGCACGCACGCACGCACGCACGCACGCACACACACACACACACACACACACACACACACACACACACACACACACACACACACACACACACACACACACACACACGCGCGCGCACACACACACGCATACACACACACGCGTGTGGTCTTACCATGGGAGGGAATCCTCCATTCTCTTTGTCACAGAAGCCCTCGCTCATGTCTGCCAGGTTGGTCATGCTTCCTCCATGGGTTCCGTTCAGAGTGCTGTTGTACTGCTCCATGCTCTTAGACACTTCCTGCTGGCTGTCCTGGATCTGAGACAGCTTACTGCGAGCCTACAAGGTACACGCACGCACGCACGCACGCACGCACGCACACACGCACACACACACGCACACAGACAGCTCAGTCACATAGTGTGCACAGTAGGGCATTAACGACTTGTGATTTTTGCAAGTCGACTCGACTCAGTAATAAGTTGAGTTGAAGTCGACTTTATCGTTTGATGACGTCATCAAATGATAGAAATGTTTAAAATAGCGATGCGAGGTGTTGTGAGCATGCCTCAATTCTTATTGCTCGTCAGGGTCCCCAGTTAAAATATGATTATTATGGGGGTCGCGGCCTGAAAAGGTTGAGAACCACTGTAATATTGGATGTTTGAATGCTGTACAGACACACACATGGAGCAAAAATAATTATAGAAAAATTACAAAGGATTTTCTTTTTCAACTTCAACTTTCGACTTTCTCTGGTGGGAGTCGACTTGTGTAATGAAGTCGACTGAGTCCTTGACATTTCAAAGTTTGAGAACTACTGATTTAGACCAAAATGCAGGTTTAAATTGAATTCTGCAATGAATCTCTATATTAACGATTAAACAGGATTTTTTTACAAGGACAAGGCTCCCTCAATTGTATCACGATACGATACCTCTGAAAAGGCATATCGTGGAGACATTGTATCGTCTCAACGATAATTATCACCATATCGCCCACCCCTAGGCCTTGGGGAGAGTATTTTGAAGAATAAAAGAAAGAGCAGGGTGATTACTACTCCATGACTTCAGTTCCTCCTCGAAGGCACAGAGAATCAACATGAACATTCCTGGAACCAATAACGGGGGAATATTATTGCAGGTGACCATGAGGAAATGATCAACTGGTGGGTCTCCTCCCCCCTCTGGGTGACCCTGTGCCTGAGGTGAATGAGGAGTGACAGACGATAAGACTCAAGTCAGACGTGTCGGTGTCTCTCCGTTAAGAGGCCGCTCCATCAGATGCAATCACGGCTCCCCAAAATAGACTGTTGCGCAATTCTGCTGCGTGTGTGAGAGTGTGTGTACTATACGTGTGAGGGTCAAATGTCCCCACAACCACGGTAGAATTAGAAATAGATATTGTGAGAACAACGTTCCTGGTCCTCACAAGGGAAATGGTTGTTTAATGGTAAAAAAATCACACCCGTGTGAACTGAGCGGTGGTCGTGGAGGCTGCGCAACAGCAAAACAAATATATAATAATAATAATAATTATAATAAAGAATATTAAAAAAATATTTAAAAAAAATATATATATATATATATATATGGGGGGGGGGGGGGTGCTTGCTTGCGTGTGAGAGAGAGAGCCATCCATCCATCCATGTCACTCAGGCCACCACTGGTATTGCAGTTGATGCTCAGGGCAGACTAGACTCAACAGCACCTCTCTGGTCACCAGGGGTACTTAGGCTACATACGGACCCACATACATAGACGGACGGATACACACACGGCCACGCTATGGAGACGGTGTGACCACCGCTCAAAAAGAAGAGAGAATGTGGAAGTTAGACTTACAATTAGTTAAAGATTCAGGTTGGGGCTAGGGTTAGATTAAGACTTTTAGAGGTGTGGTTTAGGGGTTAGGGGTTGTGCGCTGGTGTTGCACACCAAAAAGATCACTGTGAGTTTGTAGATCGGATATTTCCAGCTTTAGGCTTACGGTAGAAAATAGCGTAATTGTAAGGCGCGCTACACACAGTGAGGGGGGAGGGGAAGTTCCAATGCATTGTCAATGGAAGGTTGTTTGGTGTTTTGTCGTTGCTGTGTCTCTTGGCCAAAAGACAGCAAGAGACATGGCAACGACAAAAAACCAAACAACCTTCCATTGACAATGCATTGGACTTCCCCTCCCCCCCTCATTCTCAGACGATACGGAGAAGATGTCTCACGCATGTGTGTGAATGCGGCCTAATACAAACATGTGTGTGTGTGTGTGTGTGTGTGTGTGTGTGTGTGTGTGTGTGTGTGTGTGTGTGTATAGATGTATATGGTCACTCCTCAGGAAGCAGGTGAATATGATTTATTCTATCACGCTTCAACATAATTGCATTTGGGGAGGAGAGAGGAGGCTACGTCATGCACATGTCATACTTAATAAGCGTGTGTGTGTGTGTGGGTGTGTGTGTGTGTGTGTGTGTGTGTGTGTGTGTGTGTGTGTGTGTGTGTGTGTGTGTGTGCGCGCGTGTGCGCGTGTGTGTGTGTGCGCGTGTGTGTGTGTGTGTGTGTGAACTGTGGGAAAAGGTGGTGACAAGTGCAGCGGTGTGTGAGATAACTCTGGCCGCAAGGAGGGAAATAAAAACAGATGCTGACGCCAAACGAATGTGACCTGTAACAAACGCACACACGCAGGCACGCGCACGCACACACAGGCTGAGTTATAGTCTGTTTCTAGCTTGATATGGGATGTAAAAAGGGATGAAAATATTACTGGAGGTGGGAGAGGTAGGGATGGAGGATAGGACATATAAAACTACAGTAAAGGTATATAGAATCTCAATGATGTGTGCCAGCGCCTACACTGAGCACTCAACTACAAAATGTGGTACATGGGCTCCCTCTGCTGGTCACTTTAAGGTGACATTCATACTTGGACATTTCATTTCAGAAAGTCCCATTTGTTTGTGCTGGTGTGAAAGCTCATTATATCCAGCTAGGCACATGGAGGAGTTTCTTGCTTACAAACTTTGCTGGGCCCACTTGCATTCATGGGGCAAAACCGCTGGTTTCCAGTCATAAGTACTGTTCTTATTTTGCCAGAAATGTTACTTCTTGCGCTTGTCTCTCCCCTATCTACAGTATGGGTATAAGGATGATCTGGCCTCTCTACTGGCAGAGAACTACTTCCTTGTGAGCTCATGCATCACTGTAAACCATAACCTCATGGGGCCTAAGTACGTAAGTAAGTACAGTAACTAAGTATTTACTTTACTTAAGTACTGTAGTTAAGTACAGTTTTGAGGTATTTGTACTTTGCTTGATTAGTTCCAGTTTTCAGTACTTTTACTTCTACTCCACTACATCTCAGAGGCAAATATTGTACTTTTACTCCACTACAATTATTTTGAAAACTTTAGTTACTAGTTACTTTGCAGATATAACACAACGCTTCGCGATGCTTGTAGATATATTGTTAGTATATTTTGACTTTTACTCAAGTACATTTTGAATTCCAGACTTTTACTTGTAACAGAGTATTTCTATATTGCAGTATTGATAATTTTACTCAAGTAAAACATCTGAGTACTTTTTCCACCACTGCCTTTCACCTGGCTGTTATCTGTAGATTAAACATACACTGCACTGAGGTCATTTCGGATATTAACTTAACTTTCATGTATGTGTTTTTAGCAGTGGGAGGCAAAATATAATCTTGAGTGTTATGCATATACACATATAGACCATACCTATCAATATAAAATGATATAAGGGTTCAGCTACAGCCCTATGACTCACACATTAGACATGTTGCTTTAGCAAGGCCACGAAAATGGCCTGATTTGTCCTTCCTCTCACAGGTCAATATGAGTTTTCTCTAAAAACAGAAAAACATCTTCTTTCCTGTAAAGCTCATTAAAATCTTATCTCTTTCTCAACAGACTAAGACAAAGAGCCACTGTGTATCTATGCCTTCCTTACCTATCCTCCCTGCCACCCACACATGGGCAGCTCTGTCTCAGGGTCACATAGCGTAACATAATCATTTAAATATAATCATTTCACATCCTGGTATCCACGTGAACCTTCTCGACCGCGGAAAATCTGTCAATGCTGTCCGAGACTCCCTTCCTCTCCCAATGTTTCCCTTACCTGTGGAAGAGTATAATAAGCTGTTGCACCCTGCTTCAAATTGGCTTTGTCATTTTCATGCACTGACAGTTGGAATTAAAACCTTCTTTGTTTGATACTTTTAACTTGTTTTGAGTTCCTCTATTCTTTGAACAAAGTGTTGTCTTGTCCTTTGTGAGTTTTTCCACCACAGTGTAAAGTAACCAAGTACATTTATTCAAGTACTGCACTTAACTCATACTGTGCCAAGGCCACAAGAGGGCGCCAGAGTGCCAGAGTCTCTCTCATAGACCACCGCTGTAACATACAGGGACCCACGTAGCAGTGACGCGCGTTCACGTTGGTGCGTGTCATGAAAATTACCCGGATGAAGAGAGCTACAAGATAGCAATAGGCTATCACTCATTTTAGAAGCCCGATTTTCGGCGATTTAGCCGTAAAAAAAAACGTTTCCGCTTCCATAAGAACACAGTTCAGAGAAAATGGGCTCCAAAGATGTGAGAATGTATTGGATTCGGCGGCGCGATTCGGCGGCGTTACCCTCTCGCGGGCCGGTGTAAACAGATCGCGGTCGGCGGCCTGGATGAAAATTTTGTGCCAGGCTTCGGTGAGGCCTCCGATTATTTAATTCATTTTATTAAAAAAGCCGATATTGTTCGGGATCAGCACCCCGGAATACGTCGCGCCGCCGACAGCATAGATTGAGTAAAAATTGGGGGGCTCTAAACTTGGCATCTGGCCATTTTCAATGGAATAAATCGTCGGACCACGTAGAATGGCTCGTTGGAAAGCGTAGGACGAGCCAGGACCACCCACGTCTCTACAAGCAGCTCAGGGTAAGTAAAATAGCAAAAAATATATTGTATTGTATTGAAAAAAAGCCGAACTTGTTTGGGATCGGCACTACAATTTTGAGTATTTCCAATTTTCTCTACTTTTACTTCTACTCCACTACATCTCAGATGCAAATATTAAACTTTTACTCCCCCTACAATTAGGAAAAAGTAAGTTGGATCTTACTTTTTCCACCACTGGCTCACGACGCGTTATGAGCTTGTAGATTTTGAGCTTGTAGATTTTGGCAAATGTTCAGCCCCAGGATGATGGATTTTGATTATTGCGATAATATTATAAACCGCGATTTCTTTTGTCACAATAATGGTGATATGACATTTTCATATGGTCCCATCCCTAACGTTGAGGCCAGCTGAGTGTTGGTACCTGGTTGATCTCGTCCTGCGTGGCCTTCAGGGACTTGATGATGGTCTCCAGTTGGATCTTGCCGGCGGCCAGGCTCTGCTCCAGCTGGTTCTCCTCCTGCTGCAGGCGGCCCAGGTCAGCCTTGGCCCGGCACAGCTCCTCCTCCTGGCTCAGCAGGTCCGTCTCCTGGGAGTGGATCTGGCTCTGCAGGGACGAGATCTGGACGGACGGAGACAGGAGAAGACAGAGAAGAAGGGAGAGCGAGTCAGAGATGCATCATTTGACTCATTAAGACCCGAGGCCGATTCTATGAATGTCTTCTGGAAAAAAAACCTATGTTACTAAATATCAGTGGTTCTCAAACATTTTCATGTCAAGGACCCTCAGAATTAGAAAAAATAAACAAATTTGATCCTAATACCCCAGACACCTGTATCAGATGTAACGATGATAAAGGCACTCTGTTCCATTGTTTGTGGACATGTCCCAAAATAAAGGAGTTTTGGGAGGAGGTTAGAAAGGAGTTACAACGGATACTACTTATTAATATTGAGCTAGACCCAAAACTCTTCTTATTAGGCCTTTACCCGATTGGCCATAAGATAAAAAATTGCGAGATAAAACTTTTGGACCTTGGGTTCCTACAAGCCAAAAGGGTTATCGCCCTTTCATGGAAAAAGACAGGGAAACCTAGCATCGCTCAGTGGTTTAAGGAACTGTCTTTATGCCTTCCTTTAGAAAGAATTACTTACACTCTCAAAAACAAACAAGAGCTATTTGAGAAAATATGGGGAAGTTTTATCCAGTATGTCAAGGGAAATTACCTTTCCTATCTGATGGAGGAACCAGAAGTGGGGTGACTGTTTCTTTCTTTGTTTTGTTTTCCCTCTACGTTCATTCATTTGTCTGGCCTGCTAGATGTTGATGTGATGTACGTGCTCTTTGTGTTATGATTATTTTGTATTCTTTGGGGTTTTGTTTTTGTGGGGTTTTTTTGTTTGTTTATTTTTTGCTTTTATTGTGATGTATATATTGTTTTGAATGTAAAATAAAAATAAACATATTGTTAAAAAAAAAAAAAAAAGGACCCTCAGAATTGACCCTTTGTCAAGTCCCGCCCGTTGTCCCACCCCTCTTCACACTCATTGGTTGCTGTGTCTTGGTGGGACACTCGGTGGGACACTCCATCCACTACCATTTTAATTCAGTTGTTCGTATTGTTATTCTGTGTGTTCAACTCTAATTTCCAGGGCGGGACAAGGCAGATATAGCCTACTGGTTGGTCAGTCAGGGACCAACCAGAAGGCTAACAAAGGGTGAATTGACACCAATGACATCAACCGCATACCTCGACACCCTGACTTGTGACTTACTTCCCCTCTTTCTCCCATCCTTCCACCTGACACTCGTCTCTGATAATTATTTAATCAACACTTCATCCGACATTCGGTTACTTCTTTCTTTTCCCCGCTGGTTCGCCTTTTACATTCCCTCCTCTCATTTCATTGTTCTTTCCTTACTTAGGTTCCCTCTCTCTTTCTCCCTCACCAACATTTGAGACGCCTCTTGACATTTGATTCCCACTTTCTCCAATGTTCCACCTCTCCCATCCACCCACCATTTCTTCCTGCTTTCCTCCGTTCTTCCACCCCTCTAATAATTTAAAAATGTCACGCGTCTCCCTCGAGCAATCCCTCCACTTGCCTCCTGCTCTTCCATGTCCAAATCTCCCGCTGTCTAAATCCTTCTCATCCGTCCCTTTCTCCCTACCTCCCCAACCTCCAATGCTCTTCTCCTTATCTCCTCCCTATACCTCTGTTTCCACCTTCCTCTCTCTCTCTCTCACCATTTGAGACTCCTCCTGACACTTTATCCTGACTTCGTTCAGCATGTCCTCTAGCTTGTGTTTCTGCTGGTCCATTTCTTCCAGGCGGTCCTGGGCGTCTTGTTTCTGGGCCTCCAGTTCCTGCAGGCTGGCTGTCTCTCTGTCCAGGTCGTTCTGCATCTCCTAGCGCGCACACACGCACACACACACACACACACACACACACACACACACACACACACACACAGGAATATATCATTGTTGTCGGGTGGAAACCTTGTATGTCCAAAACCTTCCTTTTTTATTATTATTTTAAAAACGATTTAAAATACAACGCCTCGGGATGCGAGCCGTTGTAGATCTGCAATTTTCACTACTTTTGTGCTACCCTTTTGTATGATGAAATAGGGCTTTAATTTACCAAAAAACATACACAATTTGAAACTTGGAGATACAAGGTTTCTGCCTGACAGTGACGATATACACTATATATACATACACACATACAGTATATACTGGGAAATTATGAAAGAATGACATTTTCAGAGTTTTTGAATAATTATTTTTTATATATACAAATAAAAGCTGCTCTCACCTGAACCTCTACAGTCTTACTTCTGATGGCCTCTTCAGTCTCTCTGATGTCCTGCTCCAAGGTATACTTCTCCCTATAACAAACGCACATGCATGCACACACACACACACACACACACACACACACACACACGCACACACGCACACACGCACACACACACACACGCACACACACACACACGCACACACACGCATGCACGCGCACACACACGCACGCGCACACACGTGGTAACACACAAGGCCATTAACACTAACACATACACAGAGAGGTTGCACGCACATCAACACAGCCGAACAACAAATCACTGGACTGGAACTCCATCAAACCTTCGATGACAATATAATTTGTCAATATTATATTGCTGCTGTCTTTTGCAATATAATGGTATATTGCAAGTGCCTGATTGCATTCTGGCTAAGACGCATTTTGGCAGGATTAATGGCTGCTTGGCACTGACTGCCCCGGTGTTCTATAAGTGGGATCCAGGGACCCAAATGGACCCTTACAGTCCTTGAAATGAAAGAATCTGAGACCCAATGGCCTAAAGCAACTGTGTGACTGTACTGTGAACTAGTGTGAAGTGAACTGGACACATGGCTGTATGAGTGTATGTTTGACAGAGTGCCAGCCCAGACGCCTTCAGCAGCTGGTCTGGTTACCTGAGAGTATTCCACTGGGTAAATGCAAGAGTGCTGTCGCAGCATGGAGAGTAAGTGGTGAACAAACAAAAAATTGATAAAATACACACATTAAAGGAAGACTGGATGGATGGATGAATAAAGAAATAGATAGACAGATGAATGGATGTATAGATGGGGTAAAATAAAGGAAAAAGCCAAATAAAATAAAGCTGAGATCAATGTAATAACATCTGTTTTTTGTTTTGTTTTACATTTCCCATTGTAAGTGTGCATTTTATCACTTGCTTATATTCTTCTAAACCAACAATCTAAGCTCTAGACACAAGGATATCTAAGGAAGATCTAACCAAGGCTAGCCACATAGCCATACAGTACGGTAGGGTGCTGGTTAGCTTGGGGTTAGGATTGAGGGTACAGCTGAGGATAGAACTACTGCGTTGTACACTGACACTTGCTCTTGCTATGACAGGTCAGGTGGGTTTACGTAACAGCAGTAAGACCTTCTTGCTTCCACTATTAAAGAACTTAAACCCTCTATACTGTACATACTAAATGTGACCTGAATTGACTCTTGATATGCTCTTTTCTCCCTCTACACCAAATCTCCTGGCTGAAAATAGTCTGTCTACAAGCTCACAACGCATCGCGACACGTTGTGAGCTTGTAGCTTGGCTATTGTTAGCGAATGTTACCCCAAGAGGTAACAGGTTTCAAGAGAGCTAGGTTTCAAGTGGTTAAAATCAACCTCAATCGTGAAGACTGAGGTGTTATGCTATATTGTACATACAATGTACATTGATCTATGCAGCAGTCATTCTAAAACGCTCTCATGGACCCTCAGCCTACAACTTGAACCCTAGGGTCCCTATTCTAGGCATGTCATAATAGGCAAAAACATTCAGCAAAACAATATATTTGGTGCAGAGGGAAAAAGAAGGGGGCCTAGTACACCTGATGTAATCATGATCAAAACTCCTCCATGCCTCACATTATTGCAGTGCTTGTTGATTTTCTTGCCTTCTATTATTACATGGTCATGAACAGCTTTCATGGTGAGATTCTCGATGAATAATTAAAATACGTAAATCTCGAGGGCAAAGGAAAGCACACTATTGGAAGTCATTCAGAAGCCACACACAAAGAAATGAAAGAACTTTGCATGACAGCTTGGGGTTCAAACTTTTCCTTTCAATGGTCATGTGGAAGCGCAAGTTTTACCCAAGAAGCTTTGACATCCGACCATCAACAATTACGTTGTGCACGGAAGGAGACGCCCTGAATAAGAAGGATGAGACCTTGACTTTAAGATCCTTGCTGTACATGCTTCTCTTTCTCTATCTGTCTGACAGAACTAATTGAAAACATTCAGGACTACAGCTGTGAAAAATGAGTGCTGTCGTGTCACTGCGGCGGCGTCGCTACCGGGACGTCGTCAGTGTGAGCGATGGAGTCCCTTACCTCTGGAGCTGAGCAATCTCCTGGCTGATGTCCTCCAGCTCCTTGATGCCTGTAAACTCCCCTGACCCCACGGAACTGGAGCTGTCCTGTAGAGAGAGACGTAGAGAGAGAGAGAGAGAGAGAGAGAGAGAGAGAGAGAGAGACATAGAGAGAGAGAGAGAGAGAGAGAGAGAGAGAGAGAGAGAGAGAGAGAGAGAGAGAGAGAGAGAGAGAGAGAGGGGGGTGGGGGAGGAAGGAAGGAAGGAAGGAAGGAAGGAAGGACAGAAGGAAGGAAGAAGGAAGAAAGGACGGAAGGAAGGAAGGAAGGAAGGAAGGAAGGAAGGAAGGAAGGAAGGAAGGAAAGGGATAGAGAAAAAGAGAGAATAGGGAGAAAAGGGAGGTTGAGAAAGATATAAAAGGGTGAAAGAGAGAAGAAAGGACGGAGTGGAAGGGATAAAGATATAAAAGGGTGAAAAAGAAAGGAAGGAGGTAAAGGGAGAGAGAGAAAGAGATAAAAGAGAGAGGGGCAGGGAGACAAAGCAAGAGTAACAGGACGGATGGAAAGCAACAGGTAGAGGCGGGGAGAGAGAGAGAGAGAGAGCAGAGTGAATCTGATTTGATTAAGTCATTAGGAACAAGAATCACACTACCAAAGCCAAACTAAATCAAGCAAAGCTTGGCCTGATTTAGAGAGAGAGGAGGAGGAGGAGGAGGAGGAGGAGGAGGAGGAGGAGGAGGAGGAGGAGGAGGAGGAGGAGGAGGAGGAGGAGGAGGAGGAGGAGGAGGAGGAGGAGGAGGAGGAGGAGGAGAGAATGTGAAGGACGGAGAGGAGAGAAACCAGCAGTCAAAAAGAGGAGCACCACATAGGACTGAGGGCTGGGTCAGTCACCATCACTGACATCATCAGGAAAGGCAGCGCTTCAGGGGTTTTAGAGGCCTGTCCTATTGATTATTAACTAGCCCTCTAAAGGTGCTTTCACACCACGCACAAGCAAGATTTTTTGTTTGTTTGTTTTTATCATGTTTACTTGTTAATTTGGTCAAGGCAGTATACATACAGTAAGTGATGTATGTGTGACCACTACATTTGTCAACCACTTTCAACCTGGCATCCCTATTTTGGGCAGCCGAAAATATTCAATGAATGTTAAATGATTTGTGAATGAAAAGTATTTGACAAATAAAATAACAGATATAGAAGCTCACAACACGTCATGACGCGAGGCGTTGTGAGCTTCTATGCAGTATCTGCTATTTTCTGCTCATCAATAGAACATTCCCTTTAGTAGAAGTGAAGAGGTGGAGGTTATGCTATAGTAACCATAACAAACTTTATTCGTACCACACTCTTCAAAACAAGGTTACAAAGTGATATTACCGAGAACAGACCACTGCACTGCACTGGGCCAAAAAGAGAGAAACTCTCACAAATGCTTTCTACTCATCTGCCTGCCTAACCAGCCACTGAAAGCATTTGTGCCTTAAGTTAACTTGGCTCCATGTTACCTACCCACTAGTCTGGGATCACTTCACTTTTCGAGGTTTGATCCGGTCGGGAGAGGAAACCACTTTACGTCATGTTGTAGGCCTAGTCCTAGACGGACTACACTTTGGCCGGAACTATCAACCGGATTCAGTTTTAACCCAAAATATTCCCCTGCACCCAAGGACATACTTTTAGGGCCGACCTAATAAACACCTTGATGAGGTGTAGTTTTGCTTTCGAAAAAATCGTTTGGTATGTGCATCTTTTAATCCAACTGGTAGCGACTGGCAAGACTATACTAGGCTACTCCAGCATTTTAAAAGGGATTGGGGAAACAAACGGGGGGAAACAAATCAAAGCAACGCCGCTTCTTCTAGTGGTTTCCGCGATTTAGGCGGAAACCAAACGGTCTGTTGTGAACGAACACCAGGCTTTCTCCCAGAAAGCCTGGTAGGCGAGGTTACCTACCCACAGCTTGAACATTATAGCCTGAGAAAGCAGAGACAGAGAGAGTTGGGTTGTGGGGCAGACACATCAGCAGCAGCAAGAGTTCGGATAAGAGAGGAAAAACAGTGTGCAGTGAATGTAAACTCAATGTCCCAAAGCCGTGGAAAGCATTTAGGCCTTTTATAGGTTTAGAGACCTTCAAATAATATGTGACACTTTACAGCCAGTCACAAAGCATTGAGTATTCATGCCACGGTTGCCACCCTCTCCTGAGTATTCATGCCACGGTTGCCACCCTCTCCCACAATTCATTATAAAACATTATTCATATACTGTAGTAGAGTAGACCAGGGGTGTCACACCAAATTTTGGGCCCTGTGTACAAGGATTCATTGCGGGCCCCCCATGAATGTTCTTCATAGGGGGAGGGGGTTTAACCCATTTAGACTGGGAACGCATTATTTTGTGCTTTAACCCATTTAGGCCTAACCTATAGTTAGGCCTAAATCAGAAATTAGCCTACAAAAACAAATATTTTGCTACATACTGTACATGTACTGTAAGCCCCTCCCATACACTAAAATGTGTACCCGGCCTGAATGGGTTAACTATTGAAAAATAGCAGATATACAAGCTCACTGCGAGCTTGTAGATCTGCTATTTTTGAAAAATTGTGAAAATTTGTCTTTGAATATTTCAAATCCTTCTAAGGTTTTTTGCTGAAACCTTTTCATGTGAAGGAGTCGGACCCCCAAAATGATATGTATTTGGCAACGGACCCCCATCTCAAAATATTTATTTCCAGGGACCCCCCAGAAGCAAAATTTTAGTTACAAATGCTCGCTTAAAAAATACATATATTCAAAGACTTGCACACATATTCACGACTTTTCAAAAATAGCAGATCTACAAGCTTGCAGCATGGCACTCGTTGCCGCGCTGTGAACTTGTATATCTGCTATTTTTCAATAGCTAAAGTATAATATAATTAGGGTCCCTCCACCTTGGGCCCTAGTAACTCAGTCCCACCCCCCCCCCCCCTTGTGACGCCCCTGGAGTAGACTGACTAACTGCGTGTGTGGCAGGTCGAGTCAGCTGCAGAATTGAGCATCATTTGGTTTGCAGCTGGAGGAGCTCATTTACTGCTTACACATATTCAAATCTGATAAAAAGCTGGAAGAAGTAAAGAAGCAAAATGTGGAGGATGTGTTCGCTTACCCGTCTCATCTCAGACAGAGCAGCCATTTCTGATCCCACGGGAGTCATATAGCCAGACAAACACTGAAAATGCAAGCACACGCACATACAGTTATAAGATACATATAAAACAAATATGATCTGCATGCGTAAGCATTCGTTTTTATGCATACAAGTCAATGGAGTGTATATTGTGTGTGTGTGTGTGTGTGTGTGTGCGTGTGTGCGCGTGCGTGCGTGTGACCCACCGGCACAGGAGTGCCTCTCTCTGAAGGGGGGATCATGTCAGCAGTGAGGGTCTGTGGAGGGTCGATGCCTTTACTGACTTTCTGCTGGATGAAGTGCATGGCCAGGGCAAACTGCTCCCGTGTGAGCTTCCCTATCTGCCTGGTGTCTGCCAGCGCCCTGGGGGTTGACAGAGACACACATAGTGACAGTCATAGCACTGACAGGTAATGTGTGCACGTGGCCTGTGGTTTCGTTCAGCTTGTGGCAATGGCTTCTAATTATGACCACTCATGCACAAAACAGATGCACTCATGTCACGTTTCATAATACTAATAATGTTCCACTAGCCAGGCAGTCTATCGTATGGGATGATATTGATATTAATAAACCTGCCTTCTAGCCAGTGCCATTTTGTCGAATATGACATTGCACATCAGCCAATTAATTAGACCTCCTGATAACAGTTTGCCTCGTTGAATAATAAGGCGTTTGGCATTTGAGGCTATGTGTGTGCTATCATGCTGTAATATTTTTGCACAAACAACGGGGGTAATGGTCAGCGACAACAGGTGATTACACAGAAATGTCCTCAAATGCCAAGGAGGAGGCTCTAAATCCACAACAGCGGATGTACAGAAAGATACTTTGTTGCAGAAGAAAATATTAATATTATAATATTTGTATTTTCCTATGCTTTTGTAGCTGTGACATTATGACACAGTACTAAAGCACAATATATGTTCCTTCCGACAGTTACATAAAATCGATGTCATTCAGAACTTCTGATGGGCAGTTTCCTCAGAAGTCATGCACCCTGAGATATCCCGACTGTCCAAACTAGCTCGGCAAGCCTGTCCAAACCAGACTTTTTCCCCCAGATGTCGTAAGGAGCAGGGATTGGCCTTTAGCCCCTCTGTCAGTTGGTCTGTCTGTCCAAAATCTGTTAGTGCAAACCAAGTGCTGGTCACAGCTTATAGTGGATTGTCAACATCTCACATGGTGATTTATGAGAAGGAACAAAACAATAAGCCATGATGATTACAGTATGCCTATTTGGATGTCAGAATCAAGGGATAAGAGTCTACGGAGAGGAATCCATACCATATGTGTGCAAGGAGGTTCTGTGGAAGTCCAGAGTGCAAGAAGATGTCCTTCACTTCCTGTCCGCTGACAAAGCCATCCAGGTCGGCGTCCGTCTTCAAGAATATGTCATCGTATCGCCCGCGTTCTGACACTGGGACCACCCAGTTGACTGAATGCTAAGAGAAGAGACATAGAGAGAAAAAGAAAGAGAAGAGTTGTTGTATGGGAGAAAGACCCAGGGGTGTCGCTCCAAATTCTGAGCCCTGGGTACAAGGATTCACTGCGGGCCCCCCATGAATGTTCTTCATAGGGGGAGGAGGGGGTTTAACCCATTTAGACTGGGAACGCATTATTATGCATTATCTTGTGCTTTAACTATTGAAAAATAGCAGATATACAAGGTCACAGCGCGGTGCGAGCTTGTAGATCTGCTATTTCTTTTAAAATCGAATCGAACATTTCAAATCCTTCTATGTCAGTGTTGCTCCCCAAAATGACTTGTATTTGTCCACGGACCCCCATCTCAAAATATTTAGTTCCAGGGACCCCCCCAGAAGCAACATTTTAGTTACAAATGTTTGCTTAAAACATACATAATTCAAAGATCTGCACGACATTTTCACAACTTAAAAAAAAAAAAATCAATAGCTTAAAGGAGTAGTTCACCACTTTTCAACCTGTCTTCATATAATAGGTCCTCACTAATGTTCATGATAAAATATCACTAAAATATCAATTTTTTTCTAAGTCTCCTTGGAGAGCTGTGGGAAGTTCAGAATCCATCGTCTTGTGACATCATCATTTTCCAAAAAAAAAAATGTAATCAATATTTTTTTTAAAAAATATTTAGATTTTTATTATCGCGAGAACAATGGAATAGAAATCCTGCAGTTTCTATAAGCTGGATTGGCAATCGATGATGTCACAAGATGATGGGTTTCTGACCTGCCCACAGCCCTCCTCTGAGAAAAAAAAAAGACCACACAAAAAAGACCACACAACTGTTGTGCTGTTTGTTGTTCATGTGTGTGTGTATACCTGTGCAGACTTGTGTGACAGTGTGTGTTTTGGTGACAGGCTGCCCGTGCTGTTGAGGGAGTTCATGGAGCCGTGAGAGGGCGTGGAGCGCAGGGAGTCTTTGGGTGGTGGGGGGCTAGCGGGGAGGCCAGGCGCCGTGCCCGGCGCCACTGACCCCAGACTCTTCTTCCTCTTGGATGGAGGGATGAGGGAGGAGGGGAGGAGGGCAGGAACGGGTTCCTTTTCCAGAGCCCGGTAGACCAGGTGCATGGCCTGAGGGGAAGAGTCTCCACTTAGAGCTAACATTTACTCTGCATACCTAAAAAGGCTCGTATACATCTCATACATGATAATGTGGAGAAAATAATGAGTGACTTTAAATCAAACTGACGCAGCCTATTTAAAAACCCACAGCTCTTCAGATTGTACCCTTAAGAGGTTCAGATTATATATATCCAAATCTCGCATTGACATTCTGACACATGCTAATGAGAACTCCTGCTATATTGCAATGCCATTGCAATATAGTGAAGCTAGCTCATAGACATAAGCCCACAGAAGCCTAGTATTAAATCACTATGCCGGCAGGGCAATAGTTTAGCGGGACTAAACTATTGTGAAAATACATTTAGAAAACTATTGTGAAAATAAATTTTAAGCTATAAATGTCAAGGAATCTTTTAATTAAACTCACCACTGCAAACTCATCTCTGTCCAGATGGCCATCTTTATCTATGTCACTGAGGTCCCAGACCTTCAAGAGGCAAAATTAACATATTTCTATGTGGATAAAATCATGTAAAAAGTCACAATAGAAATTGATCATTTTAAATATGCTCCTCGTGTAACGGCACTAGTCAATGGAGAAATAATAATAATAATGATTTCTTGCACACCTTTGGGTTATAGTGAGACTCTAGGACAAAACAGTGACCCACATTTTATGCATTGAAACCATACCTTTCCAAGGACGTCTAGAGGTAGCTTGGAGTTGATCAGCACTGGCTTGACCTTGTCTCCTGATAGCAGTCCGTTGACAGGGACCAGGCTTTCAAATATCCCATCAAATTTACTCTTCTCTTCAGGCTATGATGAACAACAACAAAAAGTAACCTTTAAGCTAGGGGTGTAACGATATAGTAACTGAATTGAAAAATCGATTTTAATTGTTTGTATAGTATCATATCGTTTTAAAATGCAGTAAACGGTATCAAATCGTTGCAATGCAAATAATTGATTGTATGGAAACTAAGTATTTGTGCCTTGTATTTGGCAATTTTAAGAGGGAAAATGAAAAAGAGGGGTCTAATTACCTTTCCATTCCATATAGCTACTCTTGGTCTATCGATAAATGTGTGTAATCTCTGGGTTCATGTCAAGGAGGGTTTGTCCATATGTGTTGAAATATAATGTCCATGTGTTTGCTAGATAATCACAGTGTTTACTTCCATAATAATAGATTTTTTACACGTTTCACACAGATGTTATTTCTTTGCTAAAATAGTTACTATATCAATTTTAAATAATTGAATCAAATCGTATCGTCATGAATGAACCAATATCGTCCATGTATCGTATCGTTAACCATGTATCGTGATGCGTATCGCTGTTAAAATGTATCGTTACAACCCTACTTTAAGCGCTAATCTGTAATTGTGACAATGAGGCTCCTAACTGAACATGAATTATCATCAGCCTAGAGTGGCCTTGCTTATCTTTAGATTTTATGTCAAATTGCCAGCTTGAGATGTGCAAACAAAAACATAAAATCAGCACTACTATGAATAAAATGTAATGTTGTGCAATCTGTATGGTAGGGTATGAAAATACAGTATAACTTGGCGTGTTTTACCCCAAGTTAACCCCAAGATCAAATAGATTTGATCTCCCTGTTCTATTGAGACATTTAGATAGTGTCAGGATTTGACATGAATTTTGACCTGATGGTCAAGATTCAATGTATCCCCTGAAAATGTCAGCACTTGTGCAGGAAAACGGGATCAAAGTTTTGAAATCCCTAATTAGTTCAGGACTGGCCTGAAATGGAACAAGTCTGAATATTGCGGTTATGGAAGTAAAAAGGCTTCAAATATATTGGCAACCAAATATGAATACGATTTATTAATACATCAGAGTAATTGGGAGTTTATTCAAGTGCGTATCAAGTTCCAAGATCAAGTGGAAAACCAAAATGCATTCTAATCAATAATTGTGAAGAAAACAGAAAAGAAAAGATGGCAAACTCTAAGTCTAACCTCCACCGGTGACATGATCAAGATATAATGGATTTGCTGACACACATTAACTGGACATTCCCAGAACACATGCATCTTTAAATTGAGTGGTATCCTACTTGAGTGTACAGAGTGACTCACCCTAACAGCCCAGTGGGGCTCAGTGGGGGCAGAAGCTTTACTGCTTAGAGTAGGGCTGCTGGTGTCCTTCTACAAAACAAAACAATCCAAACCAGTAAGTCGGTCAATCGACTACAATATGGCTGTCAGTTCAATGCATGAAGGACAAGGGATTCGTCTCCCTCCCCAGGTGACTGGCCGATTATTTTATCATTATTTTACACTTTTGTGATAATTTTTTAATAGAAACACATATGAAGCTTAAAAATTTCGAAACATTATTTTTATTTTAGCCTCCGTTTTTCAAGAAAAAGTTGACTATAGGTCTTTTAAGTAAAAGTCAGTATTTCCTTCTTCCCCATGCATATGTCAAACACGGGAATATTCTGTGTAAATATATTACAGACATTTCACATTGTAGACATTTCCAAATGTACAGTACAGTAATATTCTGGATTGGTCCCGCAGGATAGATTATACTCACAAACTTGGGCGGAGGTACAGCGAGGTTGATACTGGATAGACTGACTTCTTGTCCACTCTGAGCACACGCCACCAGCCTCAGAGCTACATAAAAACCCTAGGAACACAGTAAACACATTCCCTCTCACTCAAAACAATTGTTTCGTGCACACAATAATTTACAATTTAGGCATTTGGCAAACGCTCTAATCCAGAGCACAGAGTCAACACAACAATGTTCGCCCTCACTGAAACTCGTGTCGTGCTTGCACATATTACAAGGTAGACGCCCTAAGGCCGAGAAGCGACTGTCAGGTCGCGCTGAAAAGCAGCTGACTGAAAAAGCCTGTGAAAAGCCTGTGAAAGCCACAGCCAATCAGCGACGCGCCACAGACCCATGTGAGTCAGTGCAGGGTTCCCACACAGTTTTACCAATTCATTTCCAAAACTTTTCCAGAATATTTAACCCAATTTCCAGGACTATACAACAATAATTCAGCTCAATAACAGGTCGCTTACTCCTATGCGCAATGCCCAAAAGCAGGTAGTGTATGCGAGTGGTTCTCAACCTTTTCAGGCCGTGACCCGCGAAATAATCATATTTTAACTGGGAACCCCCCCACCCTAACAAGAGTTGAGGCATTACATTTTGTATAACACGGTTCTATTGTGAAAATAGCAGATCTACATGCTCACAACGCCTCGCAAATTTCTGCCTCTAATATTTGACAATTTGGCCCATGTTTAATTTGTCATTTCAGAGGTATTAACAAAATCAATAACCAAAGACAATGCATAGCTATTTTTCCAGGACCTTCCAGGACCCTTAATAAATTCCAAAACTTTTCCAGTACTGGAAAAATATTTTTCTAATTTCAAAATATTTCCAGGAATTTCATGACCGTGGGAAGCCAGGTCAGTGTTACACCAAATGTATGGATTCATGGATGGAATGGGAGGGAGGAACTGAAGTCCAACACTCCCCGCTGACAGGTGCCCGCCCACGGGCAAATTGTGTTTGCATAGATGCACCACGGTGGATTCCAACCAGAGCATACGAGCGGAGTGGAACGCGAGCGGTGCGGGGAGCGGAGCGAGCCGTTTTTTAGTTGAGCGTGAGCGAGCGACTTTTATAATGGGTCTGAGCGCCGACCCTCCTCCGCTCCGAGCCGATCCTGTTGGGGCCGCGCACCGCATGTTTCCAACAAAACAGTGTCGAGTGGAAAGCTCTCCAAGTCTCCATCAAAGCCGAGGCTCACGTTAGCACAGCTATTTGTGTTGGGAACACACTGGCAAAGGAGAAAGTGTTTCGGACATGGTAGCAAACTTATTTTTTGACTCTGATTGGCGGCCCTGAGCGGAGCATGGAGCGAGCGCGGAGCGAGAGATGCGAAAATCAAGTTGAGCGGCGGGGAGCGGAGCGGCCCGGTGGCCGACCAGAGCGACGAGCGAGTGGGACAAGAGCCCTCTGGAGCGCGGAGCGGCTTTTGTCATCGCTCCACTCCGCTCGTGTGCTCTGATTCCAACACACAACCTCCGTGGTGGTGGACAGGGACTTCACCACCCGAGCACTGCAGATGCTAGGTTTGATGTTAACTACCACACTGATATAGCAGAACAATACTGATGCAAATAAACCTAACCAAAAAGTGATTTAAAACGAAATAACTACAGCCTTATGACTACTATGGAGTGCATCTTCCCAAAGTTATCAAAAGGTATATGGATTGTCAACATTCTGATCTCTACCTGTTTGTCCAAGTAGCCTTTGCCATCTGGGTCGGCCAAATCCCAGATCTGAAAAGACACAAATGCAATGACATCAGTAGCAGCTGACAATGTCAGTCTCAAGGCAACTAAACGTACCAAGTCAAAACATGACTGGCTACCTGGTGATTCTGTGAATAAACAAAGAAACAGTGCATAGGTGGAATCCAGGGATTGCCTGCCAATTTAAATCTCATGTTAACGAGAAAATGAAACCTGATGTTTACTTTTCAGTTTAGTCATGTTTATTTCGAAATTCGAATATGATAATATTTGACTTTGTCTAAATTATACTAATGTTGGACTCAAACAACTTCAAACCATGCCACATAAACTCCACTGCAACTAGTGATGGCGGAAGGAACCCTAACCCTATGTATCTTTAAGAACCAACCTAAAAAGAATATCAGTGCACTAAGTGAAAGAGCATTGTGTCAGCAACAACCCACAGGTGCACTCAGTGTGCTACACTGGCATAATGACCAAACAGGGACTTTTATATGGTTATGTGGCTATTCTCATGCATTCCTCTCCAGTGGGTTGGTTTATTGATCTGAATTCTTGTCAATATCATTTAATGATTGAAGCAATTCTTTTATTAGCATTTTTGGCACAGGCTATGGGATTTGTAGAGCCAGTTCAGTTGCAACCCCAAGTCTCAAGTCTGCACATTTGTTTGAGTGCGTACATCCCTGGATATATGGATTATGGACTAGTTTACTTTACATTAATAATACAGAGGCAAGCAAAGCATTCATGATGTCATCTTTTCCAGGCAGACATGGTAAGAGATTGTGATCCTGTGTGCGCGCGTGTGTGTGTGTGTGTGTGTGTGTGTGTGTGTGTGTGTGTGTGTGTGTGTGTGTGTGTGTGTGTGTGTGCGTGCGTGCGTGCGTGCGTGCGTGCGTGCGTGCGTGCGTGTGTGTGTGTCTGAATGGGAATTGATATTACTCCTTTGGTACTGGACCTACTTAGTGCACCATTTCCCATTTGGTCAATATTCATTCATTTACTGTACATGGACTTCATAAGCCCATCAACAGACCATTACCATCACTGACCATTACTGAAAGCTAAGAACATTAAATGTAATATTGTGACTGACTGAAGTGTGTGGGTAGCATCTCGCTTCTGGATTCTATGTGATCTCCTGATTAGTAGAACTAGTTAGGCAGGCCTCATTCAGCACAGAATAAACACTTGCTATACATCCCATGTCTATGATGTGTTATAATCATACTTAAAATGCATTATAATCTGCTTATAAGCCACATAAGTCATTACGAAATGCTATATAATGTGTTGTGATTATTGTTATAAATCAATATGAGTATTTGAGTTTTTATAACTATAATTATACAGTGTTATAAGTAGATTATAATGTATTTATAACGTCATTGTCGGGCAGAACCCTTGTATCTCCAAGTTTCAAATTTGTATGTTTTTTTGTAAAGTGAAGCCATCATGCAAGACTGTCGCACAAAACTAGTGAAAATAGCTGGTCTACAAGCAAATAGCTGATCATACATGTGGAACGCCCTTCCACAAGCCTTAAAGGAGAGCAAATCCCTAGCCTCCTTCAAAATTGGTATGAAAAGTCACCTTCAGACAGCTGCTACCCGTGACTTGTAAATAGACTAAGCCCCCCATGCCCTAGCCTAGTAAACTGACTCCTCCCATCTTCAGTTCGAATCTGCTCGCATTCGAATGAAGGCAGGAAGGGAGACTGGTTTACGAGGCTACCCATGCCCCCCCCCTTTTTTTTTTCTTTTCTGCATTTGTATTTGATGTTATGCTTTTGAAACTGATATTATCCTAGATAAAGTACTGTTCTATACGTCTGTCTTTCAATGTTATATGAGATACGTGTGGTTCCTGTGGAAATAAGCCTCCGCTTTCTAGGATCTCCTTTTAGTTGACCTTGTACCAGTGATTTGTACTGTCATGAAACTGTACTTTTTTCTATTGCAAACTTCTAATAAATTCTTCACAACGCCTCGCAAAGCAGATATTTTCACTAGTTTTGATAGGCACTATTTTTTAAATGATAAATAGGCCTACAAAACTTTTTGGACATACAAGAAACGCTAAGTAACACGTTATAGACATGGGATGCATAGCAAGTGTTACCTTAAATGGATCTATACAGAGAGTACTACTACTCACCTTTCCCAATGTGATGTCAGGGAGACCAGATTTCTTTAAAAACAAGGCAGCTTCTGTCGGCCCTACTCTCCCTGTGTTCCCAGGATCCACCTTGGGAGGACACGCACACAGACACAACACACACAATCACAGTCCAAACTATACTGTGTGATATCAACTGATTATTTTTCATGATCTGAACTCTCCTCGTAAAACAAGTTATGGCATTAGGGCTGTCACAATTATTACATAATCGTCTAATCGTGATTATTTGACATTATCGCAATTATTTTGTCATAATCGTCATAATCGTGAATGTTGAAAAATGTCAGAAATAGTGGAAATAGCAGATCTACAAGCTCACAACGCGTCAGATGCGACGCGTTGTGAGCTTGTAGATCGGCTATGTCCACTATCAATGTTAATTTTTAAGTAGTAAGTTGTCAAATATGTCAGTAATTTATTTGTGTGTTTAGGTTATGTGTCATATCTGCCATATGCAACTTCAAAGCCTAAAAGCCAAACAGAAATGTAATTACGGTATCAACGACAAAAACACAATTAAATCGTTAATCGCCAATTATTTGAGTGACAATTAATCGTCATGTAAAATGTAATATCGTGACAGCCCTATATGGCATAAGGTAAGGTTAATATACCTAATTTGGAAATGCTTACTTTTGAAACACTACAGCCTAAACCATAGCCATAGTTATCTTACCTGTCTGTAAAGGTGTTCATATACAGGGTTCCCACTTGACAACAACTAGGGGAGAGACGGGGTGTTATAAGAGTTTATGCCATACATCAGTGTAGGGCTGTCACAATTATTACCTAATCGTCTAATCGCAATGATTTGACATAATCGCGAATATTTTGTCATAATCGTCATAATCGTGAATGTTGAAAAATGTTCATACATTGACAAACATTTTCAGAAATAGTGAAAATAGCATATCTACAAGCTTACAACGCGTCGCGATCAATGTAATTTTTTAAGTAGAAAGTTGTCAAATATGTCAGTAATTTCTTTGTATATTGAGGTTATGTGTCATATCTGCCATGTGCAACTTCAAAGCCTAAAAGTCAAACAGAAATGTAATTATCAACGACAAAAACACAATTAAATCGTTAATCGCAATTATTTGAGTGACAATCAATCGTCATGTAAAATGTCATAATCGTGACAGCCATACATCAGTGTTTCTCAAACTTTCACATTTCAAGGTATCCCCTTAACTCTGACAGTGTACAAAATAAATGTAACCAAATGGACTCTTTAGGGTTCATTTGGTTCCATTTATACAGACTTATGGGTCAATTTGGATTCCTGTAACCCACAGATACATCTTTCTTGACCCACAACTCCCCTAGTACAGATACTTCTGATTACCTGTCAACCCTATGAACCTTCATGAAGATGGAACAGGTTGATTTGGTATAACACATGTTGTCCACCTTTTTTAAGTGTCCAATTTCCCAGCTAGAGAGAGGCAGAATATATAGGCTGGCTACTCAAAAGCTCCAGTGCCTGAAACAATCCCCATGCATCAAGTCAAATGTCAGCTTGTCACCCATTCAGCTTGTATTTCCAATAATGCAACTGGAAGCACAGGCAGACATTCAAGATTTAGGCAGACAAATAGATACGTTTATATGGATGCATAATAAAAATAGAATCCATCCTTCCTAAGGGCTATCTTCTTACATGCCACCTTGGTGCAATGAAATCAACACGGGCTGCGCTGCATAACATGCTCTCCAAACTAAGAATAGCCTCGTCAATAGGAGGGTAACCTTAGAAAAAGGTCCATACCAGATGATGCCATGTTATACAGTAGTTATGATGAAGCCAGTGACTATATAGCGTTACTATCACGTGTATTGATGTTTGCCAGTCATACTGTATGTGCAGTCTGCTGAATGGGACAAGCCATTCAGTCAAATCAAAACAGCATCATTCATCCGAGATCCAAGCATACACTAGTTTAGGGGCGGTAGGCTGACTGACTGGCACTGCCTGACGAATGTACAATAATAACACTATTATTATTGTTATTATAGCCTCATAAACAGTAAACACTCATCTCCATCCTGCCTCCAGCAGCTAACGTTAGCTATAGTTCCCATCCAGCACGTCGTATTACACATTCACTCAGTGGCTGCCTGCAGGATGGGTGAAAACAAGAGGCTAAACAACAGTGTACCAACTGTTATATAACAAGTGCAAGATGTGCACTGTCTGTGGAACCAACCCGGTGTGATTTTGTTTAGGGTAAAAAGAGACAACATGATGCAGTTCCAGATAGATAAGCAGCTAGCTACAGCTAAAGCTAACCATCCCGCTATGATCTAACGGTAATGCAATAAGGCCCTTATATCTCTATGATCCGACCGTCTGCCTTGCCTGATTTCGGGCATGCATTTCTTATCACACCAACCGTTTGTCTACAGCTGAATTAAAGGCTAATGCCACGGTCAATACGCAGTTCGTCAGCCCCCATGCCCTCCCTTTTTGCAGAAACTTGGCTGTTGTATTGAAAATGTCCCATCTATCTTTACCTGGGAGAAAGATGTGAGAGCTGCCATCTTCCCTGTTGCTGCGGGAACAACCATAGCACACACACATACACACACACACCCTCTCACCGACACAACGCCCCTCTAGTGGACAGAGCGGCTCACTACACCATTGGGTCAGCTAGTGCTGCTGTAGTGTAGCCACTGTTTCCCAAACTGTGGGTTGGGAACTTGGGACCCATTTGTGGGTCGCAGACACATTTCTATGGGTCCCTTATTTTAGAATTTGTGAAAAAGGACATTCTGCACAACAATGAGTACATGTACTTTTGGTACTTTAAGACGTATATTATTATTGTTATTTTGATGACGATACTTTTGTACTTTACCCAAGTACTAGCCTTGCTCCAGCTCATAGACCCGCCCCCTCACTTAGTGGACTGCCTCAGGAAGTCTGAAATCAGGCTACTCAAGTACATTTACAGGACTTTACTTATATATCTACATTGCAGTATTGATACTTTTACTTATATAAAACATGTCAAACGTTCTTCCATCACTGCTCATCTTGTCTATCTCACCGCAGTAATAAACAGATCAGGCTATTTACTTCCATTATTAAAGAATGCAACAATGTGATCTGATAAAATAAAGACTGTGACAAGCCATTTATTTTATACAATGCTGAAACAAGATCTTCTCACAACTATATTCAGCAAAACAGCTATGCTTCATATTTTACTCGTCATGTAAACGAAAAACAAGAAGAAACCAAAAATATCAACAAAAGTAGTAACAACCAATAATAAATTAAAATAAAGTAACACCACAACTGTGGTTTTAGCATTCCGTTCCCACAGCCATGCTACAGATAACCCAAGAAGACAAACTCATGCAACCAACAGACCCTTACAGATCAAAAATGGCATCTTCACACAATAAACAGCCTAGTTTTCCGAAAGCAAGATCACCCATGTACAGTATATAATACAACATTTCCAGTCATCTCCAGTTGAAATAGAAGAAAGCATGAGTGCTGACATTTCTTTTTTGGCTTTTAAGCACTTCCCTTTAACAGCTTTCAACTGTATTAACAACCTATGATTAACGTATGCAAAGGTCTAATGAATATGATCGGCAATGGCACTCCTCTATATGCACAATTACAATATAGAACACATTGTAAAATATTACTCTTCTTTTAAAATGAAACCTTTTCATGTTGTGTAACATCCCATAACACGTTTATGCTTTGTCGCATGACAATGTTACTTGCTGAAAATAACAGATTTCCAAGAGATTTCTTTTTTTTAATCCCTTTGATCAATTATTCACTTATTTTAGGCTAATGACACAGTTGTGTAACAAAGCATAGCACTTTCACCCTGGTGGCCCTGTTTTGGATGTCATTATATGCACACATCTTCAAAACGGCTCAATTCTTTCTCAGAAATAGCAGGTTTAGAAGCTCACAGCATGACACATCGCAATGACAATCAGTTATATTGAAAATGTAAAAAAAAAAGAAGGGGGTGCACGCTGGCCTAGCGGTCCAGGCAGATACAGGCGCATTTCGGCTCTAATGCAGCCTGACAGTGTGTCGCGGGTTCGAATCCCGTTCCCCGCGACCTTTGCTTCGTGTCACTCCCCATCTCTCTCTCTCACTGTTTCCTGTTGTCACTGTAATACTATCAATAAAGGCAGAAAAGCCCCCAAAAATATATAAAAGAAGAAGAATAGGGCTTAAGTATTTAAGGCATAATAGAAAGGTTCACTCTTAAGTGTCAAAATGCATAGAGGGCCTGGGACAATAAGACAAAGTGAACTGAGATTGTCTGAAAGTTTTTAGCTGAAGAAATCGTTATAATAATAACAAAGAAAGGAGGAAAAAAGACTTTCAGTAAATCTGTTAGCAACTGGTTTGCTAACAGATTTACTGAAAGTCTTTTCTCCTCCTTGTATATCATCCTCCATGTATATCATCTGGCATCTGCATGTTCTGAAACCAGAAGCCATATGACATGTAAGTTATGGTTTTAGTGTTATACCTTGACACCTTGCTTGTTTGGGATTTCCTCTTTCCAGGGCTAAAAGAGATCAGAGAAGCCAATTTTGTACATAATGAAATGGTCAAGGTTACAGCACTGTTATAAAATAATGCTGGCTCTCGTAAGTCAACAATTTGCATCATATTTTAAGGGCAATCCCAGACGTGATTTTGGCGTGATACAGTACCTTTGTATCACATCATAATGTGCTTAATATGAACATATCAGAGTGTTTCCCTTGCTCAGGAGTACTGAATATGCTCTAAATTCACAGAACAATCTACAGGAAATTGTGTTATTTGGCCCAAAGGACCATACCAGTGTTATTACTGTCATTGTCCATTGTCAACATCAGCCATATAAGTGACATCAATCCCAACCATTTTCCTGCAAATTAATTAAGACATCATGAGACATCATGTTTGTTTATATTTTGGTCTTGTTCACTAAACCTTACAAAATGTACCTGTAGTGGTAAAACTGGAGTTCAAAATGCAGCACTTGTGGGGAAATATTCTTCCAGGCATACGGCTATGCTGATACAGTATGTGAATCTGATACAGTGCGTGAATTTGAATGCTTGTATCAGAGTAATTTGGTAAGTTTAGATTAAATGAATGGCAGTTTCCCCCACACCATTTCAAAGTGAATGGCAGTTAATGACATTAAAAAACATGTTGAGATCTGCTAAAGTATGCATTGCATTCATTTATGTGTACAGACATTCTTTTTTGAAAGGGGCAATCTCTGTTAATGGCTAGACGTAAGGAGGAGAAGAAGAAAAAAAAGACTGGTATGGTCCTTTAATTCAAGGACTAAACAATATTGAATCTCTCATCCATTCATTGAATAACATTTGGGTGTCCACAAAATAAATGTGCAATGTGATGCAACTTGTTGCCTTTTTATCCCAGCATATATCTTTCCTTCAATCATTTCTTTGAGTGTGACTGCACACGGGATAAGCAGCAGTAGCATTAGAGACACAGCAGCATGAGACCTGGCTCATCATCACAGCAGTATGAACAGTAGACAGCACAGCATATCATCATCATCATCATCATCATTTTAAACTTCATCATCACTTTTATCCTATTACTATCACAACAATCATCATCATCATCATCATCACCAGCATCATCATTCTCTTAAATCTCATCACTACACAGTAAAAAACCCACAACTCTGACAGTTTACAAATGTAACCAAATCCATTCGGTACGTTTGTACACGTTCAGAGTTACAAATAGATAAATTAACACTGAGGATTTTACTGTGTCATTTTTCGAACACGCATCTTCGTCACCGTCATCATCACCATCATAACCTTTGTTTGAAGCCAAATATACCGTACATTGCCTTCATTCATCTTCTTGTCTTTGCAATAGATCTTGAGTAGCACTGTTGCGAATTCTCCAGCCCTCTTTCAGTGGTGACGTATCACCCGAAACAGTGATTCACTCGTCGTCCCATGTCTGCTGAAGCAGGAAGTTAGCGGCGAGGTTCTCGTTCTTCTCGCAGGCAAAGTAAGCCTGAATGACCAGTCCTTCAGGAAAGCCCAACGCTTTTAACTGAAACACAGAACACACGTTCAGTTAAAAAAATAATGTGGTAACACTTTCTATGAAGCCCATGTTTCTTATGCATCACAAACATTGTCGTAATACATAGATACATACATTATAATAATGTTAATGTATTATAATCACTTTTATAATGAATTAAGTGGTCAATGGGTACTATAAGTATAGGTATGAGTATTGGTGTAGGCAGAAACATTTTGTGTTGTTCTTGCATCGATTTAACGTTATTTATTTTCCACAGCACCCAATGACACTTAATTATAGTGACTAGTGTAGTTATTATATACTTGACCAGATTATAATAAATTATAAGTATGTGTTAATAATGCATTACCAATAGGAAAATAAGAGTCCGCACACCAATTAATGCTCCCATGGAGTATGTTTACTCTAGGAAGAGCTAAACCAGCTTTTCCTCAGACCTTTGGCTCGAAATGTTACCACAAGTAAACATACCCTTTGGGAGGATTAATTGGTGTACAGACTCTTATTTTCCTATTTATTTGTTCTTTAGTCCGGCACCCAGCCTATATGGCCTTTTGGCTGTTTTGCAGCCTTTTTGTTAATAATGCATTACCAACATGGGATTCATAGAAAGTGTTGTAGAGACTAGAGAGGAAGGTGAGGGTAGAGGGAGCAACAACATGCTATTATACCTGTTCATCTAGGACCCTGCCCCATGGTGAATGGTGAAGTTATTGTCTTATTACTCTAATGTTTTTATGGCTGATGCCTATATCAATATTTAGAGAGGTGGGCGACTCAACTCATTTACATTTTTTCAAGCTGTGTTTAGGCTCTGCCAGCCATTTTCAACATTCTCTTTCCTTAGAGACCCAAATAATATGTTGTACTTCACCTGCTTATTGTAAGTCGCTTTGGATTAAAAGCGTCTGCTAAATGCCTAAACTGTAAACTGTAAACCTACCGTACATGTGTCACACAATAGCTCAAATGAAAGATCTACTCCTCTACTTTCCAACAAAAGTTCATGCATGTTCCATTCTTTAGTTATCGGCCAAAACATGCATGTATAAATATCATTATATAATTATATACAGGCAAAAATGCATGTAGGCTTTTTGTCAGGTGTGTGTGCATGAGCTATACGCACGCACGCACGCACGCACGCACGCACGCACGCACGCACGCACGCACGCACGCACGCACGCACGCACGCACGCACGCACGCACGCACGCACGCACGCACGCACGCACGCACGCACGCACGCACGCACGCACGCACGCACGCACGCACGCACGCACGCACGCACGCACGCACGCACGCACGCACGCACGCACGCACGCACGCACGCACGCACGCACGCACGCACGCACGCACGCACGCACGCACACACACACACACACACACACACACACACACACACACACACACACACACACACACACACACACACACACACACACACACACACACACACACACACACACACACTGGAGTTAAGCCCATCAGTGTTTACAATGGAAATCATTTCAATAGTAAGAAACAGAGCTATGGAGAAACGGTTTCCGGTTCCGGCATTTCTGGTTCTGTGTTCGTCCAAGTACAAACAAACTGGGCACTGCTGGGCCCGTGAAACGGCGATCGCGATCGTTTTTTTGGATTTATTTTATAACCACACCAATAAAAAGGCGTAAAAGGCGTTTTTGGCAACTGACGCCAAGACGTTTTTGGCAGTAATGAATGAGATATAAAATTGCTGAGCGTAAATTATCATGTATTTTCACTGTGCAGTCTCCATCCATCCATCTACAACCGCTTATCCGGAATCGGGTCACGGGGGTAACAGTTCCAACTGAGACCTCCAGATTTCCTTATCCCGAGCAACTTCCTCCACTCCCTCAGGGAGTATATCGAGGCGTTCCCAAGCCAGTTTGGAGATATAATCCCTCCATCTGGTCTTTGGTCTGCCACGGGGTCTCCTCCCAGTGGGACGTGCATCGAGGACCTTCCTAGGAAGGCGCTCGGGACTCGGGAGGCATCCGTACTAGATGCCCGAACCACCTAAGCTGACTCCTTTCCAAGTGTAGGAGCAGCGGTTCTACTCCAAGTCTCTCTCAGGTGACTTAACTTCTCACCCTATCTCTAAGGGAGATACCAGCCACCCGTCTGAGGAAACCCATTTCGGCCGCTTGCACCCGCAACCTTATACTTTCGGTCATGACCCACACTTCATGACCATAGGTGAGAGTAGGAACGAAGATTGCTCGGTAGACAGAGAGCTTTGCCTTCCGGCTCAACTCTTTTTTCTTCACCACAGTGCGATTTAGCGACTGCAAAACCGCTCCTGCTGCTGCGATTCTCCGGCTGATCCCCTTCTCCGTCTTCCCCTTTCTCTCATTCGTGAACAAGACCCCGAGATACTTAAACTCCTTGTCTTCTTATTTTAAATCAACAATTGTGTCAAACAAAATAAAATCTGAAATGTTCACTTTGTAAAAACATTTCATTGGGCCAAGGCCAATCATGACAAAATGACATTTATGCTCCTTATTGATCACTATATTTCCTACCCTCTCGATGGCCTCCTTCTCCTGCGGGGTGACCTGGATGTAGTTGGTGTGTGGTGACCCCTGGGCTTCAGCACCCTCTCCTCCAGTGTCTCCTCCAGTGTCTCCAGCACGAGGCTCATTCAGCATCTGGACAAAACGCTCCTGGTGCTCTGTGATTTGCTGCAAAACAAATAAGAGGAGGCATGTTCTTCTTTTATCCAAACACAAATAAGAAACAACTAGAAGCAGTGCTCTTCCGAGCACAGGTCTCCACCAGGCCAGGCGTCCTGGTGGTGCTATAATAGGCCAATGTAAAAAGGGTGGCATGTGTTCTTCACCAATCTTAGACCTTTCATGGCGCCATCATGAGGCTGATTTGAAGATTTTCCAGTGTAATTTCTTCCTTGGCCTTTTGCGAATGTGCGTGCACAATTTCATTACAATTGCACGCTGTGTTTGATTTGAGGCATTTTGTTCGAAACGGGTCAATCCTGTAAAGTTTGGAGGCCAATCTTAGCCAATCAGGATGGAATATTTAATATGGGACAGATCCGTCTTGATCATATGACTGTAGAGATACTGTGTACTGATTTGTGTTAATTTTGGGTAAAATCTGAAGGAGTAAAGTCCAAACATGTGTCTTACATAAGTCGGCCTCCTTGTGGCGCTATAAAAGGCTGATGTGAAAAATGCAAGGAAAGGGTTTTTCCTTGGCTTCTAGGGAGTGTGCTTACAAAGTTTGAAACTGATCAGTGGAGTTATAGGAAAAACCACGAATCGGCCTGTTATAGCGCCACCATGAGGCTGATTAAAAATAAAGTGGCATTTCTTCACAACGCCTCGCGCTGCGAGGCGTTGTGAGCATGTAGATCGGCTATTTTAAAAATTTCTGCTCTCCTCTAATATTTGACAATTTGTCATTTCATTTGTCATTTTAGAGGTATTAACTCATTTACCGCCTCCCCCGATAGTCCCTATAAAATCCCTATGTTCTTCTCCGCCGGCCCGATAATCCCGAGACTTTAATATGCTTTAATTGCTATAAAACATTTAAAAGTATAATCACTGTTTATCGCCGATCCGGACTGTTTATCACCCTCGGAGAACTGTTTCCAGTCACATTTCCGGGTTCTGGTTTCTGGCGGGACCGGAGCTTCCGTTAGCTTTCATGTAAACATTAGAAGAAGCTGCTCAGCGATTGATACGTCTTTTTTCGATCTGATTTTTTTATTTCAAAGCTGTGATCGGGCGCACACACGCCTGGTACATGATCCGTGCACAGATCATGCGCGCACGTGCCCACGTTAAAAGGTAAGGACGACGCGGCAGTTGATGAGTTCAGCGATGTTTTAAAAGACAGTAAATTAGTTTAAAAAGTCCTTAAATTGTCACTATAGAAATGTGCAGAAACACTCTATTCACTTAAACGTTATGTTGGTTTGTTTACTGTTGAGTAAACCCCAAAAATAATTTGTCCCGAACCCACAGGTTGAGAGGCAGTGTCATACAGTACGTACCTGCAGCAGCTGTGGGTTGTCTCTGCCCAGCTGTTGCAGCAGAGCTGGCAGGAGAGCAGGGTTCTGTTGGATGATTTGTCTCATCTGTTGGAACTGAGGCTGGTTCCTCAAGAACTCCAGAGGGTTGGCAGTGGGCGCTCCACCTCCACCACTAGGGGCAGGGTTCCTAGTGGTAGAGGGAGGGGGCTGGGTGGCAGGCACTGCCCCTGCTGGGGAACAAATACACAGTGCTACTAGTTCAAACTAGAAAGATGCAAGTGGAAATTGCAAGTGTGGCTCCGTGACGCGAATTTCGTCTTGCCATTTGAATTTTCCCCATTCAAGTCAATGGGGAAAATTAATTTGCTAACAAATGAATGGCCATATACTGTATGGAGATCTCTGTGTCAGTCCTTGTTCCCTTTTATGACCATATATGGAGAACCCTGATCCCTGGTCATCAATATTAAGCCCATATCTTGGAAAGCCCATATATGGACATAATGTGTCAGTCTCATGCTGACAGTCTCATGTCAGCTGAACTGACTGACTTCTGTTTGTCGGTACGATTGGCCAAGCCAGTTGCACCATAATGAAATTGTTTGACTTTCACAAAAAAAAAGAAAAAAAAAGTTTTTTTTTCGATTCCAGTAGTATTTCTAAGCTGAGTATTAACATCTCGAACATAAATCTTGACCGGAACCAGGCTCCAGGTTGGGCAGCCATCTGCCTTGACCTCCTTCACAGCTTTATATATGGGTCGTACAGGTCACAGCCAGGTCATATACTATGTACATAAACATAGACCATTTTCCTGTTAACAGGTTTATTTTTAGTCAGATATTGCATTTGTTTACAATTTCTCCAAAATCTATAAGAAACGTACCCATCACACATGAGTCATTGTCAGCTAAACAATCACTGTAAGGTTAATAAGTCGCATACGTTTACTGTAAATTCTGTTCTTAAATCAATCTGCTGTAGGAATAGTATTTCCTGATAGACTTTTCAAATCAATCCACAATCCACAGTAAAATTCAACTGAAAATACCAGTAACTGTTCAAGTTGATTTGTTGTGACCGAAGGTCGCATTATACCCTGAGAAATCTCATAGCTTGTCTGACTGTCAGTATTGTCTGACTGTCAGTACAGGAAGTGATGTCACGTGATGTCAGTGAGTCACCGTGATGTGGTACAGAATGACTCATATATGGGCATAAAAAGGATGTCATGTGACATCACTTCCTGTACTGGCAGTCAGACAAGCTACGAGATTTCTCTCTAAAAGTCCATATATGGTCATTCCCAGAAAAAGAAAAAAAACTTTTATGCCCATACATGGAGATTTCTGATAAATCCCAGGCCGAAAATGAGAATGTTAGGGTATCCCCTTATGCCCATATATGGAGATCCACAGGCATCAAACCAAGGCCCTAACTCACCAAGGCCCTGCTTGGCATTACTAATTAACGTACGTTTTATGCCTATAGTGTCAATATTAAGGACATATATGGGAATGCCCATATTTGGTAATGTCCATATATGGGCATGTTTTGACATAACATAACTATCATGACGGGGTCTCCATATATGAGTAACTGGTCCCATATTACATATTACATCTCACACTGGCCAGATGGCCAAGAATTGCCACGACGCATGTCACCCTGAGGTCGCAAGTCACCCTGAGGTGTCTTACTAGTAATACCTCAAGTTAGTTTTGTAGATTTCATGCCACACTGAAATGAATTGTCAGCAATAATGTATAGTTCCCCTTCCCCAGTCAGTGAGCCAGACCATTGGTATGGTTTTTAAGGTGTGTGTGTGTGTGTGTGTGTGTGTGTGTGTGTGTGTGTGTGTGTGTGTGTGTGTGTGTGTGTGTGTGCGTGCGTGCGTGTGTGTGTGTGCATGTTATCTTACTGGTGGAAGCTGGAGGAGGCTGGTGAGGTCTTTCTGTAGTAGGGACAGATGTAACGGTAGGGACAGTGGGGACAGCCGGGACAGTGGGCATGGTAGGGACAGATGTAATAGTTTGCCCAACTGTTTCCTGAGGTGGGAGATCACTTTGATCGATTGGAATACCCTGGAACACAGAAGCATTTGATGGAGAATACAGTGAAATAGGCAAAAAATGGCAAAAACATGCAAGTCAGATACACTCTCATGCCTTTGTCATAGACATATCTCTAAAGTAAACCATAACTGTGCTTCTGTTGGCTTGTCATTATGCTTATGGGTAAGAATACCATCCATATGCCTTCTTGACTGCAGGCGATGAAAATAAATAATCAAGAATTAAATCGGTTTAATAATGTACACATTTATAATATGAGAATTGTCTTTGCTCTATCATAAACTGAAATGTTATATTTTTGACTGCTGGGTAAAAAAAGAATGCAATTTCAATATGTGTTTTTTATTAGCTATAGTTAGCTTTCATGTGAGGCTTGTGAGCAGGGTCATTTGAGTACATCTCACGCTCGATACGTGACGGTTGTTAGATCTGCATCAAACATCAGACTGTTGAAGGCTACATATTAACTGAACCAAAGCAGCTGGCAATGTGCTGGTTCCTGCATGGCTCAACCTTACCATGAGTAGATACTCCACTGCTCTGTCTGGGTTGTTGTAACTGGCTCTCAGTGCAGCGATCACCTGTTCCCGTTCATATCCCATAGACATGATCTCTGACACCAGGTTCTCATAGGCCTGCCCTGTCACTGGCGACCAGAATAGAGATAACAGATGGATGAAGGGACAAGAAGAGGAATTGTTGTAAAGTCGCTTTGGATTAAAAGCGTCTGCTAAATGCCTAAATTGTAAATTGTAGGAACAAAGACGAGGAAGAGAGGAGAAAAGACATTAGAAATGATCGAGCAAGGAAATGGAGAGAACTAGCTAAAGAGAGAAAGGTGGCTGATTGGTGAGGGGAATAAACACAGTTCAACCAATAGACTAGGCTGGTATCTTTTCAATGATTATTAAAGGTGTGAAGATTTAAACGTGTATTACCCAGTATCGATGCTGCTTCCTCAAGGAGACCCATTTCTTCGATAAGGCTTAGAAAGAAATGAACAATAAATTATAAAACTACACGCAAACAAATATTATACACAACTAGACAATTTCAGGAAATTGCAAATTGTGGTTGCACCCGCAAGTCATGAGTTGCAGCCATTGTGACCCAAGGAATTAGCGGGGACACATTTCTCCGACATAAGGTTTAAAGGTTAGATTTTGAAAGTTAATGTGTGCCTGTCAGTGTGCTCTATCAAGATCCCTCAAGTGTTTTTGTAAAATAGGCCCCATCCCACACATTTTGGAAGTCAGTTCTACAAAAAAAAAAAAAAAAAACTGTTTTTATACATTCTGAAGGAAATTCAAAATGGTGGAAAATCTAGTCATTGCATGACTCACGGAATCCACAGAAAAAACATTTTGATTCTATAGTATTTAGATTCTATAGTAGTACTTTTTTTATTGTCTGGTCAGGCCGAAAGGAATGGCGAGAGTATGTTTTGCTCTGCATTTTTCACATTTGCCTTTTATAGCGCCACCAGCAGGCTAACTTATGTAAAACACATTCTTTGGTATTACTCCATCAGATTTTATCCAAACATCATGCAAATCAGTAGTACACAGTATCACTATCACTATAGTCATAAGCTCAAGACCGATGTGTCCGATATTTCATATTCCATCCTAATTGGCTAATATTGGCTTCCAACAAAATGCCTCAAATCATGAACACAGCTTGCGATTTCCGTGAGATTTGGCACACATATTTCCATTAGGTAACAAATGCCACCCTTTTCACATTGGCCTGTTATAGCACCACTAGCAGGTAGACTTGCAAAACAAATTTTTGGAACACAATGCCTCAAATCATGCATGCAGCATCCGATTGCCCTGAAAGGCCTAGGATCGGCGATGAAGACATGGTACCCTTTTCACATGGCCCTGTTCTAGTGCCATGAGGCCGATTCATGCAAAACTATTTTTTTAACAGTACTCCTAGTATTTTGTCCAAAGATCACGCCAAAACTGGCTTCCAAGGTTTGCAGGATTGGTCAGTTTTGAACAAAATGCTTCACATGCTGGTGAAACTGGGCACACATGTTCCCACTATAGGCAGAAGAAGAAATGCCACTTCAAATTCTTCACATCAGCCTCATGGTGGCACTATACCAATTTGTGCTTCTAGTTTACTTTGAACCAACCTACTACCAAGTGTGGTGGCTTCTGGTTTGTTTCAACTGTTAGTCAATTTAGTAATTATGCCAATTCCTGAATTCACTTGCATGGCAAACGTTTTGTCTATAATAAATAGGTAAAATCACTACTATGGGCAACCACATTAATTAAAATATACTGTAGATGAGTGGCAGTGATTCCCCCCAACCTGGCTACGGAAGAGTGGATTGGTGGAGCAGCTTCTGGTCCAGCCTGCTGTTCTTCCCTGGGTTTCTCCTCTGGTTGGCTGGCAGAATCCGGACATTCTGTTGGGGTAGAGGCCGGGGTCAGGGTCTGGGTCGGGGTCTGGGATGGTCCTAGGGTTTGGGTTGGAGCAGCATCTAGGACTGGAGATGGTTTTGGGGCTTGGGTAGGGGCTGAAATCGGGGCTGGAGTCACATCTGTGGCAGAGGTTGGGCCCTCGTCTGGAGTAACTGCCTGCTCATTTTGCGAGGCTGCAGCAGGGGCTTCTGTGAGATGCACTGACTGTGGGGAGACCTGGGTGGATGTGGACACGGGCGCTATATGCGGGGATGCGGAGGAGACTTGTGTAGGGGCAGTGGTCGAAGATGGGACTGGAGCTGGGGCTGGGACTGTTTGAGGGGCTGACTGGGGAGCTACTTGTGCAGGAGCGGCTGGTTTAGGCTACAAGGACAGAAAGAAAAATAACTAAATCCTAGCTTCAACAATAATAACAGCAAGACAGTCTGAGGAGACTTCCATTTTTACATTCTCAAAGTTAACACAAATTGTAACGGATTTGTTCTTACCTTTGTAACCATGACTACTACAAAGTTTTTCTCATCAATGTTGTAGTCCCCCAAAGGGCTGTCATCGTTCAAGATCTTTCCTGTGACGCAAAAGTAACAGCAAGTAAAAATATTTGTGCTTTTAAGCAAAGCAAACATTACATGGAATAACAGCAATTCATGCTAATTTGGTACAAAGAACAGTATAGTCTTCTGCTGTTCAAAAATATCATTAGTTTGGATGGTGTCTGAATAAAATGGCAGACTTGTAATAATCTGGTGTCATAACAGTGCTGTTACTATTTTTGGAATCAAACTCCATAACAAGAGAGCAGAATTAAATAGCCAGTGCAATGCTGTTTGTTTACACAATATAGTCATTTAAACCAACCCATTTCCCTAACATAGACCTAAATGATTTTTGAATAAAAAGAAAATTACTTGAACTCTCTTTTACCAAGACACTCTTTGACTTATAGTTGAATACTGAGGTTAATCTGATCAACAAAACCTGACTAAAACCAACAAGAACCTTATGACTCACCTGCATAGATGAGTTTTTGTCCCACGGCTGGAAAGACATCTTTGCCTCTTTCCTCTTCTATTTTCTGCTTGAGGGTTTTGACCTGTGAAACATCACAGTTGGTATGTGGGTTTATTAATCTTTCTAATTACAATAACAAATGAATGAGGTCAAATTAATCATGAGACTCCAAATGTAGCCTATAGGCTAGCACACGTAGCACACATTTAGCCTACCTTAACAATATAATAACACATAAAAGAACTAATGTTTATGGCCCTTTATTCTTCAAGTGCACTAGACCACACAAGGAAGGTCTAAGTAAGGCCTAGTCTGCTTTGCTAGACAATTATATGATGACCACCATATTAAATTTGATTTGGACTAGCCTATATAATAAACTTTACCAAATCACTTTCAGTAAAAAATAAATAAAAAATAAACCTAATGTAAACAGTTCTTAATACCAAATATCAGTAGGCAACCTCAAATGGGCTCAAACCAACGAGTCTCCATACTAAAATGCTACATAAACATTACATTACTACAAGCACATTACTAATTAGGCTACTATAATGATTACTATTAGGCTACTACGGTACATGCACAGACAGGGGGGCTGAAAAATATTGCACCGTCATTCATGGTGAGTCAGTGAAGCGCCACCAAAACCGTTAATTCACATTCGGGACACAACAACAACAACTGCTACAACGTCCAACGTTGTTTTAAAAAAAAAGAAACCGCACACAATGCAAACAACATAACCATATTCGGGATTAAAACCGACTCTAGCCAGGCCCTGTTTCAGTCCCATTCCCACATAGTGGCACTGGCAGCTGTAGGCAGACTGTAGCCTGCCGGTCGTGTTTACTTCAGCCCGTAACTTCTACTCACCGTCCATTGTGGATCTATGTCTATCTTAAACGTCTGCTGCTGGAGGGTCTTCAGCGTTATTGTCAGCATCTTTGAAGCCGATTTCAATGCACTGTCACACACGAACGACTGAACGGCAATTTCTTTACTGTGTTGCCTTTTTCCCCCCACACAGTGAGAGTGTATCACTATGCGTGCGTGTGTGACTCAGCTGTCTCACTGTACAGTTTGAAGTGGGCTCAGACGCCATCTACTTGCTGTTTGAGACAAGACAGACAGACCGCTGAGCTTTAGCCTGAGAGCAAGAATAACCTTAGCTGAACGCGTTATCACGTGAAGAATAAATAATAATCCAGTATCCCGTTATGATTGATGATAAATTATGTAATAATAATAATAATTATTATTATTATTGTGTTGGTGGTGCAACATCTGCAAATCAATTCGTAATTGACCTTTTATTATTCTGTTATTTTTCTATTTATCCACAAGCCTTAAAAAATATGTAAATATAGCCTATGATTTTCTTGGGCTCATTTCCTCTGTCCCCAATCCCCAATTAATTAGGCTCTCAGCATGAGTTTGAATCAGAGCCATATTCAAAGTATTTATCTTCAGTGTCCTCAAGTAACCCCATACTTGCCTTAAATGGATTACCTGACCCTGAACCACAAACATCACAGTCTATCAACTTTCCATGGTCCTGAAATAAGTGAAGAGCCATGCTTACTGAGAGAAAAGCTTCATTTTATTTATTTAAACTGAAAAAGTGTGTGCCGTGGGATAAAGTCAATGATTTAGAGTCTAAATCATTGATGATTTAGAGTCTAAATCATTGACTTCATCTACATTTTAGACCAACCACAACAATTGAAGATTGTGAATCACAGTTTGTCTAATACAGTCTCTCTCTCACAAACACAGTCTCTCTTACACACTCACACAATGAGAGCATAATGTCAACAGTGGAGACCTCTGGGTACAGATCCATATTGTTTTCAAGCAAATGACTGAATAAATTATGTAGAGATAAATTACAAAAAGGAACGGTACTGCATATAACTAAAAAGAGAAAGAGTAAGAAAAGTAATGTAGAAAAAAGTGCAAGAAACCACAAATAGTCTGCTCTTGATCAATGGGAACCCATCGGCCAAAAAAAAAAAAGGGGGGGGGGGAAACAGCGACCTCTGCTGCACAGCTCTGAATCTGTCTTGAGAGATTAGCTCTTGGTTAACTGTACATCCCCAAACAGGCAACATGAGTTATGAGGCGATGACCAGCTAGGCAGAGGTGACAGAACAGAAGGGCATCTTTCAAACTGAGGGTTAGATGTACATGTCACAGCTGAACGTTTGATTGAACAAAACAAAAAAAAAAGTGAAAAGAAAAACAAGCAGCACTCTGAGCAACTGTAGGACACACACACACACACACACACACACACACACACACACACACACACACACGCACGCACACACACGGGCACACACACACACACTTGGACTGACCACATTCTGTAAGTCTCATTAAATTATAAAATCATTTCTGAGGTGGACACACAAAGAAAAATGTAAACCCTTCTCTTAATTCAAGAACCTAAAATGACAACAAAAAAATAATGAACATGGGCAAATTAGAATAAAACAATAAACAAACCAGAACTGCCCCCTCCACCCCTTCCCCACCCCTACACCTGAATAAAAGGCTGCCATATGGAAGGCCAAAGTCCATAGGTTTTTTTTTTCCCTTTTCCTTCTGTTTGTTTGTTTGTTTTAACTAGGAGGCGACATGCACAGCATTCCCTCCTGGGCCAACCAGAGAACAGAGATGTGGTCCTCTACAACTCATCTCTCGGTGCTAAATCGTCCTCCTCCTCTTCTGTTGGGCCATCTTCATCTTCTTCTTCTTCTTCCTCCTCCTCACCATCTTCCTCATCCTCTTCTTCATCATCAGCACCACCGTCCGTCTCTTTCTTGCTCTTCTCCTCCTCTTCCCTCAGTTTCCTGTCTACATCCTCCAGCTCCTCTTTCATCTTCTTTTCTGGTCCCTGGTGAAAAAAATAAGAACGTTTTACTCTCACAAAACACCATGTTACCGCTTTCCTAAGAGCTGAGGCTGAGTGGTCTTTTCAAGCGTATTTGTTCTTAGACCTACCTTGGTAACTCCCCAAGTCTGCTTCCCAAACTCCTCTGCTTCTTTGACGTCGTCAGTGATGATGAAGTTGTCAAAGATGGTTCCAGACTTCACCTGGAGAGAGCGATACACATAGTACAATCTTACTCATATGCTACAACCATCTGACTGTAACTATATAGAATAATCATTAATATTCACCTTGAGTCACAATGTTAATTCAGTTATCCAACAAGTTATGGCCATATAATGCAATTATAACAATTCAGGTCTAGGAAAAGGCCCATGTTCCTCTGTACCTGCCATAGGTCCAAGCCCAGAACTCCAATGTTGTCAAACTTGTACATGGTGGCATCAGCAGAGTACTCTGGGTTGTCGGTCTCAGGGTGGACCCAGGCTCCCTTGTAGTCAGGGTTGTCTATCTGCTTGGGTTTCCACTCGCCCTGAATGAAGACAAGGATATGGTGTGAATAGGGATGCATCAGTGATGGTAGCGATAACTCCTGTTTACTCACTATTTTAAATCCAGACTGACCAATAGATGTCATTTTGTGGTTTACATTGTACATGTTTTAAGTGCTAGTAACAAGTATTTTAACCTCATTCTGAGAATGTCGTAATAGGTGAACATTCAGATTGGCCGTTTTCAGCGAAAAGGTTTTGTGTACTGTAGAGGGGGAAAGGAAAGCTGACCCCAAGGAGACTCGGTCACTGAAGTGTATAGGGTTTAAGTGGTTAAAGAATACGCTTCAATTATCGTAATAATAATGAATTGTGAGGAATCCTTCATCCACTGACTGTACCTGGTATTCTGGGTTGGTGATCATGGGAGGTTCCCACTCTCCATCCATGTCCTCATCCCAGTCATCAGGCTTCTTGGCATCAGGGTCAGGGATGGTCTCTGGTTTGTCCCAGTCCTATGAGAAAACAGTTGTAACATCAATCACATCATAAAATACTAATGTACAAGACAAAAGACAGGAATTATAACAGCAAAAACAAATATTGGCTGGGAGATCAGGAAAATTCCACCTCCAACTTTGCATATAGGCCACCAAACACAAACACACTGAAGCTGGATTTATTTAAAAATGGTACTGTTAGGCCCCTTATAGAAAGTATAATGCAGTGAATAAAGTGTTCCGTTTATGGTAAGCTGAACAGGAAAATCTCTGTCAAAAACGAACATTTCAAGGATCTCAATTTCAATATTGCCAGGTGCAGGGTCAAGGGTGTCTGTGTAAATCGTCACACAAAATGGCTCTATAAAAGGGAAACTGGACACCTCCCGCCCTGCCTACTCCTCGTTTTTAGCTATTATGTAAAGCAGGCTTGCCTTTGGCAGTGCATAGAACCTGAGTACCTGCAAAAGACACAACAGAAACCTACAGTGCTTTCACAAATTTAGGCTGGAGATATTAGGATCGATAATTACTACTGTAGGTTTGATGGATGTCATAAAGACATATTAGCAATTTTTCACTGCTGAAAAATTCATGCAAATTAATTGATTCATGGACGATGACATTAATTCACATATTCACTCAAAACGACCAGTGACATTCTTGATACTAATAAAGACCACGGACTCAATGACAATTTAGTGACTCAACCTTTCTACAACAAGGACAGTGGCATTTATCAAGGACCAAGTCCTTTAGGTACAAGTGCCATAATAATTTACTTTTTGAGTGAGGGTTGTGAATGTAACATTGTTGGATACTTGTGTAACAATGTCTAAACTAGGTCTATGCACTTTATTTGCGTGTGTATGTACAGTACATGCTGTATTGTGTATGTACAGTAAATTGTACAATATGTTGCGTAATGTATGTACAATGCATGCATGTTGTGTATAGGTACAGCAGGTTATGTTTCACAGTACATCATACAACCTGCATGTATTGTGTATATAGTCACTGTCAAGTAGAAACCATCCATCTCCTCTCCATATTTAAACTTTTTACATTTATTAGTAAATGAATGCCCGACATCATGCAAGAGTGTCATGCAAAAGTAATGAAAATAGCCAATCTTAAAGTTCACAACGCCTCACGATGCAACATGTTGTGAGTTTGTAGAGCCATTTCCAAAAATGTTTCAAAGTGAAAGTGGGGATTAATGTGGGGATTTAATAAATATTGAACCAATGAGAAGTAGAGCTTGTGACACACATTCTTCCTGGAAACTAACGGTTTTGGACATACAAGGTTTCCACAGCGACCATATGTACAGTACTATACACATGTACTGAACGTGTGTATCCAAAAGGCACCCAGGTACAGCTAAGACTCGCCCGCGGAAGCTTGTGATTGGCTGAACCGAAGGTAGGGAGCGCTCCGCTGTGTTCACTTGGACTGCACGGAGGTGCCTAAATTTGGGGGGGCGAAGATTTACTATTCTGGCCCCCTGGTTTACAACTTCCAACGGCGCTGAGTCGGCTCATGCGACATTCGCAAAGCTCGACACAGCGACTCGCTCGCTACCGCTCGCTCGGCGTTATCTCACGTGGATCAAGGTCGCCTGAGACAGCGCTCCTTTACAAGAACCAGACTAAACCGGGGTGCTTTTAGTATTCACGCGTACTGAACATACACGACATACAGGTCATGTATGTTGTGTATAGTGCATCATGTATGTTGTTGTCAATCTACTACGGCAGTGGTTCTCAAAGTGGATTCCAGGGACTTGTGGTTTTCTTTATGGGGGTCTAAATTGACCCATACAAGTCTGTAACTCTAACAGTATACAACGGGTCCATTTGTTTCAATTTGTATACTGTCAGAGTTTTTTTTCTTTTTTAAGATATGTTTTGGGGCTTTTATGCCTTTATTGATAGGACAGTACTGACAGGAAATGGGGAGAGAGATGGGGAGTGACACACAGCAAAGGTAGTCAGGATCGGGACTCGAACCAGCGACACACTGTCAGGCTGTGCCTATGTGTTATGCACCTGGACCGGTAGAGAGAGCTTGAAATTTAAAAGTTTGAGAAACACTGTACTACTGTAGTCTGTACCTCAGGCTTGGTGGCTGCAGGGTCATCAATCTTGGCCCGATCGTCCCAGTCGCTGGGCTTCTTGGCCTCGGGGTCCTTGATCTTCTTCGGAGGCAGCATGTCCCAGTCCTCCTCCATGCTCCCCGACTCCACCTTCTCATTGTTTATCCTCACCTCGTACGTCTGGTCTGGGTTCAGGATAAGGGTGTACAGGTGGGTCAACTCGTCATCCTGGAGATAAAGAATGGGGAGAATTTAAGAAAGACTGGGAGAGAAAGATTCAGTGAGGACCATGTTCTTGTTTTGCATATTTAGCTACTAGTCATGCAAATAGCAAAGTACAGTAAGTCTTGAAAATATGGGTAATAAGATAATGTAAAGTATACAGTAGATGACTTGAGGTTAATAGGCTAAACAACACTGGTATTGTCCTTTAAATTGACACTGCTGAAGGTGACAAAGTAAACATCACAAATTAAAGCGTCACACAAGCTTAATGCAATCACTAGTACCTTGCATTTGATATCTTTATTGATGAGGTAGTTCTGCCCTTTGTAGTTGAAGATCACATGAACCTTCTTGGTGCTGTAGCCACAGATGTCAGGGCCTGTTGAAACATTATATATATATATAAGCGTGGCAGTCACAACTACGTAGGACAGCAATTAAATGTAAAATCATAATGAATCTACCAAAACATCACTTGAGAAAAGAGTCAAGTGCTCAACTGAACTCGGTCAACAAGTGTCCTTCTAACAAGTATCCCCCCATTCACTCACCAAACATGATGTAATACTGCGAGTCTCCATGCATTTCCGCCTGATCAAGATCAGAGGGGAAGATTTTGACGTAACCACCTCCACAGTCGATCTTCTGCTCGTGCTTTACAGTAAACTGGATGACAAGAGTCTTGCCCTCGTTGCTAAAGGGCTCAAAGCGTGCGGACATTGCATAAAAACGAGCATCCTCACTGGTTTGAAGACCTGTATATGGGGAATGAAGACAGTTTAGAACTGGAATCTATAGATGTACTGTACATGCATTATGTGAATGTGTTGTTAGGGTGTTGTTTCTTGTGATTATACTTTTTTGAGCGGTGCTAACCGCTCCTATAGACCGCTTTTTTACCAAAACTATGATGTCACAAATGATGATGACATGAGTTCGCTAGACCAATGAAACACTTCGATTCTGTTGATCTGTCCATGATGTCATAGTCACAGAGGCACTCGATTGGTTCACCCTGATTTAGAACGCGTTTAGGCCGCGTAAAATACGTCATAACGCGTTTAGGCCGCGTAAAATACGTCATAACGCGTTTAGGCCGCGTAAAATGCGTCATAAAAAATTATTGAGTGGTGCTAACCTTGAATTTCAAAATTATATTAGATGAATATCACTTATAAGCGATAAAATAACCACACTTTTAGACTGTGGAAAGTCTTACAGGTTATAAATGATAGGCAGCTAATACAAGTTTAAAATACAAATGAACAGACTTTGAAAAACTAAAATATTCATCTTTTGGCCTCTTCTCGCCTCTCTGGAGGTAAATAAGGTCACTATGACACTCTTACAAGCTACAATCCGTAGCTTGGTCAACTAACTGATGAGAAATGACAATAAAGACTTATATAGTCTGAGCAGACCTCTAGACTGACATCATACACAACAAAAAGAATATTGCCATGCATGCCTATCAACACTGATTTGCGCAGGAATTAGTTTGCACCGCTCACTTCGCACAGGTGCGATTTTTTACATGGCATTCTCCTTTTTTTATTAACCGTATGCTCTCAACATGTTGAGGATATACAGTAAGGATGGTAACTCAAGCACATAGACACAAACAAGTGTTCTACCTGTATTTGCATTGCCAAGCTACAAAGCAAGTATTTGGCCATATGCAAATCAAGCCATTGGGTCCTAATGGTACAACAAAACCACAAAAAATAAAACATTGAGTGGAAATGTATTAATAACATGACCATAACCTACCTTTATCAGCCTCAGCATCCCCATAGAATTTTCCGGCACTTAGTTTCCACTCGCCATAGTCTGACTTGTGCTTGGATATGGCCCACCGACTCTTCCATGCATCTGAAACACAGGGGATTCATGTTCATGTCAGCTGGAAACATTTCAATACAAAACCACTTCCATTAGGAGCTAATGCAATGTTATTACATCGTAATAAAATGTGTACACTACAGTCATACATTTATTCACCATAAGGTAAACTGGAACTGCTCTTTTCTTTATTGTAGTCTTATGATTTAACAATCCCATTAAAACCTGACATGTTAGGATCACAATTATATTAGATAGGCCTATATACAGTAAGTGACAGGGTCTTGATTCTTGTTCTCATTTTCCTTACAGTAGTAGGCTATTTGAGCTTACGTGGCCTATTGAATTGATAGGCTACATTATACAATAGGGTGAAGGTACAACAACTTAATATCGTAAATCAATTCCTCTTCATTCGAAATCGTAAACATAAATGACAAGTAGGCCTATTCAAATGAGAAAGCCAATGCAAGCAACCACTTTTTCAAGTAATCATCTCAGCCAGGACAACATTTAATGAATACTGCACCTCCATCCAGAAATTGTTCCTTGAAGAACACAGCAGCGTCAATGGTGACAGCTATCGATGCAAAGACTGCGAGGATTGCCACTCCGACCTTCATCCTGAGACCTTCTCTGGATAACTGTCCAGGTAAAGTGAACAGATTCCTTCTGAAATCTAGTTTTAAGCCCAGAAGGAAACGTAATGTGGGGAATTCTTTCCTCTCTAGTGCTGCACAGATGGCCGCGGCTCATTGGACGAGAGGCTCGCCAATGATATGAGACCACGAGTTACTGTTCGGAACTACTCGGGTTACATCGAGTGCAGATCGGAGATGGGCGGGACTGGAACCGCGGTGACAAAACAGATCTGAGGTCAGCTTTATAGTAATATCTCTTTGACGGGAACTCCAGCACAGATAGGACAAAACATGAATAAGCCGGCCCTCAAAGTAAACATGATGATTGAATGAAGGGTCAAATGGTCAAATTCCAGTGATATGACTTTGGCAGCATGGAGTACTACGAACTACGAAGAGGAGTCTGCCTGATGTCTGTCTGTCTGTGTGAGTTAAAAATAAAGGGGCATTTCTCTCATTCTCTGGGGTCATTTGATCTACTCAGGCTTTTGTGTGCACCGTGCACCCCACTGACCCCAGTCCCAGACGCGCACGGATGTTTCCTCCTCCCCCAGTCCGTCCCAGTACAAGACCCAGACTATTTTAAAGTTGCTTGATTCAATAAGTTGTTTGGCCCATTTGATCAGATACTGCCCTTACACTTAAAAAATAAAAATCACACCCAATGTGAAGTGAGCAGTGGTCGTGCTTGCATAACGTCTTCAATTGGTAATTGGTGGAATATGGCTACACACACACATATTGCTATAGCAAAACGCTGAGGAAAACACATTGCTATGGCAAAACGCTGAGGAAAAGTGACTACAGACACACGCACAGCCACTCTATGGAGCGGTTTGCCACCGCTCAAAAATCACACCCAATGTGAAGTGAGCGGTGGTCGTGCTTGCATAACGTCTTCAGACTAGGATTTGAGTCTAGGATGTACAGGCTATGCTACACACACACGTTTTGCTATTAGTCAGGGACCCAGTCCCTGATAATGGGAGAGGACCTGTGATGTCCTGCCGTACTTTTTATTTCTGTTTAATCTATTAGTTTGGTCATTAAGGTCCACAGAATGAGAGGCCTGCTCTGCCGGAAACATCGCGAAAATGGCCATTTGTATATTCACTGTCCCAACGACTTCACTATACAGGAAAAGAATACAAAAAATAAATGTACTTTAAGTAACATGTGAGGGGTCAAACTAGGGGTTCTTCATGATTCTGAATCCATTGCAAGCATTTGTTTTGCATGAAAAACATTCCTTGGGCAAAATTTTGGCCCCGCCAAAATTGTAAAAAGTGATGAGTCATCAAAAAATCTTCACTTTTCACAGTTTTGGGGGCCGATATTTTGCCCTAGGAATGTTTTTCATGCAAAACAAATGCTTACAATGGATTCAGAATCATGAAGAACCCCTAGTTTGACCCCTCACATTCTACTTAAAGCACGTTTATTTTCTTTTTTTAATATTTTTATTTTCCTGTATACTGAAGTCGATGGGACAGTGAATCTACAAATGGCCATAACTTTTTTTTGCGATGTTTCCGGCAGAGCAGGCCTCTCATTCTGTGGACCTTAATGACCAAACTAACAGATAAAACAGAAATAAAAAGTACGGCAAGACATCACAGGTATCACCCCTATTCCTTGAGCTTTTAGGCTTGTGGGTCCCTGACTATATGGCAAAACACTGAGGAAAAAGGTTACAGACACACGCACAGCCACTCTATGGAGCGGTTATCCACCGCTCAAAAACACGGCCTGTCACTGCTCACACGTAAGGATAAAGTCACCAGAACCAAGGAAAAGGATGTTTCAGTGAATCTGGTAAAAAAAAAAAAAAGTTTGAAGTTACAGCGGTTAAAGTGGTTTATATAGGCTAAGGGGATGTTTGATCAAATACAGAGATGGGGACTCGAGTTAAAGACTCGCGACTTCCGGTCACTCGAGTGACGATTTTGGAGACTCGTCACTCGACTCGGACTCGCCCCTCAAAATTTTGGAGACTCGTCACTCGACTCGGACTCGCCCCTCAAAAACTCGTGACTTGACTCGACTCGTGCTCATAAGACTCGTTAAGTTCACGAATCTTATGAGCGGTGCTTAAAATATTAAGCACTATAATGCATGACAAGCACGACAAATATTGCCTTTCCTTCTCCTTTCTTCTTTCTTTCTTCTCTGTTGCGCGGCTGCGCGCCGCTGTGCTGCTGAGTGTTGCGCACGGAGACAGCGGCGACCGCGTTGTTTTTCCCAACGTACTTAAGCGCAACGGTGGGGGCCAGCCCAGGAGCGCTTCGCTGTGTTCACTTGGACCGCGCGCAGCTCAGGGCCGTTGGGAAAACCGCAGTCTGTCTCACAAAGCGTGGCAGACACAGCCGTCTGCATGGACCTTTCATCCTAAGATTTAAATATTAAAACGGCGAAATAAAACATATATGTTTAGCTCATCATCAGCTATTTTACTTCAGCTAACCTGGCATTTGTTCAATAATTGTATAAAATGATAGGATTATCTGTGAGAACCTGCTTATCTAACGTCGGGTTTCTCTCCAGAGCGCAGCCTCCTCTCGTAATAATATTAATAATGTTCCACTACCACCAGCTGCAGCTATATAGGCCTAGGTCTAATAGCTGAGCTCATTAACCCCTCGTAAGTTAACTTATTGTTTAAAGCAGTAACGTGAGGTTACCATGCCCAGTAGCCCTACTGTTACACTGCTAGAGGATTATTAAATTGTTTTTTGTATCTGTTGCGCTCGCACGTATAGGCTATAGTGCGTCTTTCCATGATATCTAGACGCCGACGCGCCATGACAAGGTGGATTAATAGCTTGCAACTCTGATTTTTTGGGAGCCTTATAGGCTAAACAATATAAGCCATAGTTGATTTTGAGAGGTTTATAGGCTGAACAATAAACCTACAGTAGCCTAGGCCTAGGCTGTTAGTTCAGTAGCAGCAGTAGGCAGGACAGCTGCTGCATGCAGCCTTTCAGAATAAGATTTAAATATTAAAACGGCGAAATAAAACACATAGGCCTATGTTTAGCTCATCATCAGCTATTCTACTTCAGTTAACGTGGCATTTGTTTAATAATTTGATAAGATAATAGGATTTTCCGTGAGACAGTGCTTTTCTAGCGTCGGGTTTTCACTTTTTTCTCCGGTGGGCTCTTCTCTTCATGATGTCAATTCCACCAGCTGCATCTACTAATTAACCCCACGTAATTATTGTTCAAAGCATTAACGTGAAGTTATGCCAAATATGCCCGTAATGTTACAGTTGTGCTGTCAGGATTCTTCACAGCACTGCAGTAACTTTAAAAAAGAAAAATAGCTTTTAAAAAAGCAGGAGGGGAGTGGAAATGAAAGGGAAGAAAACTTTATGCTAAAGAAGTAAAAGAAAAGCTTTATTTTGGAATAAAGATTATGTTGAACCACGTTTATTTTTTTTAATTTATATCTTAACTAAAACTGCTATTGAAAATGATGCTGTATCAATGACTAAGTAATGTATCAATCCTGACATACTGTCTGTTTATATTAATACAGTAAAGGAGTGATCATGAATACAATCATGCACTTGCCAGTACAATTTAATTAATATAGTATATTAATTATACGCCGGCAACAAACGTTTACGACAGTGATGTAAAATGTATTCCCAGGTCCAATCCCCACTGAGAGTACACGTCGCTATGGTAACCAGTAGCGATACGTTTTACGGCAGTAACTGCAGTAAAGTGTTATGTTGCTTACTGTCCAGCTCTGGCGGCTAGATAGAAAAATTGTGATTGCTTCGCAATTCCTATTAAAAACAACATTTGAGTAGGCCTACTTGTCTAGCTCAAGCTGTCTTAGGAAAATGTCAGTACAGATAGCTACAAAGGTCTACAAAAAGGATTTAAGTGTCAAGCAAGCAACTGAAGTGTGGCTAGTTTTGGGATTATTTTATTCATTGGATGATGATCGGACGGCCGGGGACCCTGCTACTATTGGACATAACTGCGTTGCTTCCAATGAACTTTCACCGAGGAAGGAGAGGCAGGAGGTCTACTTCAGAGCTGTTTTCTGGGGGAAATGGATCCATTATTATTAATCGTGGAACATTTAACAGCCTCCGTAGCGTGATTGTGAGTACATACATGCATGTGTCTTTCCTAATTTAGCCTGCCATGGCTTCTGGCTGCTGCTGTAGCTGTATCTGTGAGTACCGGGTGATCATGATGCGCCATCTAACTTTTTCAGCTGGAGGCTAGATCATTATAAAAAATAATAAAAAAAGATATATATGTATATAAAGACTCGTAACTCGACTCGGACTCGCCACGTAAAGACTTGAGACTCGACTCGACTCGTCCCCCACGTCCCCCAGAGACTCGACACTCGACTCGGACTCCTCCCCCAAAGACTCTTGACTCGACTCGACTCGTGATCATGAGACTCGTGGGCATCTCTGATCAAATATGTAAATATTAAATCAAGCAACTTAAAAGCTGTCTGGGGGTTTAGGTTTACACAAAAACCCTAGTAGACGTTTAAAAGACCCCAGAATAAATTCGACAGACCCCAAGCAAGCACCATATTCGAAGACAGAGTCGAGATAAGGACGAATATGTACAGTGAGTCAGTGACAAACATGTACAAAGTTCATTGGTACGAGGTGACAGTGAGTGCACCCCAAGCCCCAGAACGGCTTAAATATTGAAGGTACTACTACCCTACTGGCCAAAGCTGGAACTGCAGGCGGGGTGATAAATACATGCACGAGTGACGTTCGTGACGGTCGTGACGTAAGACGTTCGTCGACGTAAGATAGGCCTACTTCCGCATGCTTCCAAAACGCCACTGAGCAACTTGCATTGAAATGAATAGCTGGGACGGGGCTATCCGTTCTCTATTATTGCGACCGTCAGGGAGCAGTTTACTATGAAAACCTCCACCGGCCGTCCGTCGGTCGGTCGGTCACACGTCACACGTCACACCTTTGCCCTGCTCATATCTCCGCATCAGTATATAGGGCTTGTTTGTTTATTGTATGACATCACGCCACATCATCAGCTGTGGACTCTGTGATGTCATCGTATCTCCATATATGGCCATCTCCGTATATGGAGATATAAGTCGTCCATGCCCAAGTATGGGCTGGTGAGGTCAGACTTTGTGTGATGCGTAGGTTATCTCCATATATGGAGATTCAACATTCCAGGTGTAACTATGGCTACCCGTATGACGTGAGAGGTGGAGGTTGTGATATTTGTGGAGATAAGCGACCAACGGTCGCTTATCTCCCGATTAGGGAGTCTTACTGGTATATATATACTCTATGGTGCACCGAGGCAGGTACCATGCCGTGATCGTACAGTGGTTAGTACGCTGCGTTGTGATCGCAGATACCTCGGTTCGAATCCGGGTCGCGGCAATTTTTATATGGATGACAGTTCGCTACAAAGATGATAATATTGTAGAGACCCCGCTACCGTGTTTGTGCTTTCAACTGATAGTTGAATAGTTACATTTATTACACGTTCAGTTCCATAACAACCTTACTTATCCACAAAGTTGATTCCCTAATCATCCCTATTGTCCTCTATTGCTGCCCGTAGTGGACGCATGTAAATGATGTCATTCATAAACAACAGTAGCTCCTCCTTCCATGGATACGACAGACGCTGGCGAGCTGCTACAACTCTCAGCAACTCTTTTCACGTTAACAACAATCAATGCAATGAGTGGAGATTAATTTAATAATTACAAATCCTTAACGTGAAGCTCAATTTAATCCAAACGGACAACATTGATATTGCTCGCAGCACCGTCTCATCTGTGCGTGTGTATTTTATATGGGTCAAGTCAGGGTGTGATAATGCGATTTCAAACTACAGGCTCTATTGAAGCGTCGATCGAATGTAGATCAAGAATCATTTGAGTTGTGTGAGATTGTGTATAAAAATGTGGAACCGCGGTGGTCGAAGTGCAGCTTTAGACAGAGCAGAGGCTCTGCTCTCTGGGAAAACAAACCCCCAGCGCGTTAATGGACATGTAGCCAAAACTCAAAGGGACTGGGAAGCAGTAAGTCTAAAACATGACATTTCCATTCTTCTGTTCAGCGTTATAGTTAAAAAAGAAACTCCTTGCATTAAGCTTGATGTTTTGTGCTCATGGAGTATTTGCAGAGTAACAAACCCCACCCCTTGCTCTATAGAATGGCCACTGTTCTATATTATATTGCAATGTATGTATGGAGCAAGTAACGAAGGACACATACACATATGAATTGGAGGCCTTGCTCTTGTTTTATCATAAAATCATCAATACATTGTAATCTGTTTCTTGTGCTTATTACTCCAGGTTTCCATAGATGTGTCTGACACAAAACGAACAGCTCCCCCGCATATACAGACTCCTTCACTGAACCTGAGTGACCTGCCTTGGGTCAGATCATCAGTCAGTGAACATCGACACAACCCAAAGGGCTCTGCTGCTGCTGAAAATAAGTGGGAGAGAGAGGGGGGTCCAGCCAAGGTAATTAAGAAGGCTCTGTCAGAGCATGTTGCTTGTAATTGCACATGTCTTATTTTATTCCAAACAGAATCTGGTATCTCTGAATGAGCCTGACATAAGATAATTCACATTTGTTTGAGTGACTGACGTTTTATTGACAAAAATGCATATTGATTGCCCGGGAGCTTGGCCTTTCTTTCTCATCTTCTTGACCACATCATCACAGAGTTTGATGTCCAATGTATGGGCCAGTTCCATCTGTTTTTTGTCTGTAGTGGGAGTGTCTAGTCAGTGCCAGGAAGACATCTCTATTTCATTGAAAAATGACCTGCCATCACCAGAGATAAGTGAACAGGAGCACATATCACAGGAAGGAAGAAAGGTCAAGCTCTCTAAAGAAGTGTGATCTTCTGAGCTGTGAATGTTCACAGGTTTCTCTATTAGTCTGAACTCTTACTGTGACTGTGACAGGCAGGAAACACTGCTGAGTTGACTTCACACAGGACACCATTTGTGCCCAGTGTGCTTCAGCAACCCTAAAAAGAGGCTAAATGTGGTGCAACAGCAAACTGCCAATCAGGCAACTCAAGGATGGATATAATGCTAATTTAAGTGGCTTTATGTCAGTAGTCTTAATTGTAACATCAGAGTACACCAGGGTGACACATACAGTTGGACAAAAATATTATGTGTTGTGTTGTGAATTAAGGACCCAGCCCTTCTGCCTATAGCCTATTGTAAAGCAATCTCTCATTTCTACCAAATTTGTGCAGTTTATAACATTCACTTTTCAATTCAATTGTTTAGGTCTACACACTCACTTTACCAAAGGCATTAACTACTATTAGTTCAGGCCTTGCCACTCTGAATCCACAATGCTGCTTTGAGACTGTAGTGCTTCCATTTGGACAAACAGTGGGGAGGCAGCTTTAATTATTCTGTAGGAAAGTTGTCTGTCAACAATCTAAATCCACACTGAATGCAAATCTAAGTCACACTCAACAGGTGCACTGGTGCAGCCCTGGCTACGGTAGCTTTATTGGCTAAACAACCATTAATGTTTATTACCGTGTTTACACTGCTAGTCTTACATGATGCTCGGTGGACTCACAGGTCAAGGGCTCCCTTTATTGTAATATCACTGTGCTTATAATATTTACCTAGACTATATCATGGTTGGGTATATGATTTCTAGCTTGTAACCATATGGCAGAAAGGCACACTCTACCACTGTGTCTGACCTCTTAATTTCTGTTCCAAGGATCAAAGACCTGAAACCTCTCTTGGAGGAGGGAGCAGGTTTCTGAAGAAGACTGCTCCTCCTGTTTCAACCAGAAGCCACTCTACAGCTGTAAAGAACCAGACAGAGCAGATTTCTCAACACAGGTACAAGTATTAGTGTGACTCTGTGCCACAGATAGATATTGTGAAAATAGCTACAAGCTCACAACAAGCCTGGACCCCCCTAAAAGTAGTGAGAACCACTGACTTATCCATTATTAATATCTTTTGTTTTTCTCTTATCCCGTCCTGCCCTGACTAGTCTGGATTCAACAGAGGACAAGCTGCTAAGACCGAGGGGAAATTCCTCCATGCAAAGAACTGGAAAGGTAAGGTAGATGGGTTTACTGATGTAAATTTTACCTACACATTGTGCATTTTATTTATTCGAGATATCTGTGTTGCAGTGTATATTACCAAGATGGCCAAACCCACGCCTCACCAGTCACCACTAGTACTAGTACAAAATGGTACTAGATGGCAGAAAGCTCACATAATTGGCTAGGATGTAATTCCCCTTTAATCCTCTGGCATCTTGCATTTTGTTTTATAATGGAATTTTGTGTCTTAGGAGGGATGGCCGACAAGGATTTTAAAGTCTCAGTGTATAACAATTTCTTTCTTCTGCATAGTCATTCAGCAAACGTATTGAGAAGGCCTCCTCCACTCCTCTGGCTGTCCATCCCACAGTCTCCTTCAATAGAAGCGCATCCCACTCTCCTGCCTCTTCTTCTCAACGTGGTTCCCCTGATCGCTTCTCCAGTCAGGCCTGGACCCAGCCAAGCCTGTCTGCATCAGCCAGCAGTGCATCTCCTTCTCCTCCGCCCTATGGCTCCCCCTCTCCATCTCCAAGCATGCGAGGCTCCCTGTCCCGGTCGAGGCATCTTCCACTCTCCCTCTCACACAGCGAGGTGCAATCTCTGGAAGAGCTCTTCCTCGTGGCTCCTGGTTCAGATGATACTCAGAGTGAGAGGAGCAGTGTTTCCTCTGAAGGTGATTGCATTTAGGTCTGTGGTAGAAAGCATGTACTGTACACTGGGATGTCAGTGGTTCTCAACCTTTTTAGGCCACGAGCCCCCCAAAATAATCATATTTGAACTGGGGACCCGACCCCCCACCCTGACAAGTACTTGGAATTGTAGGAGTTGAGGCATTACATTAAGTTATATAATATTTTGAAAATAGCAGATCTACAAGCTCACAGCGCCTTGTGTTTTCACAATTGCCTCTTTCACCATACCAGTGGTCTGGCACATTTACCTTATTGACTACGACTCTCAGTATTCTTGGAATTACTGCCAATCGTTTTCCCAAGCATAGTGGTTTGTTTGGTCTTTGAGGAAGCCAGCATTTTCCATTTACACTTTTAATTTTTTGAAGGATAAATTGACGTGTTTTCATTTATTTTAAGATGCATATTAATTTGAAAAGTCTAACCAAACATTCTCTGGAGAAAAGTTAAAATGCTCTTGTTAATCTAATCTAAGCTTTTATTACGCTACTCAATTACTCAGGTATGTCATGGCATTTTAATGACTTTGGACGAAATGTAAACAAATGTATGAATTTCATATGAAAATGAAAGCATGTCCCAAAGCTGTGAATAGACAATGATGTTTTGGTCCTTTGAAATGTTGTGGCATGTGTTTCACTGCTGTTACTAATTCAGACATTTAACTGTAAACCAACTCAGTATCATTATTAGCTATTGGTTCTTTTTCTGAGAGCACCATGTCAAGTGTTAATAACAGTTACAATTGACAAATTCCACTGACTAGTTAGCATTGTGCAGAATTGTGACACTGATATCTATTTTTATTGCAGACTTCAAGATAAACATCATGACATTAGATGACCTTGGACCTCTTAGCCTAGTTACGAAGGAAATTAAAAAACAGGTAGGAACGATGGCATACAAATCTAACAATAATGAAATTGTAATAAAATAATGTATATAACATGATGAAAATATGAATTATAGTACTATAGAGTTTTAGTAATATACATTAGTAGATATACTGTACAGAACATAGCATAGCACTACCTCGGAAATTGACCCATAAGTGTTTAAAATTATGCAGTGAGTAATAACTCTGGTACTTAAAGGACTTTTTTTCTCTTTTTTTTTACAAACAAGGGTTCATATTTTAGATTGTAATTAGAGAAGAGAAAGGAAAAGACGAATGTTAAAATATCTTCATTTACAGCTTTCTATCGTTTTAGTACGTTTTGTGATTTTGATTTCAGTGGGTGGGGGCATGTGTACAAGTAGCTAAATATGTATTTTTAGACACAATAAACCACCAATTTCATTATTACTCTTCTATTTACACTAACACTACTAGCCCCCATAAGTCACATCTGCCCATGAAAGATTCCTGTGCATCTTGGGAATGGGATTATTGTGTCTAAAAAATACATATTTTAGCCACTAAAACGGTACAACGCAGCAAATGAAAACATTTTAACACTCACCTATACTTTTCTCTAATTACAATATAAAATATGAACCCATGTTGTAAAAAAACAAAGTTGTCCTTTAAACATTGCATGACATTAGACTGATGTATTTGCTTGTTGTTCAGCCTAAACAGACGGAAACCAAAACATCTCGACGCGGTCCTGGAAAATCTACTGCAGATCAGCAGCTGACAGTAGATGAGGATGAACTTAAAAAAGAACATCAGGAGGAGGAGGTGGGAGAAGAAGAGGGTCTGGACTATCAGAGTGACTTTGAGAGTGACAGCGGGACTGAGACAGAGCGCCTGGGAGGAGACGGAGAGGAGGAGGAAGTGTCGGAGGTGAGAGAGGAGATGTCTGAATCAGACAGATCCCCCGGGAGGAGAGAAGATGATTATTCTAGCAGTTTCTCCGACACAAGTCGGTCCAGTGTCACTCCTACCTCGGGTCGCAGCAGAGCGTCGAAATCGCTTACGCGAAGCAGAGATTCATGCACCAGATCACATTCTGACTGGTCCTCATCTGACACAGTGACGTCACCACCTCACAGGGCTGTGAGAGAGGCCGCAGTACAGACCCAGCCTGATGTTCTGGCTTACACCTGGTCGGCAGGTGAGCTCTGCATTTCATTGGGATGATATATAAAGGGGAGTGTAACTCTGCATAAAGCACAATTACACTTTGGTGGACGTTTGGGTTGTGTAGTTAGTTACATTGGCAACTTCAAATATTGGGTGAGGTTTCTTCAATAGATACTCAGTTTATTTAAAAAAAGTATATATATATGCACAATGAAACAGGTTTTGATGTCACTATTTTAGAATACAAACAAACACAAACAAAGCAGATTCTGACAATTTATAGCATTACAAAAGCCAACAGTTCAGATCGACAGGTTTTCCGTTTTGATCGCTGGAATCTTTTGGCTTTGTGTCAGACAAAAGAAAGGGTACTAAATGCAAAGCATTTACAATGCGCACTGAGCCAAATGCAAACTAGTCAGTATTTATGCAGCATGCAGAGAAACTGATTCCAAGTTTTATCTCCATCTCACGAGGAGACAAAACCTGGAAAAGAATACAGAAGAAGGTGTCTAAACTGAAGTTTAGGAATTACATGGATGGATATACGTCCAGCCTACCAGAACTTCCTGTAGCCCTTAAGCCGGTGTACTGCCTGTACTTCTGCATGCAGAGATATTTTCATACACTTGGAAGATTACAGGAAAGAAAGATGTTGGACTACTTGGTTTATTTTGTATTAATCATCCTCTTTGTCATTCTTTAGGTATGGCTGCAATTGGCCCTGCAGTGGGCATGGCCTATGTGGACCCAACCCCTGTGGCCAGTCACACTGTCAGTGCAGAGGCTGTGGAAGGTGAGACCACCTCAACAATCCCCATCCTCATCACCTACACAGTTTCCTTTTATTTTAAATCAATGGCCCTCATTTATCAACGTGGTGCAGATCAAAATTTGGGCGTACACCGAAATTTAGGGAAGTCTCGACATTTATCATTTCAACGTGACTTTGACGTTGGTGCAGGGTAGGATGAAATCTCACGTCAGGTTCTGAGGTGGTGTAGGATTGATCTTACACCTCTTATTCCATTGTAGACATGCGGGGCAGCAATATGTCTAACTAGTTGACTCATGTATCCACTCCAAAATGTATATTCAACACACTAATAAATAATCCCTGTGAAAACATAACATTATATAAAAGCTTATAGCCGGCTCTCACTATCATAGACATGCATGCCGATTTTATTTCCAAGTTAAAATGACAAGCAATTAAAATCTAGGGATATGGAAGCAATCTACTGTTAAGTGCTTTAACAGTCTAAATCTTAAGATTGCAGATCTGGCTCAGAACAAGCACATATACGAACGCATGCCAGAGCAGTGATCTTATACATTTTCGTGGACCGTGGCCGTGAGCCTCCAATTTATACAGTGACGTGAGTCCTTTTAAATATGGATAAATCCCGAAGGTCCAAACCTGGCTGTGCCCAGCCCAGCGCCGATATTTGGGGGTCCACGGCCCACCGGGGAGAAGACCAGCCCGTGCGGGAACGGTACATGATTGCTAGTTTAAGCACTCAAACACGCATTGCGCTCGTCGCCGAAATTGGGTTAAATTAATATCCAAAACGTAACCGTGGGGTCTCTCAATCCACCGTTTGTCAGCCTTCTGATTGGTCCCTGAGACTCCCTGACTGGCCAACCAGAAAAAACCATTCACTTTTTGCTATCGGGGGTGGAGTTTGTGCAGTGGAGAATGTTGCTTCAGGCTTTCAAGAACGGTCCGCACTGCGCGACACGGCGTGCGTCTAGTACGGCCGCGCGAGGTGATCGCGATTTCGCTCAATATAATGAATAAGCTTCAACAAACTAGTTCACATGGACCTTATCAATGTAACTAAGAGTTACGATTGGGTACATATATTTTAAATGGGCAGAATTACGAAAGCCAGCCTATTATGTGAGGAGAACTATAATCTGGCTGTCATCTTCCTACCCAAGATGCACTGCGCTTTCTCTTTCTATTTCTATTCTCTCTCTGATCCAGAGGATTAAACTAATTAAAACATATATTTTCGGGGGAAAAACTACTGTTTCGCTATGTAATTACTGTACCTTTTTCTTCCCTTTTTATTAATATCATGTAGATGTGTTTTTTTGGGTACTTTATATAGCTGTAATGAGGCTATGAAAAAAAGAAAAATCCCATCCACTTCCACTATAAAAGAATCTGCAATGGTGATTCTGTCCCACTGGGATTAAACAAATTAAAACATATATTTTCGGGGAAACCCCCTGTTTTGCAATGTAGCTACTGTACCTTTGTCTTCCCTTTTTATTAATATCACCTAGATGTTTTTCCTTTGGTACTTTAAATTGCAATAATGAGGCAAAGAAAATACCCTCTCCCCCCATTCATTGCCACTATAAAAACAATCTGCCCAGGGTCATCTGTACCACCATAGTAACAGGGCAGAATGGGGCGGGATTTGCAAAGGGGAGAATTTATACAGTAGCTACTGTACACTATGCTGGAGTTAATGAATGATGCTTGTAACCAAATGAACGTGCTCTGTCTGTGCACGGCACGTATAGGCTATGGTTTAAATTAATATTCAAAAGTATTCATGGCAGTGACTTGTGTCATTCATGTCGGCTGCAGTGCTATAGCCTCGTCAAAGATTGTACCGTTGGTTAATCCCACATTCCCACTGTCAAAGACTGATGTGTAAACCAAAATTCTGCTGTTCCAAGTAGCCTAGTTGCGTGTGTGGGTGTGTGCGTGCGTGCGTACATGTGTGCGTGGTCTGTGTGGGACGAGGACATGGGAGTGAACTTGAAGCGTGCAGAGTATTGGCTTTTCTTTCGTTGTTAGGTCGTATTCAGGTTGTTCTAGTCGTAAAATCGGGGCGTTTCAAGAATAATTAAAGGCGTGTTATTTAAATTTCAGCCTGCGCATTTATCAACGCTGGGATCAAATGTACGCCAGGTGTGTCTGTTTAGGACGTGTTCGTAAATGCCACGCAAACGTTGCCTTACGCAAAATTTGGTGAAAAAAATAGACCGTTTTTTACACTCCATTGATAAATGAGGGCCAATGTGTTTAAGTGGAATGTTATGGTCTCAGTGGTCTGTTTTACAGTACATTCCAGCATGTTTTGGTGCTTGCATGCACAAAAAGTACATGTACTGTACAGTACAGTATATGCCAAGTTTCTATGTAGTGTATATGCCTGTATCCACAAAGACATATAAAGCAACAGCAGCACACCCACCCACCAATAGATGATCATATCAGTAAGTGAGACCTTTGTTGTTCTATAACACACTCACTCTGTGTGTCTACGTACAGCCCTTAGTGCCTACAGTCCAGCTGTGTTTGCCCTGAATGACATGCTGAGACAGCAGCTGACCATGACCCGACAGTTCATCCACACGAGCAGCCATCTGCACGCCTGTTTAGTGCAGAGCCTGGGACCAGCAGACTTCTCATACACTACACTGGAGGATACCAAAGAGGTGAGCCTTCTGACACACAGGATTTTGTCAAAATTACACACAAATGTGTGAATAAGAATATATCATTTGTGATAATTCTACATTTCTGTTTGCAGTTCATCCGCAAAAACAAACCTCCCACACTAACAGTGGATCAAGCCCTGGAGGAGGTATTGCAGGAAATGAGGGATTACCATTATATCTGACTATAACCTTCTACCTTACCATGCCAGTCACCACCACCACTGACGTTCATGACGTGGGATCAAATTTGGAAAAAGTCCCTTACGGAATGTTGTGCCAACCAGTTGTGACTTTTTATTTTAATTTTAATACATCAGAGACTATTTTTGTATGAATGAGAATACAGTGATCATGTTTTATTAAGCATTGAATGTGGCCAAAAGTGTAAAAGTGGTGCTAAAAATCTATCCTTTCATACACAGAATCATTTCACACATTTTCTATGGAGCCAGTGTGGGCCACTGTGCTGCCTGACTTTGTTTTATTATCGATATGAAGAGCACAAATCTTTTGCAGCTCATTGACACCTTTACCTACTTTATAAAGTTAAAATGGAACTAATAGTGTTTTATATCATGCACTGCTTTTCAAAAATATCAGAATGTTATTTTATAAATAAAATATTTTTGAAAATGTGATACAGGTCCTCAGAAGATATTATTGTGAAAAATATTCACTATGGATTATTCTTTATGCTATCAAGTTACTTGCTCTAAATTGGTCCATTCTGAAAGCTTTTTGGCTCCTAATTAGCTGTCGCTGGTGGTGTTCCTGTCCTCCAACATATTGACAGGCAAGGGGATTAAACCATGGCATTTCACTTGAATGAATGGATGGTTTATTTCGGTACAAAGTTAAAAACATTTAAAAAAAAAAACAATTTAAAATAAAGTAGTTTAACCGAAAAGGGCTGAAGCCATAGCTTATAGTGCCAACCCTTTTTGTCTTATCTTCTGAAATCAGAAACAAAATCATTGATTTCTACTGATCTACTCATTGAACAGCATGAAAACCAGTTTTTGCACAATTGTTAACATTTTTATTCACAGTGCTATAGGTGTTCACAAATTGGTCCAGTGGTCAAATAATAAAGCACTTGCATGGGAAATAACAAAAAAACGTTTATTAAAAAATAACAGTATGTGTACAATCATACCATATTTTCAATGTTTCATAACAATTGGTAAACTGAAATGTCTTACGATAAGTGCAGGATTTGACATAACCCAATTAAGACGATTTCAAACGATTGGGCCCAGGGCCATTGTGAACAATAAGGAGATGTGATCAAGGTGACGATGGAGGCGTTCCAAGGCACAGAAGCAGACCGCAGCGGGACTCATCAGTAAGGGTCATTGAAGGGGTAGTGTGGATGTCCAGCATCTCTGGGTACCTGCTTTCCTTCCACCTAAAATGATTAAATCAAATGCAAGGCTGTAAATATTTCCATAGTTGGGAAATGCATCTACAGCACGGGTCTTCAAAGTTTTCAGGCCAAGGACCCCTTAGTTGAGAGATGAAGCAGGGACCCCCACAACCTTATCAGAGATTCCATATAGTTTCATCGTTTGACAGCACAATCATGTGTATTTTGGTTTCATGTCAATTTGTGTTTTCAGATATTTAACCACTTGAACCATCAAGACTTAATAAACTTGACCTTTCTCTGTACATAGTCTGCTCTTTTTCCCCTCTACACCAAAGCTCTTTGCTAAAAATAGCCGATCTACAAGCTCAACGCCTCACGCTGTGAGGCGTTGAGCTTGTAGATGTGCTATTTTCTGGCTAAGGTTCTCAGAATATAGTCACTAGGGTTCAAGTGGTTAATAAAAAGGAGAAAAATAAACTTTCTACCACTCAAAGATTTGGAGGATCCCCTGTAGTAACTTTGAGGACCCCCTAGGGGTCCCAGACTCCCTGTTTGAAGACCCATGATCTACAGTATAAGACTCCTTGCTCAGATGTCCGGTATATTCCGGCTTTAATATTAAGGGGCTCCCCGTGGCTTGCAAAGTGTTAATATAGTTATGTACTGTATTTTTAAATGCAACATATTGAATAATCATTGCTACAGTACACTGAACAAAAAGGTATGGTGGCATGCGCTAAGAGATCACTTACTTGGATCATTGGTACAATGTAACGCCAGCCTTTATTCAATTCTGTTACACTTTTCATCTCCTCAACATCAAGGGTGAAGTCAAACACCTGATAACAAACAAATACCAACATCTCAGCCTTCCTTGTGATTTAGAAATCCAAGTGATCAATATTGTAAATTCTTTATTTTAAATATTTACTGTCGGCATTAATATATCAACAGATATACAAGCTACCTGTATATTCTCTTTGATACGGGACTCGGTTACACTTTTGGGGATTGTCACTACTCCTCGCTGTGTCTGCCACCTAGAAATGGAAGACAAACAATTAGCATGGGCAAAAAATAAATCAAAAGTGTTATAATTTCTTTTTTTAATAAAAATGTCTCTTCACAGCTTCGTTATTAAAGCGATGTTGAACTTTGGTAGAACTTTGGAATGATATACATGTCCAAATATTGTCAATGATGTTTATCCATTGCTTCTGTGTGCAATGAGCAAAGAAATCGGGTCTCAGAATCACACTTTTGCCATCATATTCTGTCAATATATAAGAAATCAGCCCTGGTAAGTAATTTGTGGAAAGTGAAATGGCTGTATAACAGACGTTCTCTCACAAAACAAAATTGTATGTGTTATTTTATGTATTGGAAGAATCCAATTTGTTTGTGCTAGTTTATGTGCTAAAAGTGTGATTCCAATAATCCTTTCCCTTTAATTGCTTCTTCCGGATCCCCGATAAAAAAAAATAACAGTGATAGACAATCTTTGTGTATCATCCCCATTCCCCATGTAGCTATACATCATAATATATTCAACATTGCTTTAAGATAATGATACACAACTGTTTTAGGTATCAATCAATAGTTTACTTCATCTTTGCAGTGTCAGTGTCTCATTTCAACTAATTTCATAACATTATCGGCCTAACATCATTCTAGTGTTGCATTTATTAATAATTCAATTGCTCTGGAAGAAAGAATATGTTATAGTCACCTCAGGATAATCTGAGCAGGTGACTTGCTGTATTTCTTTGCCAAGGTGGCTATAACTGGCTCATCAAGCAGGACGGGCTCATCTGGATGTTTCCATGCTCTATCCGGAGAGCCCAGTGGGCTGTATGCCGTCATTACCAAGCCCCTGTCCCGGCAATGAGCCTGCAGCTCTACCTGGGCCAAGTATGGATGGCACTCTACCTGCCGATGACAACATGCACACCCATGTACACAGATAGAGACAACCAAACACAGTCAGACTAAGCACAGCCTTACGGAAGGCATGTCTCATACACTTTAGAAACAAGTTATCATTTAGGAAATAAACAATTCAAGTACCCCTAGGGGTTTTTGTTCCCCTAATTGGCAAACAACTGGATGGGAGACATAATTGTAGTGAGTACCGTATAAGCACAAATTTGAGAGAAATATTATATAAATGTCACACATTCCTTGAAGGACTGGGGTTAACAAAGTGACCTATGCTGCTGAATGAAACCAGACAGTAGGGTTACAGTATGTCTGTTTATAAATATATCAGCAGAGCAAAATATGAGGACACTATCCGCTTTTTTTTAACGAGAACAATAATTGTCTGTTTGCCTTATACAGTTCTTCCACTTTTGTACCATAGTGTGACATTTTCTTGACCCACCCACCTGTAGGACAGTGGGTTTGATGCTGGCAACAGAGAGAACATCATCTATCTGCCGACTGTTGAAGTTTGACAGGCCAATGGCTCGGACAAGACCCTTCTCCACCAGTTTCTCCATGGCCGCCCAGGTCACCTTGTAGTCGATTTCATCATACAGAATTGTGCCATCTTCTGTTTTGGGGAAAGGGACCTCTCCACGTCTATGTTTACGAAGGAGAAAGTTGATAGATTGAAAACAACCAAGAAAATACTGGACATAGAATACCTATCAATGAATAAAAACATAGACATCAGCTTAGTAGGGTGGTACCAAATAACTTTCTAACTCAATTCCTTAGGTGTGAGCAAGCCAAGGCTTGTTTATTTGTACGCATGGGCGGCTGTAGCAAGCAAACCTGTGCTCACAAGAGAAGACACTGTTAAGACATTAGTTAGCACAATGTGTTTTGTTGTGGGCCTGGATGTGATGGACGGTTTGCTCACTGGAAGGCGTGGGGCCAGTGGATGAGGTACAGGTCCAGGTACTCCAGCTTCAGGTCCTTCAGGGTCTTCAGAAGTGCTGGCTCCACATCTTCTGCATGGTGTCGGGTGTTCCACAGCTTGGACGTGATGAACACATCCTCTCGTCTCAGGGCCTGACGCACATGGACAGAACACCAATCCAGGTTCACAATAAACATATTATATTACATTATGTTTGTCCTTTATTAATTCCACAGAGGTGGACCAACACGACAACAGGTTAATGCAATGACTGCCAGTGAAGAACTGAAGGAACAAAACGCTTTGACACAGATTTGTTGGCTAAACTGAAGAAACAATAGGGTAAAAATCAATGTAAGCTAGCAGCTCTATTTTAACTAAAGCGAGAAATGTAGTTTAAACAATATATAACCACCAAACTATACCAAACACCTCTTGGATCCAGTTTGGTTAATGAATAAATGTATAAGGAAATGCTGTTTGCTGAGTTTCACGTTAGTTTACCTTGCCAGGGCCAAGCATGTCCTCTAGCGCTTCTCCAATCTCAACCTCATTGCCGTAGATGGCTGCACAATCAATATGACGATAACCAGTTTGCAATGCCCAGGTAACTGCTTGCTTCACCTGAAATGCAAGAATGTGGAGTGTAAGATAATGTTCTGGGTTACTCTAAAATGCCATCCGGGAACACATTTTTGTGTAGTACAGTACATGTACAGTATGTAGCAACATATTTGTTTTTGTAATTTTTGAATAATTGACGTTTTTCAGAAAACTTAGGTCAGGCCTAAATGGTTAATAGTCATCAATTCTTACTTATGTATCTTGTCTGTATCGTTAGTGCACATGCACACGCAGAAACAACAAAAAAAGAAATATGTGGATCTCAGGATCAACACAGGAACAGGGTGGCTCAAATGTGGATTGATTGATTGAATACTTAATTAGTCCGAAATACAAAACAGCATGTGGTACAGTAAGTCTTTAAAGCTAAAAGGATAAACACAGAAATTTGGCACTGCCCAGTGCAGCGGTTTGAGAGATTTGCTCCAGACACACACGACTAGACTCCTGCAGTGCAGAGTGATGCTGTAAAAATCTAACAAATAATGAGCATAAAAGTGAAGGAGGCTCTACCTTTCCTGTCTCACTCTTCCATGTTCCAAGTCCAATTAGGGGCATTTTCCGCCCCGTGTTGAGAACTGCAAAGTCATTCATGGCTCTTAGAACCACCTTAATAAAGAAAAGGAGAAAACATGTCAACCTGATACTTGAAGACAGGGTTGCATTGCATGCAAATAGAGATTTGATATATCCTTCCTTACACAATTATCAACTTTTTAACACAATTCCATTTAGATGACAGAGACACTCTAGTTTAGTTTAGTTATTTTGCCTTTTTGAATTCCTCTTAATTATCAATCCTGTCAAGATAGAATGTCCTCCCTGAGAAATTGAGTGTGTGCAGAGGTACTGTATGTGAAGGTAAAGCTACATGGTACCCATTATTCCCTCACGCACATATTCTCTTGTTGTTATAAAGTGTAAAACTGATACATAACAGATCAAATGCGTTGCCAAATAAGAAGTGGTGAGACGTGCAAAGTTAGTGAAGCTGAGCAGGAAACACAGATGGACGAGGGAAAAGTTGTTTGTCCAGTCAGTGACGCGCAGTCAGCTGATTTCCTGACAAAAAGAATCACGCGCACTCAGTGACCACAAATGGTGACCTGACCTGACCATCACACCTGATGTTTATGTTTATGCGTCTTTTTGCAACAAGTTTCTCCAATAAACCACATTCTCCAGTCCCGACTGGATAACCGTAGTGAATTACACAAAGGGTTCTTTGTCAGGAATGGTAGTAGGCCTATACTGACTGTACGTGTGGCAAGTGGTCTTCAAGTTCAAGTTGCTGCATAACAGCTCACAAACCCAACTAAAATGCAGTGTTGGAAAAAGTACTCAGATGTTTTACTTACGTAAAAGTAGCAATAACACAATATAAAAATACAAGTAAAAGGCCTGTACGTGTTCAAATTGTTACTTGAGTAAAAGTACCAAAGTATTGGCATCAAAATATACTTACACAGTACGTTGTATGTTTTATATTATAATTTATATCTGCAAAGTCTAGAAGTAAGTACGTTTTCAAATAAATGTAGTGGAGTAAAAGTACAATATTTGTCCGAGATGTAGTGGAAAAGAAGTATTGGAAATACTCAAAGTACAAATACCTCAAAATTGTACGTAAGTAGGCAGTGCTTTTCATTCGCAACACCCATGGCAAAACCATAGCATGCTCCCTAAAATCTACCAACTCAGAAACATGCCATGGACGTACGGTACTCACCAGCTTAAAAGCACTCTGACCATATAAATGATGAAACATCATGTGTGAGAATCTAAATGACTGCATGGCTGCTGTTTAAAGTAGGTCTACTCACGTACAGTTTAAGTTCTTATATCTGGAAAGCCAAGTGTCCTCTTGTGCCTGTGCTCCTGCGAGGTGAAAATACACTGTCAGGTTTTTTCTCCTCTGACTGTCAGCCAGAGCCAGATGTTCAAAAATAACAATTCATTTTTTTACAGACCTCCTCCTTTCCCTTTCCGCCATGTAGTTTTACCCATTTCCGGTTTCTGTGAGATGAGTATAGGTGGTGTTCAGCGCCATCTGCTGGGAAATAGCTGTAATTTGGATCAAGGATGGCTCATAATCATTCCTCATACAAGGGGGACGTGAGGACAGCAGTAGCTCAGCAGCTTTGCACAAAAGAAATTTGTAAGAATAGCTACTTCTTCCTATTTGGCCCCATCTGCCCCTCTGTTTGGAAAATTAAATGTATTATCTATCTATGACATTAACATAGTCCAATCCTGTTCTTTCATTTATAAATGTACATACCTTTCAAATATGCTTCCTAGACCTTTCAAAGGATATTTTAAGACCAATTCACAATTTCATGATTATAATACTAGACAATCGGACAATCTCCATCCTCCCTTTAGTCGCATCAGAGCATCACACATAGCCAGTTCTCCATTAAAGACAGAGGTTCTTCATTCTGGAATACACACATAGGCTACTTATTGCCAAATCCTCATCTTCAATTAATAATTTTAAACATAGATTGAAGGCCAGCCTGATAGATCAAGCCTCTACATTTAATTCTACCACTTAAAGTGGCCATGCTTCTGCATACGCGCACACACGCGCGCACACGCGCACGCACGCACGCACACACACACACACACACACACTTTCGAGGGACAATTGTTTTTTAGTTTTCTAGTTTGAATCTTGTGTTTCAACTTTACTTGTTTATTTCTTCAGGTGAGAACCTTGTATAAGCCCTTTATGGGCTTCCTTTCGCCTGCACATATTTTCATGCTTTTTTTAATAATGTTAACATGTATTGTTTGTTTTCTTATTGTGCAAATAAATAAATCAAATCAAATCAAATCAAATCAAAGCTTGAGAAGATAGGAAGTCAAGAGATGAAGAAGCTGTGTGATGCTGAGCTGAAGGTCCAGAGCACATCTGATCTCATCCTGTCTGAGGATGGAAAACAATTGACTGATGATGATGGATGCAATCTTACCTGGTGGGGAGGGAACATGTGGTGGAGATTAACGGTACCCTGTCCGTCCCGTCCCCCCCCCCTCCCAGTAAGCTGTGGTGTTCCTCAAGGTAGCATACTGGGACCTCTGTTGTTCCTAATATACGTGAACGACATGGCATCTGCTTGTGACTGCAACCTGTTCCTGTTCACGGATGACTCAGCTCTCCTAGTCTCGGGCAAGGACCACTTGCAGGTTGAAAAGACACTTAACTCTGAACTAAGTAAGATCTGCACATGGCTTAATGACAACAAATTATCAATTCACCTGGAAAAAACTGAGTCCATCCTCTTTGGATCAAATCATAACCTCAAAAAAGTCGATAACTTCACAATCAAAGTGGGTGACAAGGTCATAACACGAAAAAACGAAATCTCTTACTTAGGATGTATCCTTGAAGCTAATCTTTCCAGTGAAAAGATGACTTCTAAAGTAATAAATAAAATCAACCAACGAACTCGTTTCCTACAGAGGATCGCCCCAATGGTCAATTTCAACACACTGAAGACCATAGCTGGTGCAATAATCCAGCCCCTCTTTGACTACGGAGTCCACGTATGGTATCGTGACGCCCCACAAGCCCTGAAAACTAAACTCCAAACAGCCCAAAATAAACTAATTAGGGTCCTGCTTAACCTTCCCTATCAGACTCACCTCACCTACTCACCAGTTAAGAGTGGGGTGGCTCAGAGTAGATGACAGAGTACAGCAACTTGCAATGGGCCTGGTGTACAAGATACAATACACCACTATGATACTCAAGTACCTGTCAAAATACTTTATAAACATTAAGGATGTCCATAATTACAACACCAGAGGCAGCGCCACAGATCACTTTCAACCCAGAGTCAAAACCAACAAAGGGTCAAACTCTTTTTTCTGCTATACCACCAAAATGTGGAAAGCCTTACCGAAGGTCATAAAGGAGTGTGGATCACTAGCATCCTTTAAAATTGCCCTGAAAAACCACTTACAGGCAGCAGCCGTTCGCAACTGGTAAAAAAACGAACCTAGCCCAACCCTACCCTCCCCTGCCCCTTCTTTGTATATACTTACTTACTTACTGTTTAGACTCTTTTTTTGTTCTCTCATTTTTTCTTTTCTTTACATATCTACTGCATAGTACTGTGTTCTATTCGTCTGTCATTCAATGTTATATGAGATACTTAAATGGTTTCCTGTGGAAATAAGCTTAGTCTTTTCATGGATCTCCTTTTAGTAGACCTTGTACCAGTGAACTGTACCGTCATGAAACTGTACCTTTTCCTATGCAAACTTCTAATAAAGTCTTCAATCAATCAATCAATGATGGAGGCATAAATAAGAATCTCCCAAACAACACAGAAAAAGAGAAGATTATTTTCCACATTGTTATTAGGGGGGGGTAAAAGAAGACAGAACAGATTCTCACCATGTATCTGTCTTGGGAAAACAAAACTCAGGTAAACTCTGCTCCTCTGATCACATCACCTGTCAGTCACACAGATTAGATTATTTGGATTATTGGTATTATTTGATGTGATGTTTTTGTTTGCAGACTGTGCTGCCTATCAAGATGTTATTACAAATTCTAAAGTCTAAATCCTTACTTTACATGAAAGTTTCACCTCACACCATTAACGCTTTGCAACCAGGGGTGTCACACCAAATTCTGGGCCCTGGGTACAAAGATTCACTGCGGGCCCCCAATGAATGTTCTTCATAGGGGGAGGGGGTATAACCCATTTACTATAGACTGGGAACGCATTATTTTATGCTTTAACTTTTGAAAAATAGCAGACGCGCTACGAGCTTGTAGATCTGCTATTTTTGAAAAATCGTAAACATTTGAATGTTTAGTCTTTGAATGTTTCAAATCCTTCTACGTTTTTTGAAAAAACTTTTTTTTCTATGTCAGTGGTGCTCAAACCTTTTCATGTGAAGGACCCCCATAATGATATGTATTTGGCCACGGACCCCCATCTCAAAATATATATTTCCAGGGACCCCCCCAGAAGCAAAATTTGCAGCGGAGCACTCGGTGCAACGCTGTGAGCTTGTATATCTGCTATTTTTCAATAGCTAAAGTATGTAAAATAATTAAGGCCACTCCACCTTGGGCCCTAGTAACTCAGTCCAATGCAGCTTTTACTTGTAACAGTTATTATAGTATTACATTATAGTATTACTACTACTTAAATCTGTCTTCCACCACTTGATTTCACTAATTAGTTCCACTGTAAAATTACACCTTTCCCCTTTGCACCTGTTAGCGTTCTCTCTAGATGTATGCAGAGAAGGAACACATTTGGAAAGTATTTTAACTATGGTTATTTGTTGTTTTATAGGTTACGTTATCACCGTTAGCTTATTTAAGTATTTGGTCATCTGTTTTGAATATACTGCGGTCACTGAATATCCTTTGAATTAGAGTGTGCCATGTTTGATGTCTAGACTCATGTTCAATCTTGTATTTATCCGTTGATACATTTTAGACTGGGAAGCATCGTTATAGAGAAATAATTAAGGCTGGGACTTTAACTGATTAATTGCGATTAATTAATTACAGAAAATTAAGGCGATTAAAAAAATTAACGCATTTTAATCGCACTTAGTTTTTGCACCACAGAACCTTCAGTTTCGGGCATACCGATCATAGCGATGCACCAACCAAGAAGAGACAACAAACGCAAAGGGAGAAGTAACCGATCAGAGTGCTTTGCTTGGCCCAGTGGATGCGAAATTTAGATTTAAAAATTCACTCGTACAACAAAATGTGTTTTACTTGTAAAAAAAAAAAGCTTCTCAGGTCAAATATCGATGTGCGATTAAAATGCGATTAATTGCGATTAATTAATCACAGAGCCTGTCATTAATTAGATTAAGATTTTTAATCGCATCCCAGCCCTAGAAATAATCCAAACTAATTTCAGCATTTAGTTTTATGCTTATATACATATTATAAAAAGGTAGAAAAGGATTCACAATCTTATATATACAGTGCATAAGTATTACAATTAATATAAGCCATTATGAGCTGAAGCCCTTGATGGCTGTAGGGGCCTGAAACCAGACATAGTCTTTCCAGTGTGCCGTCTCAGTCTGGATGCCCCTACAGAAGGCGCTGTCAGATGACAGGGCAATAACTTGCCTTTTTGCCCCAGTTGGCACTTTAAAGTCCAGTTAAGGCCGGAACCAGTCAACACCACATTCTCTGTGAGCCAGAACCAAGACTGTGGTGGACGTCAAACCCGTCGCACACATGAAGGCAACGCTCACAGGGGCGCTTCTTGCCTCTGTGAAAACAACTAGAAAGATGCAATTGGAAGTTGCAAGTCTGGTTGCTGACGTGACTATATTCTGCAATAAGCTAACTGTCATGTGAAGCTCGACCAATTGATTCCCTATTGATTATTGATTCCCACTCCCATTGATTCCCTACTGATTCCCACTCCCATTGATTCCCTATTGATTCCCTTTCCCATTGATTCCCTATTGATTCCCATTCCCATTGATTCCATCAATTTCCAATGGCAGCGGAAAAGCTACCCTAGTAATCAATAAAGTTACGTCATTGATGATGAAAGTTACGTCATTTTTGAGGGGCTACCCAATGGCAGCGGAAAAGAAGTCTATAAACGGTTACGGTTACCCTAGAAGTCTATAAAGTTTCCCTAGAACTATAATGTGTTGCCCTGTCAGGCAACCACACTAATTATAAATAGATCAGATTTTGCAATTTTGCTATTTTGATTGCGCATGATGTCTATTTTGCTAGATTTTTTAAGGTTATAGGCAGGCTCTCTACAGGCCAAATTGTTCTCCTCCTGACAGCGAATGTTGTCTCCTGTCCTGTGTGCACACTTGTATGTGTGTGTGTGCGGTTGGTGTGTGTGTGTGTGTGTGTGTGTGTGCGTGCGCGTGTTTGTGTCTATCCAATGAGACGCGTCGGTGGACGTGGTCTGGGAGCGAGAAACGGGGAGGAGGGGGTAGCGGGGGGCGATCTGCGTTATATTAATAATGAATACCGTCCTGTGCGAATTCCGTCCTGCGCGACCTCGCCTTGCGCAAGGGCGTGGTCGTTTTTCTCCCTTAGGCATCTTACTGGTTATTTATAATATCAGGTCACACTTGTTGGTGGTGATGTCACCAAGAATGGTGCTCCCTCATTGGCTAAAGGCCCTGACACATGACAACACAACACAAAAACACACTCAGCTACTGTGTGTGTGTGTGTGTGTGTGTGTGCGCGTGTGCGTTTGTTTGTGTGTGTGTGTGTGTGTGTGTGTGTGTGTGTGTGTCTGTGTGTGTGCGCGCGCGTGCGCGTGTGTGCGCGCGCGTGCGCGTGTGTGTGTGTGTGTGTGTGTGTGTGTGTGTGTGTGTGTGTGTGTGTGTGTGTGTGTGCGTGCGCGCGTGTGTATGTGAGTGTGGGTGTGTGTGGGTATATTGTGTGTGTGTGTGTGTGTGTGTGTGCGTGCGTGCGTGCGTGCGTGCGTGCGTGCGTGCGTGCGTGCGCGTGCACACAATGCACACACTTATCTCTACTGTCTTGCTTACTTTATTAGATCCCCAACAGATAGCTTTGTTGTGTTGTGTGTGATTCAAGAACACTACAACAGAAAAGAACAGAGGTTGCGATTTGTGTTGACAGTTTCACAAGCCCATTAAGACTTAAGTGTTTGGTTGACTGTGTGAGAATGTTAAGTAGTTGTAGAGAGGAACACATGTTTGGGCCCTTGGAACTACACACACACACTCTCTAGGGGAAACTGACTGAATACAAATACCCTAGTCCTCAGGCTGCCAAGCAACAAAGTGACTCATTTGATAACCTGCTAAGAAAATCCAATATTAACATTATCCAGGTGTAGGTAAATATTGTGTGCTGCCTCAACTTAACTCTGGTCCACCCATCAAAAATAATGTTTGTTTATTTATGGGTATGCGCATGCATAAAGTGAATGGCAAATCGAGTGGCAAAGTGAGTTTAACGTCATTTAAATCAGATAGGACTTTTCTGTTTGGATGTATGGGCTGGCAAGGCCAGAAAGTAGCTTTTTGCCACTCAGTAGGCGTTCCTGCATAACTTATGATGATGATGATGTCAAGCTCTATTTATTAATAAGATGTTGGTGGGTGCATTTCATTTCCCCAAGGATTTCAAACAAATGTGCAGTTTTGAAAAACTGAACTGTCAAGTGATTTTACAGCACCATGTCAAAAATAAGAATAAAGTTGTGAATGTGGATAGATGGAGTGACTGGCTGAGACAGGCCTCAGGGGGATGGGAGTAGCCTTGCATATAGCCAGACAATATCACTACGTGGGTAGTTTTTCTTTGCAACGGCAGACTCGTCTGACTATCCGAGGCTAGGTTGGGAGCGCTCTGCTGTGTTCAGTTGGATCGCGCACAAGTAGAGGGGTCGAGGATTTAAGATTCTGTCCCTATCGGAGCGTAACCCGGACGGCGCTGAGTGTATGGGGGTGACAGGGGGTCCATCCATGAGTGTGTGTTAAAGACTGCATCTGACACACTGACCTTATAGGTGAACACTGAACACCACATGGTATTTCTCTGGAATGCTGACCTTTCCAGAGAAAAGAGATGAGACATAATGTAATAGTTCACCGTTGGTCATTCCCATCAGCCTGTGTCATTTCAATATCATGAGCAATATAGGACCCTCTTCCATTGAGTCTACAGTATCTTAATTTTAATGCATATTCCTGTCAAATCTGTCACATATTTTATTAATATTACTGCAACCACTTTAATGAGTGTGTATACAGTATATTGTGTGTGTGTGTGTGTGTGTGTGTGTGTGTGTGTGTGTGTGTGTGTGTGTGTGTGTGTGTGTGTGTGTGTGTGTGTGTGTGTGTGTTAAGGAGGTCCCTTGGGGAAATGTGTCCAGTCCACACAATTTTACCCAACTCCTAATTATACAGACTCCTAATTATACAATAGTGCAATGGCAGGAGTATTTACCTACTCCATCATTTTGTAGTTTTTAAAAGGGGGAGGGGGGACAGAGAGAGGGAGCTCAGCAAGGAGAAAATTAAAACGGTAAAGAAACATAAAAAAATAGCAACATCTAAGATATGTAGGCCTATTAAAACATAAAAAAAACATCAGGTTGAACATGAGGTCTTCTTCTTCGAGTCCGTAGCAATCTCAGATGTCGTTCTACCAGTATCGGGCACAGGCCACAGCTGATGGTGTGGGCTCTGCCAGGTCCTCTGGACGGCACTGGGGGTTAAACACAATGTGCAAATAAGTGGTAACACATCAGTAGGTCCACACTACACACATATTGTGTCAACTCTCAACTTCTGAATTAGTTTTTACCAAGTTTAAAGTAAAACACACACACGCACGCACGCACGCACACACACACACACACACACACACACACACACACACACACACACACACACACACACACACACACACACACACACACACACACACACACACACAGTTGAAAGTGTTTTATTCTATTTGAAACTTGGTAAAACCTAAATCAGAAACTGAGAGTTGACAGGACATTTATGCCTGACCCTGCTGAGCCTCTAGGAAACCATCAGCAACAGTAATTTATCTTAAATCTTCCAAATGAAATGGGAATTACTGCTGCCCTACTTCTCTTTTCCTTGTTTCCTTAGGAAGGCCTGAGGGGAGAACAGCATCTTTATTTTCTAGTTGACACAGATGGAGTGTATTATGCAACAGAACAACTATATATGTATGAATAGGTACTGTACTATGTAGGCTTATTAATTCCATGTCTTGACTCTTAAATTGTATCTGTCTTCCACTCCAGTACCACAATTGACAATCCTGTCATGTACTTGAGCAGAATAAGGATGTTTACAGAGTATTGGAAAGAATCAACCCCAAACCAGAGAAAATAAAAATACTGCTTTGGCTCTAAAACAGAGAATACACAGTGGCAAATCCAAAACGATGGGCATCCCTGACTGTGTATCAGACTCATTGAACACCACTGAGAAATGCTGACCTCCCAGGAAAAGACAGAGTGCGCTCGCTGCACACAAGATGATGTGGAAACTGAGCTGCACTTTCTAACCACCTGCCAAGTGTACCAAGACATCAGAGACACTGTACACGTACTTCCCACAGATTACAAACACCCAAAGAGAGCTTGGAAACTTGATTAATAACAAAAACTCCCTTACCTGCTTGCTGAAGCACAGCAATGTGAAAACACAGCCTTAAGATTTATGAACTATTGTGACAGGATTCACAGGAAAGGGACATCCAATGGAATACAACCACCATGAAGTCAATCATAGACTATTAGGATATGTGTATGCCTGCACCATACTGAAGTCAGTATTAAAACTAAATAGAGCTATATGGTATTACTATATAATTAGGTCTGATCTGATCGTTCAAATATAGTAGTCTATATGAACAGATCAGATACCTTTAAATACATTTATTTACTGGTATTTATTATTTTCTAATGTTGTATATTCAGTTATTTCTAGGCTACTTACCTGTCTATATACTATGTATTTATTTATGTATGTATTTTAATTGTATTTATTTTGACATCAAACACACAATTCTTTGGTTTGTATTAAATACATTTTCTAACTAGGATATTTAGGGTGACCATACGTCCTCTTTTGCCCGGACATGTCCTCTTTTAGGGGGCTGTCCGGCCTGTCCGGGGGGGTTTTATAGATTCCTTCAAATGTCCGGGGTTTCGCGCATATCAGCGTTAAATCATGGGCATTTACAATGCACGTTCAGTGGTTCGTTTGTAAACACACCGTGAAAGACGGATTTCCACCCCAAACCCCGGAACACATAGGCTACTACTCTGCTGTCTCCGCTGCAATCCCTCCCTCCCTCCCTCGTTCAGATGCGTCGCTGTTCAGACCAGACTCAGAGCAGAGCTCGGCAGCTTGCGCTGCGCAGAGCCGATTCAGCCAAACGATAGCACTGCAAACGCAATTAATGCCGGTTTACACTGATGAAATGCACGAAAAGTGCCAGTGTTTTCGTCTTGGTGACCAAATGAGAAGCAGAGCGTTCACTCTGCAGTCTGCATTAAAAGCTGGCACTTCTGTGTCCATTCCATCACAACTAAAGGTATTTAGACACTGCAAAGTACAAGACAGTCTGTGCGAGGTGAGAGCTCTTCTGCTAACTAAATTGACAGAATATGTTGTACAACCTTGTAAAGCTGAAGATACGGTGGTTTGAAGAAACCAATAGAGATATTTGATTTAGTTTCTTTGTAATACAAAGCTGAACGTTCATACAGGAGTCAAGAGCACTTTAAATCAGTGGATCTGTAAAGGGTCAATTTGGAACCCCCTCAAAAATAAATACATAACTAATAATATTAGTGGTATAGGGCAGTGGTTCTCAACCTGTGGGTCGGGACCCAGGGGGGGTCCCCAAATTATTTTGAGGGGTCCCCAGATGATTAACTTAATGTGCAACATTGTTTTCTCACTCAACAGTATGAGTACCTCTAAAATGGCAAATTAAACAAATATTAGAGGCAGAAATTGTGAAAATAGCCGATCTACCAAGCATGTAGATCTGCTATTTTCTCAATAGAACCATGTTATACAAAATGTAATGCCTCAACTGTTTGTGCTCGTAAGGGTGGAGGGGTCTCTTGTTTAAATATGATTATTTTGGGCTAATATATATGTGTGCGTGCGTGCGTGCGCGCGTGCGTGTGGTATGCCGGGTAGAGTGTCCTCTTTTTGGGGATTCAGAATATGGTCACCCTAAGGATATTGATACCAACTTACCTGAAAAGCAGATGGTGGATGTGGCCGCTAGTTGGTAGCATTGCCCTGTGTTTGCCCCTGTCTCAACTCTATGGTCTCAACCCCAGGAAAAAAAGTACATTGTTTTTATTCTATTTTGATATGCCATTTGTTTGTCTGTTCACCACCCTAACCCCGCTGATACACTTCTGTTTTAACTAAACCAACAATACATTTTCTCTGAGGTGAGATAACTTTTATGGAATTTATTATACTTGATCGGTTCACGCCACCACGGTTTACCGGGGGCTGGTACCAAAAAAAATGCTTTACCCCTCCTACAAATTTATGATGCGAGTGTGTTCCAATGAAAACAGGTGGAATTCCCAGATTCCTCCAATCACACGCTGTGTTCCCGTGGAGTCCATGCGGGAGAGGAGGTTGGCCACAACGCTGGGAAGAAGTTCCACACAGAGGGGAAAGTAGGAAAACAGCATTTTCTGCGCGTCGGCTCGCGGATCCCCTTCACAGACACGACTCTTTGGAGCTCTTCCAGCGCTGTGTTTACTGCTCTCTCTGTCTCAGGTCGCAGTGAGTCGTGTTGGGCTGGCAGAGCCGAGCAAGTGTGCACAAGAAGATACAAAGTTGCCACTTGTCCTCTTTTTGACTGTTAACATTGTAGCGATCCCGGGGACGCCTTTCTGCGATGGATGACTAGCACTGAGACATCTGGAACTGCTCTGGATTTCTTTATATAACGGATTTTTTTCTTTTCTTTTTCCCCAATTTCCCGGATCTTTTAGTTGGTCTTTTTTTTTTTTCCTGAAGAAGGATTATTATTGTTGCGACTATGCCTGGAAAAACGAAGTACAATCTTGTTGATGATGGCCATGATTTAAGAATTCCTTTGCACAACGAGGAAGCATTCCAGCATGGGATCAACTTCGAAGCAAAGGTGAATTCATATCAGCTGTGTGCAGTGCTGCACCGCGACAGAGAAATTACGAAGTTTAGGCTACTTTTACTCTTCGCCGGCTGTTTAGCTGACCAAAATAATGTGGTTAATACGAATTTATGGATTATGGTATACAAGTTAGTAGTTACTACTTAACTCACAATGTGCCTGTAATTAACCGTCCACTAACAGTCTATAGTGACACAAGTGTTAGAGCCCAAATAAGACAATTTTGTACGCCGTTTGTTTGTTGTGACCGAGTTAAGAGTTTTCATTTAATGGAGACTTGACTTTGGCCGATATTGAATCCACTTTAATGAATGGTCTGTTTCTGTTATGCTTTTTTCCCCTAGTACATCGGCAGTCTGGATGTGACACGGCCAAACAGCCGAGTGGAGATCGTGGCTGCGATGAGGAGAATCCGGGTGAGTTTGGTTTGAAACTATTTAATTTGAGGCTTGTTGTTATTGTGTCTTGTATCATTCCGGTCACGTTCAGATATCACATAATTTAGTTGTGTGTTGCTGGTAGGTTGGTTCAACTGTTGGGTGGTCCTTTTGCCATAAGTGACCCAAATAAATATAATATCACAACATATAGGTGACCGTGAACAATAATGAACTCATAGACTACAGCTGTCATTTTAGACACGACAGTGTGTTTCAATGTGTGTAGCCTGGAGACATTTATATGTCTCCCATGTGCTCCTGATGTGGCTTGTCTTTGAAGCAGTGCACTGGACTGGAAGACATGCAGGATTTTTGGCGCTTTCTTTCTCCCCCTCTCTGTCCCCAAAATGAACATTTTCCTCCCCTTTCTGGAGTAGCCTTTAAGCCACTTCTTACTTCTACCTCAAGGCTGACCTAATACTATATTTGTAAGCTCTCAGTTTATACCTTCCCAATTACAATTTAGACTGCCATAAAGAATATGTGCAAGAATTGACTTTTTGGCAACTTGACCCAGATTATGTTCCTGGCACAACAGACTTAACAACAGACCACACCATTTTTGAACAATATTTCTATTGTATCGTATATGCATAATACAAGTTCTCTGAGATAACTTAAACCATAGACTTTGTAACACACATGTTCTGTGAATAGCTTTGTCTACTGTATGCTTCTCACAGCAAGTATAAGTGCAAGTGAAGGAATATTGTATGAATGTTGTGGAGTAGTGTTCAACAGAATACACACACACACACACACACACACACACACACACACACACACACACACACACACACACACACACACACACACTGTATATGGTTACAGCCATGCATAAATGCACACATATAGGTGACATACTAGTCAAGCAAAAGCTGCAAAATTATCCTATTAACCTTTTATAGAGACAGAATAACCCCCTGCAATAAAGTGGACCTCCCAGTGTGCTGCTATGGCATCCGTTGTTGGCAGGAAAACTAGCTTTGGTTTGGCTCCTTTAGTGAGAAACAGGCTTGATTCGCTCTCAGCCACAGGTATCACTGTAACTGACTGGCTGCACGCTGCACCAGAAGACCAGAGGCTAAAAAAGTAGTAAAAACATACAAGTGTCACATTCTAATTTTAGCCGGCTGTTGAATGTGATATGTATTCTTAAAAAAGCTCAAAGATTCAAGGTTTAATTGAACATATTATTCTTTATTCTTTTTAAAATTATTTTGTAAACATTTGTGATGAGTACTATTGTTGTAGTTTCATCTGAATAGGGATGGACATCGGTATCGGCCAATATCAGAAATCGGCAGGTATCATATCAAACCGGCCAAATCGGTGATCGGCAGGTCACTGACATAAATATGCCAAAATCGGCCAATTGTATCTCTTGCACTGCACAGCATGATGCTCGGTCCTGTGACGTAAACATTAGTAGCAGCCAGTCTACTTAGAGGCAGCCTACAGAATACAGATGGTGCCGATTACCTTTGCAAAGGATATATTCCATAATCCTGTGTCAATGTCGTCTCCAAAAAGAAGGGGGGGAAAAAGCATGCGTCACCTGCTTTCCTCCTGCCTAGTCCAGACGGTCATATTAGACTGGATATTGTCTGTGATTTTGGATATTGTACTATTGTGATTGATTTGGCATTAGTGTTCTTCTAGCTTATTGGTACTCAAATTGAAGTATGTCTTGTAGGCCTACTTGGCCTGAAACAAAAGGGTATTGGAGCAACCCTATTTCCTAGTTCTTAGCTAAAGAAATCGGTATCGGAAAAATCGGTTTTGGCAGGTCAGACCTTCATAAAACCGGTGGATCGGTATCGGCCAAGAATTTTGCAATCGGTCCATCTCTAGAATTAAGTTAACCAAAGAGCTAATTTGTCCAGACTAGAATTAAGAATCCTGCAAGGCTTTTATCTCTTGCCATTGACTCCTATGACCACTATGGCACATTACAAAATAATTGTTTCTGGAACGAGGATATACTCGGGTACAAGTCCTCTCTCATCCTACACTCTAATGTTACTCTGATCCCCTCTGGAGTCTTTTGGTGCGGGGGTTAAGGAATGCAATGCTTCCCACTGGGCCTACTCTTTTCCAAGTTTTCTCTCCGCCTCTCTTGTCTGTAGAGTCATTTGGAGTCATGTGGGTTGCCTAGCAACTTGTTGATGAGAAGTATCATTGTTCCTTGTGTGCCCGAGTCACCTTTTTGTGAGCCAAGAAAGACCTGGTAAAAAAATAAATAAAAGCAGGAAAGGCCACCTCTTTGGATAATAAAATGTATAAATGTATTATCAGCGCATTGGACAAGGTAGTTCTTTCTTTGTGTCTCAATCTCATGTTTCTCATAGGCACACTTGTACAACCATGTTTGCAGCTTTACTGCAGAAGAATGAGTTTATTGACCCCAAAATGTATTAGAATTTATTTATTTGTTTGTTTGTTTTTCTTTACAAGATGCGCTCAGTCAGTAGAGTGCAAATCTCTACCAGGAGGCATGCCCTACGTCTTTCCTCGGTCTCCAGGAAATTTGTAATATAGCATCAAAATCAGTTTAACAGCTATTCGTAAATGGCCGATCCACAAGCTCACAACAACGCGGTGTGAACTAAAAACACAACTTGTATGGGGTCCCTGGCACTAAATATTTTCAGATGGGGGTCCATGGCCAAAAACATACATCAATTTGGGGGTCATTGACCTAAAGAAGTTTAAGAACCACTGGTCTAGGGAATGTGATGACAATATTTGTTGGGTTTGCGGGTGTTTGAAAATGTAATTAGCCAGGTAATGGGTCTATGGAATATAACTGTCATTATATCATTACGGTGTAAACCAGAATTACAGGTGGAGACAAATCCTTAGACGGTGAACCCAGCGAAAAGTAGTGTGGCATGTAGCTGATTTATTTATTTTTTTCCATTCAGTTCTGTCTCTAAATATTGGATATGAAAGACTTGGTTATGATGGTTTTCTGGGTATTCACTAGGAATTTGACTGTAGAGGAGTTTCTGAAAGGGAGAAAAATAACAATGGCAATTTAACTTACCCTTAACTCACACCAATCACATATGGTTTGTAGAGTCTGTTGAGATGGGCTCTGTAATGAAAATGTCTTTATAAATTAAATTAGCTGTTTTCCTTATCCAGGGAAGTACAGGAGAGGAGACCTTTACCTTGAATTAATGGTATTATTTTCTCATTTATCTGCCTTTGGCTGGGTTAATTGACTGTGGGAGGATAATGTGGTATGGGAGAGCCAAAGGAGAGGGAAAGTGCATGATTGCATCAGAGGAAGATCCCAGCTAGTATAACCTAGCCAGTGAAGATCAGGACCCAGGGCCCACTGACCATTGGGCAACAGTTTTCCAGTGATAAACACATTCTCCTGTGAAGTACTGATCATTTCCATTGACTTTTGGTACTGCTGTGGGACTGTTCACAATCTGTTAGATTTGCAGTACTATTTTCTCCTTGAAATTTATTGTCTTAAAACATGCTGATGGATGGACGGCACACCATGGACGGCACACCATTAAGTAGAAAGCATGCACTATATGTCATAAATATGTCATAGCAACATCACATAGGAGCCCCCTTTCGTCAGACTAATTTGATATTTTACTTTTGATTTTGTTTAATTGATTGAATACTTTATTAACCCTAACAACAATTCTAAAAGGATAACATACAAAAGCTTCTTTCCATTGTGGTCCTATGTATTAAATTAATCAAGACAGAACTCTTTCCATCCCTGCACACACATTTGCAGTGCTGCGTCACACTGCTCATGATGATGAATCATCGGATTGGCTGATTAACATTATTTGATATGGTCTTTCTTGACTTTTAACAGGTGTAAAATTAGCTGGACCTGTAATTAATAACTCGATAAGTGCTTAGTTGACATTGTTTAAACAATCAGAGATTTACTGTATGTCTACCAATCGTCTTCTAAATGCAAGGTGGATGCTAGAACGGCAATCAGAAAAACTGCAAACAAATCTACGCATACTGATTTGGAAACCAATCATGTCAGTGCCCCAATATGAAGTGCTGCCCTAAATACTTTGGATTGGTTCTGACATTTTTGAGCGGTGGCTCCTGTGATTCGCTTTCAAGATGTTACTGGCTGGCTGGCTGGCTGGCTGGCTGGCTGGCCGGCCGTGTATGTCTGTCGCCTGCCATACCTCTCCTGACCACACACACAGACCACACACACACACACACACACGTTAAAGGAGGGGCGCTATTGAGCAGGGCAGGCAGACAACACACTCTCTCTCTCTCTCTCTCTCTCTCTCTCGTGCACGCACTGCACGCACGCACGCACACACACACACACACACACACACACACACACACACACACTCAGTCAAGAGATATAGAGCAGCAGCAGCAGCTCCACACAGACACACGCAGTGAAGGGCGAACGTGAACTGAACGTCCTTTGTTTTCGCTTGATGAACGAATTGTCGAACACGATCATTCTGACGCCCGTGAACGGCGTTCGTCGGCGTTCGGCGGCCGTTCATGCGGCGGTCCGCGCCTCCGTGCGGTCGTCTGTCCTCTCGTCTCTCTTTTCATTCACATGCTCCAATAGTACGCACTTCAAGCAGCTCCTCGTGAACGTTGATTATGCGGTGCTGTCTGCAGCTGCACTGTGAATCTCCTCCTCTCGCAAGTAAAGCCTGACTACTTTGTCATGTGTGTTGCACGGCGAAAATAGCTGATCTGCAAGCTCACACACACACGCTCCACTTCAAACGAGGTTTGATTTTTTTTACTCATAACGTAACCACTTAACCACTGTTCTTTTTATTGTTTTTGAGCGGTGGTCACACCGTCTCCTATACGTGGCCGTGTGTGTGTCCGGCCGGGAGGGGCGCTGTTCTCATACACACACGCACACGCACACACACACACACACACACACACACACACACACACACACACACACACACACACACACACAGACAGGGGGGAAGGGTGGGTCAGCATGTGTGGTCAAGTATTACAGGTATTATTATTATTAACAAACTGAATGTTTTAGGGTCAAATAAATTAGAGTGTGTGAAGAAACTACAGCATTGTAAAGCACACTAACCCTGCTGCACCCACCCAGTAGTGCTGTTGCACAGCCTCCACGACCACCGCTCAGTTCACACGGGTGTGATTTTTCTCTTTCTTTTTTGTTTTACTGTAATTGCTTCCACTTAGTAATTACAACAAAAGCTGGGAGATTGTCCTCAGTCTCTTGTACATTAATTACTTTTCAAAATAGGCCCATGTTTCAACCCACAAATAATGATTAAATTCACAACTTTTGACGAAACAACCTTGCAACCTTGAAAATTGGCAAAATGTTTATACCGTATATAAACCGTATATAAAGAAGTAAGGAAACTTGATTAGGTCCATTATATCTCCCCTTTAATAATAGCAATTGGTATTGTGTTTTACATCATTCTTATCGCTGATTAGTCACCTTTACAACGAGGTACAGCTTGTAAGCATCGGGCACTCGTGGAATGAGCAACACAGCCAAAAGTGTGAAAATGTGCCAAAATAGCCTGTAATACTGTTCTGTTTGTATTCACCTTTGTTGCTTGGAGCATTGAAGATTGCACTCTCCCACAGTAATAAGGACAAGAAAAAAACAAGACATTATATTAGCCATGTATACATGTTATTAATTTTACACTCAGTGTCAAGGACACTCAGTAGCGCGTGTAAGATCCTTACGCAGCCACAACAGCTTGGCACTTCCTCCTCATGCTGGTCACCAACATTGGTTCTGTTGGTCACTCTAGCACGTACAGCTCGCCCAAGCTGATCCCACAAGTGTTTAATTGGGTTGAGGTCTGCCCTCGTGGCAGGCCATTCCATCCTCTCCACTGTGACTGGCACACATCTGTGACTACTAGCATACACCTGCCAGCACTTGAAGCCCAAAACGAGAGTGAATGACAGCAGAACAGTATTACAGGCCATTTTGGAAAATTTCTGCCACACGTTTGGCTGTGTTGCTCATTCCACGAATGCCCGATGCTTACAAGCTGTACCTCGTTGTAAAGGTGACTATTACACGACGATAAAAATGATCTAAAACACAATACAAATTGGTATTATTTAAAGGAGGAGATATAATGGACCGAAGTCAAGTTCCCTAACCTTTTGTGAACGGTTTATATTTCATTGCCAATAGGAAATCGTGTGATGAGTCTACTTCTCTGTTAAACATTATCATATTGGCTTTCAGTGGGTGTTGCTGTCTGCCCAGATGTTTGTGCCTGGCTCCCAGTAAATGCTGGCCATTTTCAGCACTGGTTATTACTCTAATGGTACACAAAAGATAAAGATACAGTATCTTTGACTTTAAAATATGTATTGCTGCAACTAATTGGTGCCACCACCAATCATTTTCAGAATGAGTGAATTTGAGAAAAGTATTGCACTTCTAGTGCAACAGTTACTCATGGATGGACTAACTTGATTTAAATATCATCCACTTGCTCAGCAGAAAATTGTCTGCCCATTTTTGACAGTTAGTGATTATGTTTATACTGTTAATAAAAAACAAGCGCAATTTACTTACAATCTGTCTCTTATTGAACTGAGTATATTTAATATTATTTCTTATTCGTGTAAGCATAGACATTTTCACCTTGTAGATCTTTATAATATGCTGCTGTTGGTTTTTTAGCTCTTCTTTTTTATAACAGTAAAATAAATGTGTTTGGATTGCTATGTTGAGGTGATGTTACGGTTATTGCATAGTAATATTGAATGACTAGCTGGATTAATTAGCCTACATGTATATGTGTTTCACTCGTAATAGGTCCTCTGACATGCGCACACACACACACACACACACACACACACACACACACACACACACACACACACACACACACACACACACACACACACACACACACACACACACACACACACACACAGTTTCTCTCCTGTTGAATCTAACATCTTGACCCTCATTCTCTTGTCTTCAGCTACTTTTAATTACTGGCAGCTAGGGTTTACTTGTGTACCAATTTGATTAACACTGACGGGGTATAGAGGCTTGGCACCTGTCCAATTAATCCATCCTTGTTTAATAAATAGCTTCCTCACCCAAGACACTTTGTGTTCAGTCTGATAGTGCAGGATGCACACACAGGATGTGCTTTAAGCACTTAGTTTTGTCGGCTATCGGCTAAGCGCAAAACAAATGGCACCTAGGTTGTGAATAAAGTGAGGTTTAAGGCTTAGGCTACCTGATGACTGGGACATATTTCATGCAACTGCATCATTACTATGGAGCCATCATCTACTCTGTGATTACTCACCATAGTTACAGGTTAACAAAATGCATCTGCATTCTGCAATTTACTTAATTTTGGTGAAATACTAGTGCAGATTGGTCTGAGGACCGCAATTGGATGAATTTGGATCACACACATTCCTAATCTGTTGGCACCTTGGTGAACACATCTGACTTTAATTCTGTCTAGAACTGTTTTCTAAACCACAGAAACTCTGGCCTCAGGGAAATAGCCGTTGAAGGGAAATTCACTCAGACAAGTCAAAAGTACTCTCGCTGGAACAATAATCTAGACTTCACATATGAGACAGGAAGAGACCATAATGGAGGCTCAATCCTGTCTCTTTCAACTGTAGCCTACGTGAGTCTGTCTGGCTCTTGTGTATCCCCAACACACACACACACACACACACACACACACACACACACACACACACACACACACACACACACACACACACACACACACACACACACACACACACCAAAAGATGATTTTTAGGCTTGATGAGAAATATTAGCTATTTAACATATAGGGATACTTTCAAGAACATTTATTATTTTTCTGATCTTGATTAATGTTATTCTCCTCGGCTCAATTCGGTGTCAAGTGGATGGTACATTTAGTGAAGGTGCCCTCCGATTAGAGAGGGAGAGTTGCTTTGCGTTCCCTCCCTGATTGAATTCTGGTTCACTGACCCTTACAGCCGACAGTTGTAGTTCATTTGTCATTGGGTGGCAGAATCGTTAATAATTGATAACAGCTGATTCTTCCTTGAACCGAAATCTTTACTGGCAACAATCAAAAGGGCTTTCTTGTTGGCAACATTTAGCCATTAGTCCTTTTCTACAATATTAAAAAGAGGTTCCACACTCTGTTATCATTACTTTACTAATTTAAGTTTCAGTTTTAGGTTTCACAATTATATCATTGTGAAACCTAGTGCCTAGTGAATGAGTCAGTGATGCCAGGATTAGTACTAGACATAAGAGAGAAGATGGGTTCAGGCTCTCCTTTCAGGAGAATCTTGGTAGCTTCTCAGCTGGGTTTCTTTAACAGCTTTTCTGTTGTGTGGAGAATGATTAATTTCTAAAAGTCTTTCTTTCAAAACCTTTTGGATGGCCTTCTCAAACATCACTTTGCACTCTGGCAAATCCTTTCTGTTTTTGTTGAGCTCCGAGTTGTGAATGGTGTTCAGAAGCCTTTCTTATTAAGTGACAGCTTAGAGCAGTGCTTCTTAATCTTTTTAATTTCAAGGACCCTTGTACACTTTCAAGAGTTACGGGCCTTTTAATGGTCCATTTTGAATCCCCTCAAGGATGAGGGTCCCCGCCTGGACCCTACTTTGAAAACCACTGGCTTAGAGTTTAAAAGGTCAGATCGCAGGTTATTCTGCTGTAATGATTGCCTCCACTCAAACCGATCTCCCTCCTCTTTGTCCTTGTCAGAGTATGATAACTATTGGAATGGCTCAGTTACTGTAGTTAAATTTAAAGGTAATTGCTTATGCAGTCTCGTGTTTATCTATTGAGGTGTACCGATTACATTACTGCCCCTCTCTTTCTGCTATTGACCAAAAGTCATTAGCTGTGTGGCCAGGATCTATTCTCAAATTGGAACAGTATCTTACACACTGGTTAATGGTTAACTAGCTTTGTCATTCTCGAGGTGCTGAGCAGGTTTAAGAATGTGAGCCATTAAGACCCAAGAGATGGCATGTGACTGTGCATGGCATGGAGAAATAGTGTCATAGAGTAGAAACCAACAGAAAGACAACTGACCTTGTTTTGAGTGTGCAAGTTAACCACTAGGGGTTAAGTGTTTGACTTGTTTGGGTTATTTTTGCTGAAAATAGATCACAAAATGTTGTATTGTAAGCTGTGTACGGTGGTTACACTTTCACATGGTCACTGTCACATGAGGATTATTGGTCTGTTTTGGTGCCCCTCCAGCATGGGTACTGCGGTAACCATTGTGAAAGTAGTACTTTTCTCTTCTTCACTGGCTCAGTCGGTCTCTCTGCGTGCACTTTCATCATCAGTGTGCGTGTATGTAGCGCCGCTGAAGATGAAACGCTCAAAACAATCCTTCTGTTCTTCAAAGTGCCCTGCCGTCGGCAGTAGGCTACTCAGACTGGATGCACAATTAGTTCTAATGTAGAAGTGCTTGGTTATAATAAAGGACACGCACAGTTTTTTCTACCACAAGTGAGGCAATGCTAGGCTTTAGGGCTCGTGTAGTCTTGTTGCGTTCAAGTATTGTCAAGTCAATTGCACTACATAGAAAGCCAGGGTTTAGAAGTCATGTACAGGCTCTGTCTATACAGTACAGAGATGGTTGGCTTGTCGGCTCGCTGCATTCACATAGTGATGTCATGTCATACAACTCAATTTGTCTACTGACGGTCAATTGGTTTTGCAGCACTAAAACTGTAATGTGATCAAAAATCCAAAACAAATATTAAATGATAAAAAGTAAAAACATGTAATCATACATTATGCGTTGCTTTTATTTGATAACATTTAGTTATGTTTTCTTATAAATCATACAACGGAAGATGTCCTACTTTGTCAGCAACTATAGTATTGCATGTTCAGATTAATGTATTTGCAAATATCAAGTCACTAATAATAAACTCTGGTAGACAACTGATCATCAACATGTAAGGTAATTAAATTAATATCTTGCTCTACCAAACGACAACGACCTGTGGCTGTGCCAAACATGATTGTGAAGATAAAGAAAACTTTATTGTCCATTTAAATACGAGTTGGAACTTGTTTGTTTGCTAAGTGAAAAGTTTTGGTTTTAAGTTTCACAATGCATTTGAATGATGTATGAGCACTCTGCTTATTACACATGCTCTGCACAATGAATGTTGACCTTGCAGCTACCACAGGTAATGGTACAGTTTCTGACATCATTTAGCCACTAAAGTCACAATATGCACGCTTAAAAAACAAAACAAACAACAACAAAACTATTGACCACGTCCCTACTTTTTCTCCTATACACAAATCTCTCCGCCAACAAGCCTATCTACAATCTCACAACGTGGCAGCGGTTGCACATTATGACATGTTGTGAGCTTGTAGATGGGCTATTTTCACACAATGTTTGCCTAGGGGTTCATGTGTTTAAATTAACAATTTAATAAAAACAGGCTTGTGAAGTGTTAGGTTGGTTTTTGGTATCCTTTTGATAAGGTGCTGCAGCAACAGCACAAACCAAACGGCTTGTAGTGTTACTCTTTCACTTGTGCTGTGTCGTGGGACACACATCCCTTGCACACAGTGCACAGAGCTGGGATGGGGCTGCACACTCCCTGTGACCCTCACCCATTCTTTAATTCACCATTAATTTCTGAGAGAGTGCTTTGAAAAAAAGGCCTCTCGAACTTACAGGGAAGGAAAGAAGGGCTATTTGGCTGTCGGCTCGATACCATTTTCAATGACTATCATTCCCACTTTGGCAGGTGGGTGTCAATTTCCTGTTATGAAAATTACTTGCTCTTGGCTAGCCATCACCGGGGGGGTGTGTGTGTGTGTGTGGAGTAACACGCGCACGTGCATGAATTCCTGCATGCTAGCACTCTTATTTGAAGCCCTCTACTTGTGGCAGACTCAGGCCAACAGCTTTCATGTCAGAGTGCCCTCTCTCTCCTCAAAGAGCTGTTTGTGTATCTGACTCGTTTCTTGACTGCAGCTCTGTGCATCACAGAGACCTCACCACCCACCCACCCCACACTACCCCACCTCAACTGCATACTTGACTGGTTTCCACAATACAACTCGGTTCTTCTTCCATCTCTTTTTGTCTGCGCCAGGCGAAAAGCATGTCAGTGTGTGTGTGTGTGTGTGTGAAGCTAATCTCCGGCACCGTTAGACCGATCGTTGCAAAACTGCACACACACTTCCTGGAGGCCAGAGCAGAACCTATGCCCCAAATGTTTCTCATAGGCCTGTTATAGCGACACCAGGAGGCCGATCTTGGCTAAACAACTTATTTTGTTCAAACATCATGCAAATCGGTACACATTATCTCTACTGTCATGTGATCAAGACGGATCTGTTCAACTTGTCATATACCTGTAACCTGGCTAAGATTGTCTTTCAAAGTTTGCGGGAGGGGCCCGTTTAGTAAAGCATTTCTTCAAATCATGAATGCAGAGTATGATTGCCGTGAAATGTTGTAATTTCCCACTAGGCCAAGGAAGAAATGCCACCCTACATTTTTTTTAATCGGTAGATTCCTGTTTTGGCCTATAACTCTTGAACCGTAGGTCACACAATAAAAAAAAATATTTCTTGGATCATGGAGGCTTATAGACCCTGTTGGTGCCAGATTACGTTTTCTGCCATAGTGCGTTTTCTTCAAAATATACAATCCAGTTTTTGCTACTAATCCTACAGATTTTGTCCCAAATGTACATTGTCTTGGCCCTTCTCCTTCTGTATCTCCAGTTGTTGTCTTTTACTGCTCTTCCTGTGCTCGTACAGTACTCTTGCTTCTTCTTGGTGCCCTCCTCTCACCTGCCAGCATGTCTTTCCCCTGCTGTCCTCTCTCTCAGCATGCTGTCCAGCCAGTCACTTTGTCGTCCCCTTCATCAGCGCTGGAGTGAAACTTGGGTGATTCACTGCTTCTTTTCACAGAAACGGGTGGAGGGAGGGGGAGCCTTAAAGTTTGTCAGCCCCAGCTGTAATTAATGGAGACGCTGTCTTAATTTGACCACCCCCACCTCCTTTTTTTAATTAACGTCTGCCGTGCCATGGAAATATAACTCATTCCACTGAATTTCTATTAACATTTTAATCTCAGAAACGTTAAATAACCCGGAGATAAATATCCAGGAACCACACCCTCTTGGTTGCTCCTGGGGGTTGGGCAGGGGAAGGGGTTGATAATACCCATGTAGCCAAGAAGTCACTTAATACATTAAAAAGGGGCTTAGGCATTTTCGTTTTATTCCCAGACCCCATGAGGATATATGGCCCGGGTATAAATGACTATAAATCTCCCAACCTCTCACTTCTGTTTTTTTGCTAACGTTTGCTTTTCATCTCCGCTATGGCAGTGAGCGGAGGAGTGAATGTGAGGAGGACACGCGTGCGTAGATACACCTGCTGTCTGTGCATTAGGCCTGTTTATCCAAGACAAAAATGGCAAAGACATGCCATCTCTGGTTTACTTCCCGTATCTACGCGAAGTAGGTGGCTGCCTTTTTAGGAGACCGGAAGCAGATTGGAGTGGAAGAGTGAATGTGACACAGCTTCTGTTCTGGACCATTCTTTAGCTGCATGGTCACTGAACTAAATATTAAACCCGATCGTCACAAGCCACACTATTTTCATAAATGTTTCATACATTATTATTTTTTTCTTTTCTTTTCAGAGAGACAAACCAGGAGGTTTATTATCAACCTTTCTCTGTCCCAGTAACACAGTCTTGTGGGATTGTGCGTGAGATTTTACATCAGACCCACTTAGGAGACCATTTGTATGATTTGTGTACCTGTGCGCCTCTAGTGGCTCCAATTGACCCTTTGTCAAGTCCCACCCCATGTCGCTCTGTTACTAGGAGGGACAAAAAAGCCGGGGAAGACTATTTTTATAATGGAAGTGAATGGAAAAAAAAGATTTTTTATAGCCTCATTATTGCTATTTAAAGTACCAAAAGAAAAACATCTACATGATATTAATAAAAAAGGAACAAAAAAAGTACAGTAGTTACATTGCAAAACAGGGGTTTTCCCCCGAAAATACATGTTTTAATTAGTTTAATCCTCTGAAACAGGCAGAGAGAGAGGGAGCAGTGCATCTTGGGTGACTCGCACTGACCAGGAAGTTGTGGAACTATAGGCTCGCCCTCAACATAAAATGTATTTTAATTGTAATTCTGCCCATTTAAAATATATGTACCCAATCGAATATCTTAGTTACATTGATATCGTTCATGTGAACTAGTTTGTTGAAGCTTATTCATTATACTTATCAAAACCGCTATGACCGCGCCACGCCATACTGCGCCGCGGCCGTACCGCGCATCGCTGCACCGCGGTGAATAATGAAAGGACTTTGTCCCACTGCATAACTCCGCCCCCGGTAGCAAAAGTGAATGATTTTTCTGGTTGGCCACTAGTCAGGGTCCAATCAGAAGGCTGACAAAGGGTGAATTGGTGTATCTTCCTAAACTAGCAAGACGCCTCAGGGCGACATGCGACCTCGCATGAGTCACCGAAAATACATGTTTTAATTAGTTTAAGCCTCTGAAACAGGCAGAGAGAGAGAGAGAGCAGTGCATCTTGGGTGACTCGCACTGACCAGGAAGTTGTGGAACTATAGGCTCGCCCTCAACATAAAATGTATTTTAATTGTAATTCAGCCCATTTAAAATATATGTACCCAATCGAATATCTTAGTTACATTGATATCGTTCATGTGAACTAGTTTGTTGAAGCTTATTCATTATACTTGCGCCACGCCGTACTGCGCCGCGGCCGTACCGCGCATCACCGCACCGCGGTGAATAATGAAAGGACTTTGTCCCACTGCATAACTCCGCCCCCGGTAGCAAAAGTGGTAGCAAAACTCTGGTTGGCCACTAGTCAGCGTCCAATCAGAAGGCTGACAAAGGGTGAATTGGTGTATCTTCCTAAACTAGCAAGACGTCTCAGGGCGACATGCGACCTCACATGAGTCACGTCGAGTCAAACTGCGACCTTCGGTCGCAATTAACCATCTTAGTTTATATTTGGTTGCAAGCCGATGTCGCACACCCAGTGCTGTGTTCTACCTGTAACGCACGTATACGGCATCTGCTGTCGGAAATAAAAATATGAATAGCGTCTGCCCTCGTGAACCTTTCAAAGTAGCGTATTTGATAGGCATTTTGCATTGGCGTATGCCCTGGCCACACGAATAGCCGCGGATCATAGATAATAGTATGCCCTCAAAAAAAGTCTAGAACATAACACTGCGCACACCTGAAATAGGCAATCTACAAGCTCAAGCTATGAGCTTGTAGGTAGGCTGTTTATGGCGCGCGACACAATGTGCAATTAAGTATAAATCACGCTTTAGGCGGGGGTGGGAACCCAATCCAGTGCTCTTTGCTGTTTATGTATAATAAAGACATAATAAAGCCATCCTCCCATTTCTGGAGAGATATAGCCCCCCCTTCCCTCGAAGGGACTTGTCAGCAGAATAGAATGAAGGGTGTTCACATTCTGCCGCTACCTCCTTTTAGTTTGCTGGCTAGTACGCTGACTAAGGCTGTGATGTGCTTTTAGCTAAGAGAATCAGATCAGAATGGCTGGAGGTTGAGTGCTGTGAGATGGTTGTCGTACACTGAGACCATGGAAACCTCAAGAAATCATTGAGAGGCATGTCCCACTGATATTACATTTTTGTCTCTTGTGTTGTCCTCCCACTAGACTGTTAATACATTCATTCTGTTGAATCTTGTACTTCTTTAATGCTGTGCTGTTCTTCCCTCTTTCTTTCTCATGTAATGTTTCTTTCTTTTTCACTATTTGTCAATCGACCCTGAGTTGGCTGAATCTCTGATATTTATATTTATTAAAAAGGTTTTGTAGATGATTCTGACACTTGGAACTTTAAAGTGCTTTTTTCCAGTGGTTGTAGTTCTTTAAAAGAGAGGCCACTAACATGGTCCCATCTTTGCCACCAGTGTCTTACAATGTGCTTAAGGTCCAGATACATTGACGCTTGTGCCTGGATCCGCCCCGTGGCTGTGTGGCCAACAATGGTGGTCTCTGATGGTCTGTTTGTCTGTCTACCAGCCAGTGTGGTCTGTGGTGGCTTTACCATGTTTTAAGTGCTTGTGCCTTTCTAGGGATCAGTGTTACGTCGTCCCCCTGAGGCGCAACCGTGAAGACAACTGAGATTTTGTAGTTGTTTTGTCCCTTAGAAGCTGCTGTTATCCAATGACTGACTGCACTTTGGGACCATTCTTTTACACGATTCCTTACACACTCAAAAGATGACCCTTCCTTTGTGTTTGTGTGTGTGAGGCATAAGAGAGACAGTGGGAACGAAAGATGCTGAGAGTGAAAGAGAAAACATCAGAAAAATAAACGCTGACACACACAGAGCATGCAGGGAGCTGGCACCTCTAGCACTGTCATTAGAGGATTACAGCCTGCTCACAGACCACACACACAATGCCTTTGACAGCCAGCTTTCCACTCTGCCAAGCACTGTCTGGGCCTAAGCAGTCCTCGGGACGGCCACCTTTCCCCTTCCCACTGCCTTATTTAGCCTTCAGTTTATAAAGTGGATGTGTTCTTATGAACACCTACAGGGGGCTTTTGGGGAATCAACACGTTATGGAAACCACCTGAACAGAGTTTATTTGCCTTACTGTATCCCTACAGCCTATCTTGCTCCTCTCGCCACCTCCTGTATATCCTCCTTTCTATACCCCTTCCTCCCTGCCCTCCTCCACTCTCCATCTTCAACTATCCACCTCCTTCTCCTGTTGTCATGCTCGCACAGTGTTAATTTGAGTGTAAAAATGTGGACACGGTTACACAGCAAAATGAGTTCATTTATCCATTTCGTAACTGAATATAGAGCATTTGTACACTCTTCAGAGTCAAATGAACACGTGATCAGTGTTGCTGATAATGCCGGTGACTCACAGAGGTCACATTCCCCACATACTGGCTCTGCGTGCTTAGCATAGGTGCCATAGCTCTGCTCCTCCTGGGAGTGTCTGCTTCCACCAGCGCTAGTTTTTCATTTTACCATGTCAACTGTAGGCTAAGTGATAAAATCTAATCTCGTTAATAATATTTTTGGACCAAATACCTCCTCGATATCGATATTGTGACGATAGGCTTTTGGTGCTTTACACAAAATATTTACTTGACTAAAGGCCGGTGCACACAATGTGAGCGATGTACTCGTAGGATAAAATCCAGACGTGTACAAGAGTGATCCTGACCTGCACACTATCATGAAATTGTAAAGTTTTTCAGGACAAACACCTGATGAAGTATATGCACACATATGGTCTGTGGTATTATTGAATACACACTTGCACATAAAAATGTATCCACTTCGGTGGATACGATTTAAGGATTTGTGCACACAATGAGACACTGATACACACACACACACACACACACACACACACACACACACACACACACACACACACACACACACACACACACACACACACACACACACACTCTGACAGAGCTGAGTGATAACGTTAATACAGTCATCTGCTGCTGCTCCTGTTGTGCCCTTGGAGATCCCCTCATCCATCAGTTGTGGAACCTGGCTTTATCACAGTCTTCTCTTCACTGAGCTCCTGAGCTCCAGAACAGGCCTGCTGCTATTTCCTCTCTCAGTCCTCTGGAACCTTGCTGTTCTCATCACCTTTCCTTTACTCTGTCTTAATGCTAAATGCCTTGCCCAACCTATCCAGGGTTTCCAGCTAAATAATTCATAGTTATGAACCAAATGGATCCTTAAGTCCGATGGTGTACAAATGTACCCTTCCATTTGGTTCCCATTACTTAGGGATTTCACAGTGTAGGTTGAGGTCCCAGAGATGGAAAAAAAAGAAAAGAAAAATCTCATCAAATGGGGGTCGTGGTCACAGGCATATCAAACTGGGGATTCCTTGAAATGAAAAAAGGTTGAGAATCACTGATCTAAATGGCACTCCTCCTCCTCCTCCTCCTCCAGGCTGTCTCATCACAATTCATCAATTCCCCTCCCTCTCAGCACTCCCAAGATGCTTGGCTTCAGTTCACTTATTGAACAGTCAGGGCACTCATCCCCTCCATTATAATGTTAGAATAGCTGTTAAATCTACCAAATAAAGATTGGATATAATTCTCATTAACGTTTTAAGATCTTACTGTGTCACTGCCCCATTCCCTGCAGCGTGCAGTTCAGCTCATAACAATGCATTGGCAATAATTGTGTTTGAGAACATTATTGCCTTAACACCAGTAGTTAAATGGGAGCGTCCTCTTGTTTTCATACACATTATGATTTTATGATGCCAGTGCTCACTGGCTGCTGCTCATATCTTGCATGAAACAAGCTAAGAAGTCTTATTGGGGCTTCGCCACTTAGAGTCTCTTCAAATAATTCCAAGCGTTTGTTGTGGAAATGTGAGTAAATCTGTCCTCCATTGATTTGAAATTTTGGATGTGCTACCTTTTTGGGTGATTTTCTCAATTCCTACATTTATATTTATACTGGATTTTGGGTCTAACCTCTTTTACAACCTCTTCTTATTTAGCTTCAAATAATTCACTTGCCTTTAGATCAGAAATATCAATGGATTGACAGGAATTTTCTGAATATCCAGAGTATTGTATTGCTGGCTCCCCTGTTGTGTGTGTGATGAAATTAGGTTGCCTTATGTCACATTCCAATAGGGTTCTAATGAAACCGTCTCCTCGCAGACACTTTCATTAGAGCAGCAGTCTGCTGCTGTCAGCCTTGCTTTAGGCATAGGCCCCTTGTTTGGATAAACACTTTCACTGGCCTCTCCAAGTCCCACTGTAGCTCCTGAATCGCTTTTTGAAATATTATCCCCTCTTCTACTTCTCTGCTATTTATTTTGGTTCTCTCACCTATCTCTTCCCACCCTGTCACTCTCAACCTCTGGGTCCCAGCCATCTGTCATTTTGTCAATCACTTTTCATTTCCCTCTCTTTCACTCTCTCTAGTCACTTTAAAGGTGCCTCCACCGACAATACTACAGACTACAGAGACTCTTTCTAACTGTTCACAGACTGCAAAGAACTGCAAAAACTATAAGCACATCTTTTTCCAGACGTCTGCACGCCGTCTGTAGTTACTGTACGCAGTTGTTCGCATGCGCATTGTGTTGCCAGGTCTGCTCGTTATAAGCGACTTTGATCCTGTTTTCTTATAATGTTGCTAGTTGTGGGTTACTTTTGTTTGGGCTTGTTTCTGAAGTTTAGTTGCTTATTTGGCCTTGCTTTCAACATTCTTTTAGAAAATAGAACTCAATAGGTGAAACTGGTCGTTTTCTTTTGGGCTTGTTTTCATAGACCTGGTTGCTTGTTTCACTCACAGAATCTGGCAACCCGACGGGGGAAGTGGAGATTTTACTCTGTGCTGTGTTTTTTTTCTGCTCTTACCAATACAACACACATCACTATTACTAGCATTGGTTTGGAGTTGATTAATATAGGAAATTGGGAGTTGAGATTGTGAATATGCTATTTAGTAAAAATGTGCGAAGGGAAAATGTCTCTGGCTTATTTTGGCTTGGTTTTGCAGCAATAGCAAACTAATGGTCCATTCTACAACTCCCTCAATCCTACCGATGGCCAGGGGCGACTCAACAAAACTGGGCAAGTCCAGTCTTCCAGTTTTCCGTCGATACTGGTGGTCGATAGCGTTCCCGACCCGCTGCCGAAAACCTGCTGATGATCTCCCTGTCGGCCACAGGCGCTTTCTGCCGCCTTCCGCCGCCGATTCATGGCCGAATCGGTTTGGCACTTAACACATGCACTGCATTATGGAAGTTTTACAGACGTTAACCCATTGAGACCTGAAGCCGATTCTACGAATGCCTTATAAATCAGTTCTCAGTCTTTCAAGATTTGTCAAAAAACGTCAAAAATAACAGATGTACAAGCTCGCAGCGTGGCACGAAATAAAATGCTGTGAGTTCGTAGATCTGTTACTTTTGAATATCCAACTCAAAACTTAAATGCTTTCTCTGGAGGAGCTGTATTAATGCAGCATTCCGGCTCAGTAGGATCGGACATGCAACAGACTAAATGCTGGCAGGTTAAGTCCGGGTGATGTCCGATTTGGCTCAAACCGCTCTATGTGTGAATGGACGTGGTGATTTCCCGGTGAATTTACCTTTAACGAGAAGACGTATTCACGACGCTTCTATTGAGTGAAGAGGCTGTTATTTTTCCTGCTGGGATGATGGCTTGTTTAGATGAAAAGTAGGTTGTATCTCGTTGTCTACAAGCCTACTATGGTAGGAAAGATGTTTTGTTTCTCCTTTGCATGGGTGCTTCAATGGGTGACCGCATGTCAAGTAATTCAATGTATCTGTCATGTTCTGTGGAAGGACATAAAAAAAGATTGCATTTGATCCTCCCATCTCCCTCAGGCTGTGCCTGTGTTGTATTTAAGTGGGAGTATAGCTAGTGTGTGCGTCTACATAGCCTGTTTGATAAGGTAAGGAGTGGAGTCTATTTACCTTCAAGTGTGAACGCATCTGAAACAGACATTCTCCTGTTAGATGCTACATGTGTGAAAGGCCAACACCGGACAATGTCCAGACATGATTCCCCAGAAATGTACCAGTGTTCAAATGAGAAAGGGGCTAATTTGTCTCTCTTATGCTGCATGTCTATGAGAGGCTCTCATTTACTGTAGGCTTTTGACTAAAGTGGGTCTGATGCCGATCCAGATTTTTGGACAGATGTTATGACAGATTTTTTGTTAATTAAATTGTGCAAAATCAATTCAAGTCGATTTGAAAAACGTTGATTTGATCAAATGTTCTATGTGTTCTATGTACTTTTGAATAGATAAAAACATAAGCCCTATTAAAATGTATATAAAATTCCTCAAGCTTGTAGCTAGTTTTGAAAATGTTTGGACACTTTCACTTATAATGACATGGCCAATAAAGGGACCCCAGGTTGAAAGTTGCTAGAAATCAGTACACATCAGCTGTATAATTGCAGATACTGATCAAATGAAAGTCAAATATTGACAGACATATCGGCCAGACAATTATTGGTCAGGCTCTAGTTTTTACTGTGGCTGACATGAGTCATTCACTCTGCCGTGCAACGCCGTCAAAAAAGTGAAGGGCAGATTATACAGCTGCTTACATTTTCACAGCAGGAGAACTCACACCACTTAATTGGTTCAGGTTTAGTCGGGACATTAGAGATCACTGCCCGTGCTATCACTGTCATCCATCACAATGCTGCTAGTGATGCTAGGTGGGAGTACAATGTCATGCATGTCCACATACTCCCACAGTGACTGATGTGTGCGTTGCACACTGTGACAGTCTGTTTCACCCCCCAACTTACTTCCATCCATCCATGTCACTGTCTTTCATTTAATTAAATTAATTCAAATATTTCTGCCTGCCTTTCCCCCCTCCCTCTGCCAAGACGGTGTAGGATGCAGGTGTTCCAGACTGTGAGCACTGGGCAGCAGCCTATGGATTTGTGTCAGAGCCATGTCTTGATGCCAAATATGTGCTCGAAAAATACTTTGAGAGTTCATTCAGAGTTAGTCAAGTTCACCTGAAGCCAATTTCTTGGCTGGCCTTTTCAGTTCTGCATCTTTCGAGGTGAGGATGTCAATTGCACAGGTCTTCACAATGCTGCCATGTGCTTGGCACACAGCCGTAACTGAACAGAGGCTAGGCATAGACAGGTTTTGTACTAGTTGGCCGGGTCCTGGATTCCACCGGGGTGGATCTATGACGTTTGTTCTGTCATCTGCACACTTAAACCCCACAAGAGCATTTCAGAAGCGGATGATCTGTTGCGTGGAACGGCAGGCCTATACAGGGATCTCTACATTGAGTTTGCCTTTGATAATGTTCATTAATTATATGGTTCATTTGATGGGATTTCTATTTAGAGAGAAAGCGGTTACATTTTGAGTTGGGAGAACTACATTATCGGTGGCACAGGCACACACTGTGACCCCAAACTAATTTGAAATCTGATATGTGTGTCTTCTGTCTTGTCAGCTGCAGTTACATGAGCCAATTACTTTCAGTCTCAAAGAAATTAATCCAAACTATGATTCATTTAGATGAGCACTGAATATGATTAGATGGAAAGCTGAACGGTGTATTCTCTCATAATGGCTTCTTGACAACAGTTTCACTGAATAGTTCAGCTAAAAATGTGCTTGCTCGGGCCATATATTACATATATTACAATAGTGAAAATATACAGTATGAGTAATAGTATACATATTTTATAGGTGACAATTTAAACCTTTGAACACAATTACACAGTATATATAGTGTATATATAGTATATATATATATATATATATATATATATATATATATATATATATATATATATACACACACTTTGACCATTGGCAGAATAATTGTACACAATAAAATTCAGAATGATAATTTATTTCTGAAAGTGTACAAATGGACCCTTAAATGTAAAATGTTACTCTTAGTTAAATTAACAGGACTTGTATGAGTTGCTCATAAATTGAGTTTGGATGAAAGAAAAGTTTCATTCAGCAACTGCCAAAGCCTATGATGATGAAGTTCATGAAAGTGTTTTGGCAGACACGATGGCCGGCTCATGTAAGTCCATGTTGCTTACTGACTGGCTGGCTGGGTTACTGACTCCTGTCCCCATTATTGAATCACATGCGTCTCCTCGGCTCGCAATTGTTGAATTGTGCATGTTTTTTTGTTTTTTTGCCTTTATTGATAGATAGTAGATAAGTACACAGTAGGTAGACAGGAAACGGGGGGAGAGAGAATGGGAGTGACATGCAGCAAAAGCTTTCGGGATCGGGACTCGAACCCACAACGTGCTCTCAGGCTATAGGGGATATTCCACTTTCAACAGGGAGCAGTGGTAGGGCCTCTCTCCACATACAAACCCATTGTAACTTCAAACTCCATTTTAACCAGGATAGATTCATTAAAAACATCCATTATTTTTTCTGGTGACTCATTTTGCCTTCCTAATACGTGAGCAGGCCGTGTTTTTTCGATAACTTTTTTCATTTATTTTTGGAGCTGTGTGAAGCACAGGCTCCCTATACGTGGCCGTGTGGGTCTGTCTGTCTGTGTGTCTGTGTGTGTGTCTGTATGTAGCCTGAACTTCCTAAACTTCGGCACGCTACTAGTCCCACAGTTTTGCCACCACACACTCGCGCCATATGTCAAATCGACCGGCTTACTCGGGAATCGTGGGCTAGTAACTTGCTAAGAGAAAGGTTCAATAGTTTAATTGATATTAATTTATTAGTGAATTAATTTTCCCCATTGACTTATAATGGGAATCGCAAAAACTCACATTCAATTATTTGTCTCTCGCAAACCATAGGGGCTAGAGTTTCAAGACTTGGAGAGGAGGTTCATAATGATTTCAAGGATTAAATACAAAATAATTGTGTCATTTGGCCGCATGGTGGCGCCATAACACCCCACTTTACGTTTTGGCCTGTAACTCTTGAACCGTAGGTCGGAAAATTAAAAATATTTTTTCCCTGGATTCCTTGGGTCATGACGCATCTCCCCATATAGGCCACGCCCATTTGCGCCATGATAGATTTTCCGCCATCTTGAATTTTCTCCAAAACACACTTTTTGCTCCTTTTCCTACATATTTTCTTCAAATGTCACAAAAATCGGTACACATGATCCACACACACACACACACACACACACACACACACACACACACACACACACACACAGCTCCACTTCACACGGGTGTGATTTTTATAATTATTTAGGAAAATGGAAAAAATGAAATACAAAAAAATTATTATTAAAAATAAATGAAAAAGTTTATCGAAAACACAGCCTGCTCACGTATTAGGAGGGTAGTATGAGTCACCAGAAAGAATAATGGGTGTTTTTAATGAATCTATCATCTATCTATAAATGCGAGAAGTCTCTGCGTGTGTGTGTGTCTGTGTGTCTGTCTGTAATCCGCGTATCTCGAGAACCGTTCGTCCCACCGGCTTCAGATTCGGCACTCGCGTTCCCCGCCGCGGCACGGAGTGCAGTGCCGGGCCTCGACCCGACCCGACGCGCGGTTTTCCCGAACCGGCGCGAAACGTTCGGAATCTCCTTATGCGGGCTGATTGTTGACATCAGGCTGTTCCGGAGGAAATCGGCGCAAGCGCTGACTCATTGTGACATCACCTCATAAAAGGCTCTGACATCACGTACGCCACATGAGTCAACAAAAAATGCCATGGTTACGTATTCTGATGTTCCTATATGGGCATAAAAGGACACAGGCAAACATTTGGTCAAAACGGCTCTTATGACAACAGGTATAATGGGGTTTGCATTAAAGAGTGGGGCATTCATTTCCTATTTCAAATTTGGCACGCACCGCCGCAGCAGGTAGTGCAGTGCCCGGCCTCAACCCGATCCGATAAGCGATTTTCTGGAACCAGCACGAAAGGTTCGGATTCTGATGTCTGACATCAGGGTTTTCCGGAACCGTCACTGTGTCTGAAGTTTGAAGTTACAATGGGTGTGTGTGGGGAGAGGCCCTGGGCCTGGAGGGCCTGGTAACATTTACATCAAATATCTAAATATTCAATCAAGCTAATTAAAATCTGTTCAGGGTATTCATAAAAGCCTGATTAGATGATAAAATTACCAAAAGTTTTTTTGAAAGTGAAATATCCCTTGCCCTGACCGCTATGCCAACGGGCCTGAATTGTGCATGTTTGAGTTATCTGTTCCCTACACATGCATTGTACACCTTTTTATTTACTTGCTTGTATGAGGGATTAGGAGACTTTGTCTTTGGCATTCACTGACAGATATTCGTTTCAATTTCTCCTTTTTTTGGTGGACAGGATTATTTTGTCCTAGTATCCTACTGACCCAAAGCTTTATTTCTTTCAGACTCACTCGGTTACCCACATCCAAACTTCCCACAAGTCAGTCCTATGAATGAAATTGTGCAGTGATTCATTACTGGCATGAGGCCTTGTTAATGCAGCATTAAAGTACACCTTGCCGTCTCGAGGAATTCACACAAGATCAATCACTTAGCAGCTGTTTAACTGGCATGTTTGTTTACTTGTCACCTTCAGGTGAAACGTGCCGTTTTGAATCTAAAATAGGTAACCTACGTGATTTGTGCAGATCAAATGAGAATTCGTGGGGGTGGGTTGGGGTGAGAGTCTATTCAAAGCGAAAGAGTGATGCCTCCTTGTGCGTGAATCGACTCAACAAAAGGCAACATGTGCCTGAAGAGATGGAGCCAATCAATCAAGTGTGTCACCATACAGCTTGAGCCCTGGGAGACTGGACCCAGAGACGGTCTGTCTGATCTGCGTGAACACATTGTTAACTATCCTGTTGTCTACAGTTGATAACAGAGTATCAGGCAAATATAACATTAACTTTGTAACATTAGCTTTGACAACAGAGTAACAGGCAATATATAAACTTTCTTTATACAGCACCTTTTAAAACAATGTTACAAAGTGTTTAAAAACATAATAAAATAACATTGTACAGTGAATCTAAGGTAACTATTAAAGGTAACATTAGCTGGATAATGTCACAATTAATGTGTATACCTTGTCCATCGATGTCTAACTATAATGCCAGCATGCAGTATGTATGTAAAAATAAAAGTATGATTTAGGAGAAAATGATGCACTAGTCTTAAAGCAGGTGGATGCAGGGAGTAAGTGCAGCTGGAGTTGGTCATGACTGAAATTGGAGCTCAATATTTAGATGAAATTGTGGGATCTAATGGAGGGGAACCACTAAAATTAATTAAAGTTCATGCAAGATGCATTCTCTGCCATAAAAAAATAAACTAGATGTAAGCAACGGCAGTCAGCAGCCATGCTTAACTTGGATGCTGCAAGACAACGTGCACAGGAAGAAAGCCCATGATGGCATAATGCCACAGCATAGCGTAGCATTCTACTCAGAGAGAAAGGATAGACCCCATAGAGACAGGACATACCCCCGGACCCCCATAGAGACCTGGCATACCACTGGACCACCATAAAGACAGCAACAAAAACAACAACAACAAACAAAAGTTTGCTTGCCTGTTGGTTGGCTCTCAGTAGTGTGTCAGGGTCACAGGGTGTAGTGTTTTTTATTTATTTTGTATTTCTTTATTGGCTGTGTAGGTGTCAGATTGATATCAGCTCAAGCCTCCATGTTTACTACTGGGGGAGGTCAGGTAAGAGGAAGATAAGGTGGCATTTATGGCAGGGGACAAGAATAACAAAACAAGTGAGAAAACAACATGTGTAGGATAGAGGGAGCACACCCATATAGACTGTCAAGTCTCACTCTCCATCTTAATGAGAAGATCGGATTAAGGATGCCATCTAGGATGCCATCTAGGATAGGGGTGCAGGGATGCCATCTAGGATCTGTACGTGCAGACTCACAATAAACGAACAACAAAATGTAACTGGTATAAATCCACAGAATGGCTGATAAAATCTGAGGGAGGAAGTGAATCACAAGTAATGCGTTGCCCTCCTTGAACGTGTTGCAGTGCCTTGGAGCCGGGATTTTTAACCCTGCCCAATGGACCAATCCCCAATCACATACACACCCATTGTAACTGTTACAATGGGTGTGTATGTGATTGGGGATTGGTCCATTGCTAGCAGTAGATAACTAACAGGCACAATGAAATAACATTATGCTCAGACAACAAAGTATGTAATCTTGGGCATGTAGTTAATATATTGAAAATAAATCGCATGGGAAAACATATAGCCACACATACTAAGATAATAGTCTTTTGTGTGTGTGTGTGTGTGTGTGTGTGTGTGTGTGTGTGTGTGTGTGTGTGTGTGTGTGTGTGTGTGTGTGTGTGTGTGTGTGTGTGTGTGTGTGTGTGTGTGTGTGTGTGTGTGTGTGTGTGTGTGTGTGTGTGTGTGTGTGTGTGTGTGTGTGTGTGTGTGTGTGCGCGCAACTGTGCAGGATTGTAGCTGCTTTTCTTCTTTTAAGAAGAGCTATTTCATGCTCAGGAAGTGTGTGAAGTCAACATTTCCACTGACCTGCCCCTCTCAGCTGGAATCTGGAATGAGTGCTTTATCATTGGCAAGTGGGTTGTATCCAGGGAGTGTGTGTTGGTTTCAGGAAGGGGGTTTCATAGAGGGGAAATGGGAGAACAATACATTAGGCTGGGCTTAGCTGTGTCTGGTTCAGTAGAGCTTTGAACAATGTACCTTCACTATAAAAAGTATGAGCATAACAATCTTGTATCCATTCCAGACTTACCTGGCCTATTTAAATATATTTGAAATCACTTGACATCGTTGATAATTAGTCTGATTCAGAAAATGTCACTGTACAGATATTACTTCTAGCAAGAAAATCATGTCTAAAGAAGCTACAATTTTGGATCATGGAATGGTATTTTTACAAGCTAAAAGTCTTGAAATAATAATTGTACACAACTATTTCCTTCAAACTGTCTGATTTAGCTGCCAGTGCTGTAAGAACATGTTCTGGATATCTTGAAATAAGCTTGACAAAGCGTTGTCTTAAGCTAATAAGTGTTTACGGTGACTCAGTGATTCGGTAATGGGAGCCCAGATGTTTGAGCTAAAGGAAGGAACTCAACACAACACAACCACTAACAGACCTTGAAGGAAGAAAAAAGGGAGGGAGGGGAGGAAGTTGGCGAAGAGCATTGTGACGTCATGTTCTAAACTTAGATGAGATACTGGCAAAGATAGCTGGGCCACCTAATGCTGGCACTGTGAAAATAGAATCAGATTTCTGAGTGTGGTTGAGACTGGGTGACTTTTAGTTTTCGTATCCAAGTATGCTCTGCCGTGCTTCAAATAGGCTACTATCATCTAGATCTCTTTAAAGCCATCACTGTGCAGACGTCTTGTAGAACTAAGCTGCTGGAATGCAGCGTATGGTACAGTATGTGTCTGAGCTCCTTGGAAATGGAATAATTTGTCATCTCGGAAGGGGACTCAAGATAATTAGTCCCAATGAGGGACTACCTTTCCGGCCACTAGACATTCATGTCAACCAGTGGCTGCTTGGCTGCTTCATGTGACCTCAATCCTTGTTATGAAGTGACTGGCAATGAACCTTGGAGACTAACTGGTTGGATACTAATGACTGTATTAGGACATTTTAGAACGCTGCAGGTTTTTCATTGGAAAATCTCCAACAAAGCTTTGATCACAAGAAATGGCATTTGGGCCAGCCCAATGTTTAGTCAGTATTTTGATTATGCAATATGACATAAAATGTTCTATCCCATTCTGAACATGGGATAGAACAAACTAATATTGATCATGATTGTAAAAAAGAGAGAGTCCTGCAACCCCTCTGAATCGCCTCCCAAAAGCTATGATTGTGTCACAATGCAATGTGTGTTATACCTTGTGGATTTATTATTAGTGGTGATATTTGTCACCACTGCTACAACTTCATCCTAGGGGAAACATGGAGTGCAGCACAAGAATCAAGAATCCTCAGGCAGCAGCAAAGAGAAAAGTCTGAACCTTTGATTTAAAAGAATTGAGAGTTGTAGTAGCAGACCTGCAGGTTTTCTGGAAGTATATGGTGTAGGGCTTGCTGCTGTGGAGTTGAAGGCTTCTTAGATCATCCAAAATGAAAGCCGCCACCTCAGGACACATGTTTGTTGTTAGATAACTCTTAGAGTATGAACATTTTATCAATAGAATTTTAATACACTGTCACAGTAGATGGCTGTAGTGTGGCAATGAAGAGGACCGAGCTGCAGCTTTTTATTGTTTTTATATCACAGCCCTCAAGGCTGACAGTAACCTATCTGTGAAATATGTATAAGCCCTACAAGGTTTGAAGTATGCCAGTAACTGTGGTTTGAAATATGCCATCCCCTGTGGCATATTCCTTTGTGTAAAATTGTATACTATATTTAAAGGCAATTGCAATGTCACTTTTAATTCCTGAATCCATATCTGGAGGTAAAACGGAGTGAATTTTCCTGGCTGGCAACATTGACAAAGAGCCAGGGGCTACTTTCATTTGTCTAGTGAAGTCCAAGACTGAGATTAACAGTCTGAGGCTGGTCTTAAATTCTCGAGTATGCCTTTGGTAGGCTGTCTTTTGCAGAAACTTTGGAATACTGCAACTATGAGACTAGACACTAGAGACATAAATGTCTAAAGTGAGAATTGAAAAAAATCAAATTATTTGACTATAGCTTCTTTATCCAGTGAATTGTATAGGGCATATGTTTTTTCCTCCATTGCCTACACACACATTTGCATGTCCTCCAGCCTTCCATCCTCTAAGGAGTTGTCCAGTCTATGATTTGTCCACCAACAGCATAAATGCCCTCTTTCCTAAGGAAAAGACCTGAGCAAACTTGTGTGAAACAATGGTGTGAAACTGATACACACTTTAAAATGTTCAATGTCAAAGTCCTCATGCAGTCATGATCACTGAGCATGCTGTATCTAGCGCTTGTTTTCTGTGATCTTCATCCCCCCGACTGCGCGGTCCAAGTGAACACAGCAGAGCGCTCTGGACTTCCGCTCCAGCCAATCAAAAGCCGCGGATTCTAATTTATTCACCCCCGTATCCTACTCCATTATCGCATATTGTACATACACAGATGCTGTATTCCTTTGTTCATGCATCAGTAGCTAATGGCTTCAACTATATGAACGGGTAATGGTTATTAAATTCTAGCATTAGGATAGTGTAGTGCGTCATTTTCAGTGGAAGATTTATCTCAGGGTTGAGGCTTTTCAACTCTACTTTACTATACTTATTATATGGCTGCACTGTGAAACAGTGATGGTGTGGTAATGAGTAGAGATGGGTTGGGTTCTGGTCCAGCAACTTTTTCGGGGCCCTGGCATGATGATAAATGTTCTCATTCTCATAGAATGGTTTATTTATATCATTATTTGCCACCATTACCCAGCGTCCTTTTGCAGTAATGATACCCATTTGTTGAAACCACAGCTTATTGCTTGTACTGTGGCTAAATGTTAAGGGACATTCAAAGTCATGCTTCATAGGAAAATACCAAGTGTTCATTTACACTCTAGTTAAATTAACACAGATCGTAGAGTGAAGAGAGACAGGAAATCAAGGTCGGAGAGAAAAGTGACATGCAAAACATGATGGACATCAGATTCGAACTTGAACCCTCTCGAGTCGCAACTCACAAACAGGATGTAGTCCGTGCACTAACTGGCTGAGCCACCAGGCATCCCTTTGTTGAGTAGGCCTACTGTTAAAAGTACTGTGTGCGTGCACACAAAGATTTGTGTCGGAAAACTCCCTCATGTCCACGAGCAAGTCACCATGATTTATTTGAGGATCACCAGGGACTCGAGTCCAATCCAGTCACTTCAGCTATGGACAGGTTCACTCTGTTAGCATCTGGCAAACAGTACCAGCATCAGTTCCCAACGCAGCAGGCTCAGGGACAGTTCTGTCCCCAAGCCATAAGACTCTTCAACTCAAAACTGTGATGTGGACTCTCATACACTGTTGCTGCACACATACTGTATGTAGCACACTATGTTCCCATCCACAGTACACTGTACAGCCACTACTTACTGTATGTACTTATGTGAGCTTATATACAGTATATAGAATTGTCAGATTATACAACATGCACACGCACGTGGCTTCCGGGGCTCTTCAAAATAAAACGACGGTGGCAGACAAAATGTTAACACACTGATGATGACGAAGGTCACTTTAGTTTGTATGCCTAATTGATATTTATTTCAAAGTTGTTGTCTTGTCAATTGCTGTTGCTGAGTGACAGTGATGTGAAAAGTGTTATTCCAATAGCAATAATGACTTTAGCAGTAATGTTTTGTAATGTATACTAATTGTAAACTAAATGTGTTTATATGGAAAGCTGGCTGCACTTACTGTAATCATACATCTGACTAGTGCTGGCAGAGAATGATGAAGCTACTGTACATACTGCTATATCTTTCTTTTTGTGATCCCTGCCCCATGAATTATTAAATCAAAGACGGCAAAAAAATGAAGCCAAAACTCTTTTTGGAGCAACCACTAGGAGGAAGATTAAGCCCAATACAATGTATAATTGTCATATGACAATATTGTGTGCTTATGATAGCCAATGAACGTGTTGTGCTGCATTAGATAGAAGACGACCTTAGATAGATAGAGGTAGACTTTAATTAATCCCGCAGGGGATATTCTGTTCATTTTCAGCCAGCTCATGGCTGCTTATGGTCATAATGAGCTGTTAGGGGTTAAGAGTCTTTCTCAGGGGTTAAGAGTGATGCTCAGGGACACTTCAACATGTATTCTGGCTAGGGCACATAATTTATTATTTACAGTTACATTAAGTATTTACAGTATCATAAAGGATAAGAAAACATCTATATTGATATATTGATATTCTTTGATTAAAATATGTATGGTTGAGGTTTAACGTCAAACAATGTTTGTCTGTTTGCGTTGATCGCACAAGAAACAACACTCATACCTGTTCACATTTCATTTGATGGCAAACTATTGCATGCAAAGGATTTGCCCTTTTTTGTGCCTGTAAAAACAGATTACCTTACAATTGCTTTAAAAAAATCTTAAAATAGCAAAAAAAAGAAAAGAAATCACACCTGTGTGAACTGAGTGGTAGTCATGGAGGCTGCGCAACAGCACTTGTGTGTGTGTGTGTGTGTGTGTGTGTGTGTGTGTGTGTGTGTGTGTGTGTGTGTGTGTGTGTGTGTGTGTGTGTGTGTGTGTGTGTGTGTGTGTGTGTGTGTGTGTGTGTGTGTGTGTGAGCAATTGATGCTCAGGCTAGACTCAACAGCACCCATTAGCACCTCAACAGCACCCTCTCTGGTCACCCAATGGTACTCCCTACATACACACATACATACATACTGTACATACATACATGGATACACAAACAGCCATGCTATGGAGCGGTCTACCACTGCTCAAAAACTGACACACACACACACACACACACACACACACACACACACACACACACACACACACACACACACACACACACACACACACACACACACACACACACACACACACACAAATAAGCAGGTTTTACTTTTGTGCCAGCAGTGGCTCTCTAAGAGGAATTGACATTTATTTGACACTCCATTTTTAAATGAAACCTGACTGGTTCATTAGGCGAGTTTCCATAGTTTTGCAGCGGGGAGCGTAGGTGGCATTGTTTGTTCCTCTTTCCTGTCTTCTCAGGGAAGTCAGGTTAACGTGAATGATTAACACCTGGAGGCAGGAAGGGAACTTTGTTTTCCTGCATCTAGCTCAGCAGCTCTGATTGTAGACACTCTATAACCTGGCGTCCCACTTTCAAACGTGTCGCGAACGGAGTCGAACACCTTAACAAGCATGCTACACATTAAAATTGCCAGAGTTCATTTGACGCCAAAAATTCAAATACAAATGGAACAAAATTCAATTTTGACTCTCGTTCAGCTAAATAAACACAAAAGATTTTGTTTTTGTGACATTTCAATCCCTGTGAGAATTTTAGTGTGAATGGATTTTTTTCTTTTTAGACTGGATAATTATTCCTGTTAACTTGTGACCTCTTTACTTTTTTGTGTAGTTTCCAGTCCAATAAGCATAGCCGATCTACCTCTTCTTTGTGGCCTGCACAGCCTGTTCTCAAAACCAATAAGCCAGATTTTAACTCAAGATGAGGGCCTAAATGAAATCCAATTGTAGAAGAAGTGAATTGCAAAGTCCCCTGTGTATGTTGGCTCTTTTCCCTCAGGGGGAGGGCGGGAGTGTTGGAACCAATGAGACCATGTCCTGAACACATTATTAGGAAAGATGTGTTTAGCCAACACAACGTTGTTGATGGAACGAACCGTGGGCTCTGACTCACAGCCCTTCAGGCTATAGATGTAATGTCTGGCAGAAGAAGCTGTGTATTATTTGACAGACAGACAGATATGAGAGAAGTGTTCACAGTTAAGTGGTTTGCAAGTGGTTGTAGCCAGGATGTTATAATTATTCACCAAAGTGTATCTATCATCCTCTCTCCTCAAGCTCTAAAATAATAGCTCTTTCTACAGTAGTAGTATCTATTCATTTTTCATTCTGTCACTTTCTTAATCCTTTGCGTTGTTTCTCTCTCTTTCTTGTCTAGTGGGATATAGAGCGATGAGTGAGAAACCTGGCTCCATTTTATCAGTAGCAAATTATTTGCATACTCCCTCTGTTTTTGAGCTTTGGTATGGTTTCTGATGATGCTAATGGAAGTAGACATCATCACTGATGTTTACATAAACAAATGGTGATTAGATTTTGTTCTTTCGTTCTTTTTAATTAAATCCCCCATCTCTTTTATTTATAGCCTATAGTGCTGTGGGTAATGAATTAAATTCATGGATCTGTTTGGTTTGCAAATTATATTGATAATAATAAAAATGCAACTATTTGAGCAAGTGTCCTCAAGCTAAGGCCAACAGCAGAGTAGGCCCAAACACATGAAGTGAAGGTGGGTGTGTAGCATTGTTGCCTACCTACTGTAAAGTGAATGGCAATATAGGCAAACTGGCAAAACAGCTCATCAAGGTTAGAAAGTTCCAAGATTAAGTCATTGGGAAAATGTGTTTGAGAAAGTGAGAACCCCCTCCATAAGTTACAAGACAATGCATTGTTTATTGTCAGCCTTATCTGTTTGAACTATACGGGCTGAATCTGTTTAAACGTAATACAAATGCTGGTACAACTAGAAAAACAAGCTGTGTATATGTTACAGGATATTTGGGTAACCCAGGACGTTCATTGTAAGAGCGCTCGTTTTGTAGTTCACCACACACTAATCACCACCAGATGGCGACGTCAGCCACTGGATAAGAGAGTTACGTCACGCTTTGAACTCGCCGCAGACCGGAAGTGTTTACTCTTTATTTACTAGCCTAGCCTAGCCTAGCCTAGCCTAGCCTAGCCTAGCCTAGCCTAGCCTAGCCTAGCCTAGCCATTAGCTCCATTGTAGTCACTTGGACAGGGCGTTTAACGTGCGCTTGCCCAGGCCTTACGGCCTGGGCATAAATATAACGATTGCATTCACCACGGCTTCGTAACTCGCGCGGCGCTCCGCCGGCCGCGCGGCCCTGGCCCGCTCTTCGCGGCCACTCGCGCCTGCGGCGCTCGGGGGCGAAGAGCAGGACCAAGGTCCGCTGGCCTTCGCGCCGCTTGGGGCTTCGTGGACCCAGGGGGGCCTCGTAACTCGTTTGGGCTTCGTGGATACAGGGGGGCTTCGGTAGCCGCTCGCAGTGTCGTGGACAATAGAGCGGCGCACCGCCTGGAGTACGTTGTATTGGCGACCGCTTGCTCCGCCCCGTGCCGCACCACGAGTGCTCCGCGTCTCGAATGTCCTGGTTCTCTTTAAAACCGTGACATATACATACATGAGGGTGTTGAAACTGGTGTGGGTGTTCCTGTGGTTATGAGTGTAAGCTTCTATGTACATGGTGTACACACGAATATAAATGTGTGCTAATATAACTTAGTGTTGGGCAAGGAGCCAGCTGTGTACATTATATTGTACACTAAAAACATTATTCTTCTCCAAGTCCTTTATCCTGACATGGCGCTTTAGTTGACTTAAGATTTTATAGCTTCAGTTTTCTTTGATCGATTATGGTTTGCAGTATTGAGTAGAGTCATAAAGCAGACCACTAGTTTGTCATTTTGTTGCCGAAATAAGAGATTGTCTCCAATCTCAATGAGTATGTAAATCTGTTTTATTGCTAAAACAGATTTAATTTTTTTTGTATGCCACCATTGAACAACAACGTATAATGCAGTGTCAAGTGGTTAATTATACTAATCGATTTAGTTGATTATAAGCAATTTCTTTTAATATTGTTATGTCGATTTGTTGGTCGATTTGGTTCCAGTTGGATATAGTTGCCTCATCATTTAAATGACAAAATCACTAGAAAAGGGGCTGTTATAAAGTCCCATTATTTTGTATCATAGATCTTTTTAATTATTTTATTTAGAGACGTTCAATTGGCATTACAGTAAGTCAGTTTACAACAAGAAAGAGAGTTGTGAGCTTGTAGTTTGAGGGGGGGGGGGGGGATTAAAGGAGTGGGCCAAGGATAGAGCCCTGGAGGACCCGGTCAACATAATATATAGGATTTAAGTGGTAATTGTCCATTAGCTAATTTTTGCATGCGGTTTCTACTATATAAATCATTTATCTTTATCTAGCACTTAATATGTTGTGATTTACACTCATTTAATTCAACTACTTGTGATGATAATAAGTGGACTGCACTTACAGTAGGCCTATATAATTGACTCCAGGAAACCATGTCAAATGACGTCAGTTGTTAATCGCTCTGGCTGTGATTATCAATTCTCTTTTCACCAATCAAAGTGCTGCAACAACCTTCCAGCTGAAAGCGTGGAAATGAAGCTGTCCAAATCCCCAAGTGAATATCAATTGAAACCTTCTCAACTCCTATTTATGACTTAATAATTTAAACTCAGTCCCACTGCATGCAGCCCATTTGTCTAGAACTATACATATAATGACAACATTTTTCATGGCTAATTTAAGGCCAAATCCTTGACTGAGCCAGAGTCCATCCATTACAAAGAGTCAGACAGTAGTGTATCGGAAGTAATGTGCTGTTAATAATGGAACGGTTATAATAATTTTTACTGCCCGGGGTATTAACACAGTCCATATATCATCCAGGACTACAAATGCCTTTGGCTAGTAGCCTTGAGCAGATGGGACGTCACGCTGCATACAGCAGATAGATAATGCTCAAGATAAGAATGAAGAACTAAAGTGTGGAGAGAGTATGTGGGCTTTTCTCCTGAGTGTCAATTAGAGGTCAAATAGTTTAAGCTTGTCTCAGACTGAGCCTTTTTGTGCAGGGAGTGGCAGATAGTGTGTGTGTGTGTGTGTGTGTGTGTGTGTGTGTGTGTGTGTGTGTGTGTGTGTGTGTGTGTGTGTGTGTGTGTGTGTGTGTGTGTGTGTGTGTGTGTGTGTGTGTGTGTGTGTGTGTGTGTGTGTGTGTGTGTGTGTGTGTGTGTGTGTGTGTGTGTGTGTGTGTGTGTTAAATATTGGCCAACACATTTACCAACGCTAGTAAAGTCCAGACTGTTCATTTAACTCATGCAGTGTAAAATAAGGTCAATTTCCCACTCCCAGTATTAAATTAACACTTAAAATGTCACTATATGCAGCTGTTTGGAACAATTTAATTAATTTAGATCAAGCCACAGTAAAACTCTTCACTGAGACCAAGACGAATGGAATTCTTTCAGGCAGGGTGGCAGCTCCTCTCTCCTTTTACAGCACTTTAACTCTTGTTTTAAGGCGCTTAATAAATAACGTTTCCTTACATACTTATTTGACCTCCCTGTGTTGCCTCCTTGTGGTTTATTCAGTGAGAAACCAACACTATTCAACTAGCCCCTGACAAGCTACAATGATAACACAAACAAACTTGAATGCAGGTGTTTTTATCCTCGCAAAATGCAAGTGTGTGCCTGTGACTACATCACATCACATACAGGGTATTGCATGCAAACGCACGTGACAAAGTGATACTGGCACAGAGCCTTATCCTGGAATGTAGAGGAGTTCTGGCGTCATACAGTATCTCTATGGTGACACATGCAGGGGAGAGAGGTGGTTTGGGATGGGAAAGTGAGTTGACGGAACGATGCAGCATGACAGACACTCTGGGATTTTTGGTAATTATCCCTCTAAGGCCCGCATTAAGAAATACTTGAAATAAAAAATTGAAAAAAATCAGATGGTGTTGTAGGAGTCCTATTAACTCATTGAGTGCCAATCCCGAACTAGTTCGGCTTTATTAGCGTATCGTAGAGTGCCGATCCCGAACAAGTTCGGCTTTTAAAAAAAAAAAAAAAAAATTGAAAAAAATGTTTTTGATTTTTTTTTTTTTTTTTTTGGACCCCATCAAATCTGGTGAACATGATTTCAATCGCGATTTTGCATGTTCCACCCCCATACAACCCCATCTAACATACAGGGCAGCCATTTTTGTTTACATTACATGTAAAACATAATGGCGATTATCTCAAGAATGCCTGAACGGATTTCCAATCGGATTTTTTTGTTTGAAAGCTGTGAACAAACTGCACAAATCCACTCCAATGCAATCCAGGATTGCATTGGATTTTTTAGAGCTCATTCTTCTCTGTTTTTTTCCCATGCATGAGGTGTGCAAGGTTTAATCATGGCTAAGTTGACGAAAATAAGGCTTCTAAAATGCTTGGTAGCCAATAGCTAACTTCAAGCTAACTTCATCCTCTTCCTGTACATGCACAAAGGAAAGTGTTCAGGCAAGTAGGGCTTGGGCTTGGGCTCCAGGGCTTGGGCATGCATTACCAGCATATCTCTATTATTCTCTGGTCACTGGGCGCCCTCTAGTGGTGATAGGCTGGCACTCAATGAGTTAAGAGGAAAATGTAATGTTTTTTTCAAAAAAATGTTTTTGTAAGATTTTATAGCCATAAATCAAAAATCATAAATCATGCTCTAATTTACATATGGGGGATATTTTTCACAATAATAACATATGTACATGTTCTAGACATTCTAATGATCACCAAAAAAAATAGTACAGGCATTTTACTTATGTTTTTGTGAGGTATAGCTTCCATGAAAAAGTGAGATGTTGTTCGTCAAAACTCTGGAATTTCAGCGGGTGTGGCGGGTGTGAATGTCAGCCCCTGTGGGGGGTATTTATATGCAAATAGTGTGGCCAATGGCATTGTAATACTAAACAATAGAATCCAATGGTGGTGTTTAGGTGGTAGGGGGAGCTAAAATAAAATGATTTAAACCTTTTTTTGGATAAAATACAAACGTTGTAATATTACAACCGTGGGCCTTAGAGGGTTATATCTGTTCATATAGAAGCTTCTCTATGCTTCCCACTCAAAAGTACTACACATTAGCATGTGGGTGGAAACTTGATACCGTAAAACTCACAGATTTGCATGGAACGCATGCAAACACTCGCTCACCTTCCCCATATGTTTAATAAATAAAGCCTGTTTTGTAGCGTGGGTGGCGACGTCGAAGCCTCCCTCGCTTTGTCTCGTGCCCACCGGAAAACGAGCACACCTTTTTTCAATCTGACTGATTTTCCACATGTACTGTAACGTGTGTGTGTGTGTTGATATGTTAGATCAACATTCAGACATGTTTCCTCTCTGCAGTCTGTCTGTATACATAGTGCATTATGTGTGGAAACTTTCCTGACATCTAATCCTGCTCTTGTCCTCTAGCCCACATGTGATGAATCGGTCCCAGAAGACTTTTTCTTCTTGGTTGTTTCTCACCAGAGTTGGTTTGTTTATCTTGTCTTGGTGGCAGACGTGGCCTTTAAGTGCCAAGCTCTCCAAACTTCACTCAGAGATACTAGACAGAGGAACATGTGTTAACATTGTTCCTCACAAGCACCTCTGTGTTCCGCTCTGCTGGGTGGCGGTTGACACAAGTTCTGCCAATAACATGGCTTCTTGCAGACGTCGGAGCGTGGAGCTGGACGAGCACACACACACACACACACACACACACACACACACACACACACACACACACACACACACACACACACACACACACACACACACACACACACACACACACACACACACGCACACTCTTTTTGAATCGGGCTTAAGTGGTTAAATAAAGTAAAGTCAATCTTTTTCATCTAAAAAAGTTATTGTTTATTTATTATTTGTTTGCTTTAAGTTAAATGTTCCCAAATCATTGTGCTTTTTGAAAAATCTGTCAAAAAATCATATTTGAGCTGGGGAAAAGTACTTGGGATTACATTTAATTTGACTCAGTTCCACAGATAAATATTGTGAAAATATAATATTGTGAGAACTACAGGCTCACAACGCCTTGCACTGCGAGCAGCCGTTGTAGATCGGCTATTTTCACAATGTTTGACTTTTTCTTACATAATATTTGACAATTTGGCAATTTGGTTTTAAAAAGTTCTTAAAAGAGTACTTAAATTGTAACTTTAGAAATGTGCAAATACCCTGTATACATGTATACTGTCTGTTGTTTTGTTTATTGTTGAGTGAGAAAACAATGTTGCACATTAAGCTAATCATCTGGGGACCCCAAAAATATTTGGGCATCTCAAGTTTGGGAACCACTGATCTAGCACTCTTGATAATTGGGATTGGCATCAGACCCTGAACTGTGGTATCAGTCGGACTCTAATATTGGAGACAAATACAAAAAGACAAAATGCTTCTCTCTCTCTCTCACTCACTCACACACACACACACACACACACACACACACACACACACACACACACACACACACACACACACACACACACACACCACTTTCTAGTGAGCAAAGTCCAACTTGTTCGTTTTTTTTTTTTTTTTTCAATATCTTCTGAATTCTCCATTCATGCATGAAATCACCCCAGCCTGTCCCCTCTGAGTGTCGGTGCCATTCTTCAAATTATGCAAATCAGGATCAGATCAGGGATTGGCAGCGGTTCAGGAGGTGTCCTGTCGATGAAGGCAACAATGAAAGTGCAGTTGGGTGGTGGGCGTTACTATGGTTACTTTGAATAGGTGTAGGCTGGTAAGCGGTTGGAGCTGGTGATGGAGAGGTGTAACCGCGCGAGAGACACGGAGGGGGAAGAGAGAGAGAGAGAGCGACAGAGAGAGTAATAGATTAACACAAAGATGTACGCACGCACGCACGCACGCACGCACACACACACACACACACACACACACACACACACACACACACAAAGAGTCTCCTTTAGAGTCCTTAGTAAGAGATTGACATCACTGTTTAATAGTGTGGTGCGCCGCTGGCCTAGAGGTTACCCCATTTAGATCTGAGGCTGATTCTAAAAATGTCTTCTAAATCCTGCCTTAAGTTTTCTGAAAAACTTCAAATATGTATTCAACATTTTACAGTATGTTGCTATATACTGTACATAGCCGCAACTACCCCAAAAGGAGTTCCCGGATTGAAAGGTAAAAACCCCGGTCTAAATGGGTTAAGGCGCATAACACATATGGGCTCTAATGCAGCCTGACAGCAGGCTGTGGGTTCAAGTCCCGAGCCCGACGACGACCTTTGCTGTGTGTCATTCCCCGCCACACTCTCCCAATTTCCTGTCTATCTCTGTTATGCACTATCAATAAAAAAGTCGGATGAGCCAAAAAATATCTTCAACATGTTTTTATTATACTGTAATAACCTGGAGTGTTTGTTTACCATAAAACGCTGAAGAATGTATTAACCTTACGTCCTTACCTTATCCTAAAGTAGTCAGCAGGGATAAACTTGCATCACTATGCAAATGTATTCAGCTGTGAACAGGGGCGTCACAAGGGGGAGGGGGGGGGAAGTGGGACTGAGTTACTAGGGCCCAAGGTGGAGGGGGCCCTAATTATTTCATGCTTTAGCTATTGAAAAGTAGCAGATATACAAGCTCACAGCGCGGCACCGAGTGCCGCGCTGCAAGCTTGCAGATCTGCCATTTTTGAAAAATCATGAAAATGCGTGCAAATCTTTGAATATATGTATTTTTAAAGCGCACATTTGTAACTCAATGTTTGCTTCTGGGGGTCCCTGGAACTAAATATTTTGAGATGGGGGTTTGTGGCCAAATACATATAATTTTGACGGTCCTTCACATGAAAGAGTTTGAGCACCACTTACATAGAAACAGGTTTTTCAAAAAAGGATTTGAAATATTCAAAGAAATGTTCAAAATTTTTCAAAAAATAGCAGATCTACAAGCTCGCAGCGTGAGCTTGTATATCTGTTTTCAATAGTTAAAGCACAAAATGTGAATCCTTGTACCCAGGGGCCAGAATTTGGTGCGACACCCCTGGCTGTGAACCCATGTTCTTGCCCTCGCACACACACTCATTACAACACATTACCACTCCAGTCATGTAGAGAGTAGAGACCCGTCAGAAGCAGGCCTGTAATCCATTTTCAGCCCCACTGCAGATTAAGAATCATTGTAGATGTTAATTAAAAGGTTAATTGGTATCAGTTATGCATGCTTGTAGAGCTGTTGTGGGCAGAATACCCTCATTGCAAAATGGCTGCATGACTAATTGCAAGGCTAATCGACCAGATCTGGTTGGATGTGGAATTGAACATGTATTTTTATTCCATCAGACAAATGCACATTTTTATTCTGTAATGAACTTTATACTTCTACAAATGCATGTAAATGAAAAAATTTACTTTTTCCAGTGCAAGATAAATAAATATACATATAATATAAATATAAATTATATAAAGAACAATACTACTGTTTTACAACTAGCAACTAGTTGCACTCTAACTCTAACCCGCCACCAGTTATCGATTGGATTTAGGATTCAGCTCTAAATTGTCCTACAAGCGCATATTTTACCTATTATTTCATAATGGAGGATTTACTTTTCGGGGGCATGACTTTTGGGCAAGTAGAACATGACCTGTACTTGCCCGACGGGCAAGTGTCTTTAGCCCCTTTTCCACTACAGGGCCAAACCAGAACTAGAACCAGAACTTTCCAGAACCGGGACCAAGTTCTGCTTACGTTTCCATATAACCAGACCCAACCAAAAAAATTAAATGCTGGTACGTCATAAAAAATTGCCGCCTGCGCACCACTTACATCATTTATCATGTGACAAACAAACAGAAGGACAACAGACCAGAAGAGACTTGTTTGAAAGGTAATACTATTGAATACGGGTTTGATTTTTAATATAGGATTTTAAAAATGGCGGCTTTGTGTTGTGAGAGCTTCTCCTCCGGTCTCCTCAGTGTCGTCACCTCAGCTCGACCAATCGAGAGCAGCCAAGTATGACTAACTCGAGGGCAGTCTGCTGCGCAGATGGGCGCAGATGGGCGTGGCGTGAGGTCTTCGAATGGGCGTGGCGTGATGAGCGTAGCGTGAGGTCTTCGAATGGGCGTGAGAAAAGCTACCAAGGCGTTCCACTCGCAGTTTCTACCGTAATTACACTACTTGAAGCGCAGCGAATTTTGGACGGGGGCTCATTTTACGGGACGTTCGACTCCACTCACAGTTTCTACCGTAATTACACTACTTAATGCGCAGCGAATTTTGGACGGGGGTCGGGGGGCTCATTTTACCAAACGTTCAGCCGCGGCGGTTCATGTTACTGCGGTCGACTTTGGGGCCACCTCGATCGGCCTCGGACCGACGAGTGGCACGCTTGCCGTGGACCACCTCCAGGGACCCCTGGCTATATAACATAACAGGGGGACATGCGGATATATAGAGAGAGAACCATGCAGGGGCACGGGCGGCCGCCGATCCACTCCTATCCGAAGTGGGCTGCAGTGGCAGGGTCCTCTGCAGCGGCGCGATCCGGAATGATGGTCCCCGGGCGCCGTGCGTGAGCCACCCCGTTAGAAGGGTCATTTTCCCGGCTACACAGGGTGTAGCGCGGCGCCGCCAGGGCGTCCCCGGAGCTCCGCGATACCTCCAGGGGGTCCCCGGAGGGCGGAGGTGGTCGGCGATACGAGCCACTCGGCCGTCCCACGCCAAGGCTCCAAAGTCGGATAGGAGTGGAACAGCTGCCGCCACGTGCCCCTGGTTCTCTCTCTCTCTCTCTCTATATCCCCATATCCCCTGTTATATCGCCTGGGCATGGGTAACTGGAGGCGGTCCGCGGCCGAGACCCCAAACCCAAAGTTGGATGCGAGTGGAGCGGCGAGCCGCTGGTTCTCTCTTTATTATATCCCAGGCCCAGCATTATCGTGGACCTTTTCCCACGCCCGTTCAAAGAACAAGTAACTCCCATTCGAAGAACTTTCTCCACGCCCCGCAAATCTGCGATGCAGCACAGAAACCGCCGCCATCTTTGCCTCCAGTTACCCCTGTCTCAGAGCAGCAGCACTGCTGGCCCCGCCCGTGAGTTCCCAGAGCTCAGGTTTAGTACTGCCTCAAGAGCAGGACCGAAAAAAGGTTCCCAGAACCTTGTCTGAAACTGGGCCGTGCGCTATGGAAACAAAACCAGAACCAGAAAAATAGGTTCAGGTTCTGAGAAATTCTGGTTCCGCATCATAGTGTAAAAGGGGCTTTTGAGACCCTATAGCCGGGGAGCCACTGTGCCAAAATGAGAGAAGACCTGTGGTGTCATGACATACTCCAAATTTTAGTTTTTCCTATCCATTTGGTCAATAAGGTACACAGAATGAGAGGCCTGCTCTGCCGGAAACACTGCGAAAAAAAGTTTCCCATTGACTAGAAAAAAACACACCAAAAAAAGTAGCATGTAAGGGGTCAAACTAAGGGTTCTTCATGATTCTGAATCCATTGCAAACATTTGTTTTGCACAAAACATTCCTTGGGCTAGATTTCAGCCTCTCAAACCTGTGAAAAGTGATGAGTCATCACTTTTCACCGTTATTTTGGTCCGTTTTCTAGTCCAAGGAATGTTTTTCATGCAAAACAAATGCTTGCAATGGATTCAGAATCATCAAGAACCCCTAATTTGACCCCTCACATGCTACTTAAAGCATATTTTTTTTGGTGTGTTTCTTTCCTGTATATTGAAGTCGATGGAGTGAATATACAAATGGCCATAACTTTTTTTCGCAGAGTTTCCGGCAGAGCAGACCTCTCATTCTGTGTACCTTAATGACCAAATGAATAGAAAAAACAAAAATAAAAAGTATGTCATGACGTCACAGGTAAAACCCTATTCTTTGAGCTTTTGGGCCTGTGGCTCCCCGGCTACTAGTTCCGAATCAGGATGTGAAATGAAATATTCATTTAATATACATTTAATATAAAAACAAATACACACTACACAAATGTCACTAAAGTATCAGAATCTGTTTATTAGTCAGGTACAGTATGTGGACACTCAGGGAAGTTGACTGGTCTTTGACTGAGGATTTAGAAAGAACATGGCAGCAGATGATCGAGACAAAAAGGAAGATTAATGAGATTTGGGTCAGGTGTATGAGCCAATGGACAATGCGAACATTATATTAGATGTGAAGAGACAAGTCATGTATCATGTATTGCACAGATATATTGCAGGACTTTGGTTGCAGGTATTGTGTGAAAACTTTCTTTGGAGTTTCTCCACCACACGTAGAGCTGTCTGTCTATTTGTGGAAAGAGAGACGGCTCCGCTGTCAGCTTTGATTGTGATCTCCTGGAGAGTTTGAGGCTTTGATAAGCAATCCAATGACACAGACTTCTCAGAGCAAAGTTTGTACAATAACATTGTCAGTCGCCTCTTTCTGTCTGTGTGTGCTGCATGCATGCTGATGCTGTGCATGTACTGGCGTGCGTGCGTGCGTGCGTGTGTGTGTAAGTAAATGTGTGAGTGAGAGAGTCCTTGTCCAAGTCGGTGTCCATGCAGCATGGATGCTGACACACAAGTAGTGACAGGGACTTGTGTCTTGATAGCTGCCAAGAGGAGGACACAATGTTAAAAGAAAGGAGTCAGACCAGAGGGAAGGGACATTTTATTTATATTTTTCTGCCAGAGAAGAGTCTCCAGTTCCTTCAAGCTCTGTTTGTGGCTCGAGGACCTGCATTCATACCTGCAACAACAGATGGCTGTTTGAAGCTGCTGTATTGCTGTTGAAATACATGCACGCACGCACGCACGCACGCACAAGCACACACACACACACACACACACACACACACACACACACACACACACACACACACACACACACACACACACACACACACACACACACACACACACACACACAGTACTTAGTGACACAACTTTAGAGCAAAGGCAGCAGTGGTGATGTTTAGTCAGGCTCGACACTCTCTGAGCGAGTGGCCTTTGCTCCTCCAAGGAGCCTGGCTATTTTCAACCTTTCCAACCCCCAAAACCGGTACAAATATTCTCTCTCGCTCTCTGCTTTAACCACAAGAACCTAAGGGCAGTGGTTCTCAAACTTTTGAGCGGTGGTCACACCGTCTCCATAGCGTGGCCATGTGTGTCTGTCTGTATGTAGCCTCTGTGTGTGTCTGTCTGTATGTAGCCTCTGGTGTAGCCTGAGTACCCTGGGTGACCAGAGAGGTGCTGTTGAGTCTAGCCTGCCCTGAGCATCAACTGCAATACACACACACACACACACACACACACACACACACACACACACACACACACACACACACACACACACACACACACACACACAGGCACCCCCCCCCCCACACACACACACACAATTCAGAACACATAGAATTCATAGATATAGAACACAGAATATGTACAGTACAGTACAGTTAGGTACAGTAGAGTACAGTATACAGTACAGTTAGGTACAGTATACAGTACAGTAAAGTACAGTAAGCTAATACGCAGTTATTACTGTTTGAGCACGCCCGAGTTTTTTCAAAACTTTTTTTTTTCCAAATCTTTTTTTTTTCAAAAACTATTTTTTTCAAAAACTATTTTTTCCAAAAACTTTTTTTTTCCAAAAACTTTTTTTTCAAAAAACCCTTTTTTTTCAAAAAAACTTTTTTTCAAAAAAAACTTTTTTTTTCCAAAAAACTTTGGTTGGGTAAACCACCGCTCAGTTCACACGGGTGTGATTTTTCATGTCAAGGACCACCAAATAGTAAGTTATCAGCCCGATCTAGCAGTGATACTTCTCAACCATTTTAATTTCAAGGACCCCCAGTCTGACATGCATAAGGCTACGAACCCCCATTTAATGGCATTTCTATCTCTGGGACCCCAATGTATATTGTTAAATCAATGTTAATTTAACTCTGTACAAATGGAACCAAATGGACCCATTTGGTTCCATTTGTGCACTCTCTGAGTTACATACCCCTAAAGGTCCATTTGGCTCCTAACTAGCATTTAGCTGGGGACCCCCTGGAATTCCCTCAAGGACCCCACTTTGAGAACCAATGCCCTAGTCTACCTATTCTGGGTATGTCATGTTAGGCGCTAGTAACAGATCAAAAGCTTACAACTGAACTTGTAGATTGGCTATTTTCGGTAAAGCGATTTGGTGTAGAGAAAAAAACGGGGGCCTATCATAGACCGCTGGGGGGACCCTGGTCAACAAAGTATAGTTATATAAGTGGTCATTGGCCGGTTTGCACTTTGCAGGAATAGAGTCATGCAGCTGTAATGAAGGAGACTAGAGGGGCTAGCATATGTGAACATCATCGGATATGAGGGAATTAATTTGAAGCTCTGTGTAACTCACGTAATGAAAAGTGAGAGGGGGGGGGAGAAAAGGGTTTTAAGCCCCAAAACGCAATGGAAAAGCAGAAACTTAGATTAATCCACTCGCTGTGGAGAGTTTGAATAGTAATGGAGCTTTGTTGGAGGAATTTTTAATTTGTTCTTTAGTGCTGTGACTCGTGTTCTTTTACCAGGGGACGCTTAGAAACATGGAAGTAGGGGAAACATTTACAATACCTTTCACTAATTGAAATTCCATTTCGCTATGAATGTCCGATATTATTTTGTGAGGTAATGAGATGAGTTTTGTGGAATTTTTGCATGAATGCATCAGTTAATTGATTCATAACTGAATAAAACATCTCTGGTATGCTTACAAAGCTAAAATCCCCTGTGTTAATTAATCCATTTGCAACTCTCAAGGGCTTCGCACACAGACAAGTTTTTCTTTTTTCGCATGGAAAAAACAGACAATTTCATTTTTTTAAAGAAAGCAATGATTCTCTATGACCTCATGCACACCGGCTCCAAATTTGCCATGCGGCAGGTGGCTGCGGCTGTGCGTTTTTTTCCCGATCGAACCCAGTTCGATTTGTGCGTCTTGTCGCATACGGTAAAAAAACTCATTGACTCCTTTTATGACTCTTTTCGGATCCACAGTGTGGATTCCGCACAGCCTTGCACACCAAATCCAATGCATTTTAATCATGCAGCAAACGGAAAAAGAAACGCAACGGTCCTGTGTGCAAAGCCCTTCAGAGTGTTGTAACCAAATGGATTTCTACCATTTGTACACTCAGGGTTAAACAAGCAGCGAGGATTTTACTGGAGCGTTTTCTTTACATTCTGCCTGTCCAAATGTTGTGTACAGCTTTGTGCTCTTTGTGTCTGTGTTTCTCTGGAGGACCTCTAGTCCAGGGGTTTTCAAAGTGGGTGACGGGGCACCCTGGGGTGCCGTGACAGCAGTCCAGGGGTGCCGCGAGATAATTTCATAATATTTGGAATTTATTTGGACAATATTTCGTATAATTTTAAACTTGAAGTACAAAGTTATTTTCAGTCGGTTCTAACCAAAATGGCTATTATCTCAACGTTTTCCTCGCAACATAATCACTAAAATATCGTCACTGTCGGGCAGAAACCTCATATATCCAAGTTTCAAATGTGTACATCTTTTGCTTTGCTTCATCATACAAGACCGTCACACAAAACTAGTGAAAACAGCGGATGCGAGGCGTTGTGTGCTTGTAGATCTGCTGTTTTCACTAGTTTGGTACATTTTATAGATGATAAATACAAAACGAACGGTTTTGGACATACAAGGTTTCCACCCGACAACGACAATTATGCTATACATATAAGATGCTGGGAGTGACAATTATAATGTAGGGGTGCCTAAGATTAAAAAAGAATATTTATGGGGTGCCCTGAGACAAGAGTTTGGGAACCCCTGCTCTAGTCTACACATATCACTGCCGCCCTCTCTGTTCCGTATTTAATATGACCTGTTCCATATCTAATATTACCTATTCCATATCTAATATTAGCTGTCACTGGAAAGGAATTTGGAGACGACCAGAAGAAAGGCAGCTGAGGACACCCATTTTTCTGTCTTTTGATCTCTACTTTCTCTGTCTCCCTCCCTCCCTCTCTCTCTTTCTCTCTCTCTCTCTCTCTCTCTCTCTCTCAACCTCTCTGTCTGTACTTATGTCACTCCGGTGAGTCTTTCTTAACTTTTCTAAATTTTATTTCCTACTTCTTTCCCCCCCTGCCACCTAGGGATGGGACGACACGATATTATCGTTTATCGTGATAAAAAACACCCATGGTAATCGTATCGTGGAGATTTACGTTATCGTAATATCGTCCAACATCATGCACTGGGATCAATTCACCTTTTATTTGCCGAGCTGCATATCCGGTACCACTTAAACCCTCTATATTGGTAAAAGTAACTTATAATATACGTACTTGATACAGTCTTTTTTTCACTCTATCAAAGATGTCTTTGCCAAAAAATAGATCCACAAGCCGATCTACAAGCTCACACACGTTTTGAGCTTGTAGATCTGCTATTTTTTGCCAAATGTTCCGGCCAGGATAATGTATTTTGATTATCGCGGTAATATCGTAAATCGCGATTTCTTTTGTCACAATAATCGTGATATGAAATGTTCATATTATCGTCCCATCCTTACTGCCACCTCGCACCACATCAAACCTGAGGGCACTTAGTTTACAGACAGCAACTCTCCTTGCTCCTAGGCACCACACCCATCTCCTCAAGCAAAGCTCATCTCCCTTTTCTATTGGCGTCCTCCTATGGCCTCTCTACTGAGTGACGGCCTCTTCATATCCTCTGAAAAAGAGACTGTTCATCTTATCTCTCCTTTCTCCATCTCTCTTTGTCTATGGCTTTCTCTAAGGTTGTGCACATTTAATCTTGTTTGGTCGAAGGATTCCTTCCCCAGCAATTCCATTTGAATACACCAGTGAGAAATCCAATTTTGGCTGCCAACCTATCGGGTGCCTGAACAAAGAGGTGCATTTGCATGGATCGCAGGGGAAGTGGTCCGTGGTGTGTGAGATGAGGCTGAGGGTGCGCTTGATTGCTGTACTGGTCAGGATATTGAATGGGCTGAGTGGAAATTAAATGAAGCACTTGCAGACACCCTATTTGGAAAAAAAACAAGTGATAAATAAAACAATAATTGAATTAAAATAGGTATTGACAATGGCGTTTTAAGCTGTAAGTTTGTACTAAAAACAAGACCTTCCCAAAATAATTACCATTCACACCACCACCAAATGTTAAAGTCAGGTAACTTGTATGTTTTCTCAACCAATCAGAAGGTCACATTCTTCTATTTATTGTGTTACTGTAGCAGCATTTATATATTTAATGATTCTTCTTACAAAACATTGACATTGTATATTAAGTATAAACATTAGGATATTGCAGGCTGAGTTCCTTTAGTATCCAATTCAACTTGTAGGAGTTGAAGCTGAGGTTAGATTCAGTCCCACAGATAAATATTTTGAAAATAGCTGATCTAACTTGTAGATCGGCAAAGCCGATACCGATCAAAGCCGACAGAGGTATTATCGGCCGATCACGATCACTCACCGATCAATTGGCACATCTCTAGTCCCATCCCCTTGGGCTATAGGAAGAAATTAGCCAGGGAGGATATGTTTGTAGCCTGCATGTCCTGCATCTCACGCAGCCCGAGGGAGAAAGAGAGGGCCAGTGTGAAGGATGTTTATGTTATTACATTGCTTATTTCTCACCTTTAATATTTTCAGATAAATATTTGTATGTACTGTTTGAGTTTAAAACGAGTAATGTGCCATGTGGCCGTCATCTCTATGGGAATCAAACAGGTGAATGAAATCAAGATTAATTTTTATACTCAGAAAGGTCTATGTCATCACGCAGTACGTTTGTGTTTACGCAGGAAGTAGACTTAACATTTTAGGGCCTTTAAAATACACATGAAATACACATGAAAACATATTTTTTAAACGTCTTTAAGCCAACAAAATAAAGGGTTAAAGAAAAATCACTCCAATAAGCCTCTGTAATTACTTTGAGAATGTCTAGTCTTACATTTTTGCTGCTTTAACCCTTTAACTGCTAGACTTAAAACATTGTCTACTCTTTCACTTTGACTCTGCAGCGCTCTATATATTTTTCAAAATTATACAGTCTTAAGGGGCTAATAATATGCTATCTTTGTTATTCCTTGTGACGGTGAACACCAGTTGAGTGTAAATATTGGGAAAGTTCTCACTATAGGTGATATTTATAACAATGTGTTTCCATCACCGTCAAGATTCATTGAGGGCTATGAAAGTCAAATGTTCCAGTTGGTCCTCCTAGTCAGTGGTATCCAGGCATGTCTGTATACTATGTAGAACAGTGGTTCTCAACCTGTTGGTCGGGACCCACAGGGGGGTCCCAAATTATTTTGGGGGGTCCCCAGATGATTAGCTTAATGTGCAACATTGTTTTCTCACTCAACAGAAAACAAACCAACATACATGTCCACATTTCTAAAGTGACAATTTAAGGACTTTTAAGACCCTTTTAACTCATCTGGTGCCGATCCCGAACTAGTTCGGCTTTATTTCAATCCAATACAATCTTTTTTTTATTAATTCACTTACCCCGAGCTGCTTGTAGAGTCGTGGGTGGTCCTGGCTCGCTAGCCGCTAGCCAGCTAGCCGTTCTACTCTGTCCGACGATATATTCCATTAAAAATGGTTTAAAATACATTTTTGAGCTCCCCAATGTTCACCCGATGTTCGGCGCCGCTTCCGATGAGTACACGAGTGTGCCGATCCCGAAGTAGTTAGGCTTTATTTAATTAAATGAATAAAATGATAAGAGGCCTTCTGAAGCCTGGCTTGATTTTTGTAGCTACTAGCCGAAAGCTAACAACGTCCCGGCCGGCCATAATTTGCGAACGCAATCGCCAATCTCTGCCTAATCCAATGAAAGACCGCATCTTTAAAGGCTTATATCTCTTTTTTGTGTTTTAGGAAAGCGGCGCGAGGTTTATTTACGGCGAAATCGCCCAAAAATGATCTTTTAGATGACAAAATGGGAATAGCCATTCTGTTAGCATCTTCATCCGGGACATTTCCATGCCGTGCATGAACGTGAGGACGTCAGGTCCTGGAAGCTGAAGTCCTGGAAGCTAAAGCGCTCGCCTATGAGAGATGCGCTGGCATTCTTTGGCCCCTAGAGGGCGCTGGCGCTCAAAGAGTTAATACCTGTAAAATAAAATAATTAATTAAACATTGGCCAGTAACGCGAGGCGTTGTGAGCATGTAGATCTGCTATTTTCACAATAGAACCAACCGTGTTGTACAAAATGTAATGCCTCAAGTCTTACTCGGGGTGGGGGGTCCCCAGTTAAAATATGGTTATTTTGGGGGTCGCGGCCTGAAAAGGTTGCTAACTTTGCTAGCGGTTTTAGTGCAGAATAGAATATTTGAGTGGGTGCTGAGCTTTTTCTGAAGCAGTCAGTGCTCTCCTAAAATCTGATACCCAGAACAGAACAGGCCTACAGGTCATATTTGAAAGTATTTGCATGAGGAAATGTTCCCGTTATTGGTTACAGTGATATCCAGTACTGGTTTCATAAAGTCACAGCAGAGGAAATAGTTGAAGTTAATGCTTTGAATTTCAACTTTAATTCTTAATACCGTCCAAAAAATCCCAATATCACCCACACCATGCCTCTACTGTGGGAAGCTGTAATGAACCTAGATCACGTTCATTTTCTGTGAGGCAAGAAAAAAACAAGCCAATATGTAACACTTTTTTGCAACCAACCACACCATGAGTTTAGGATTTCATTTAGGTCACAGCCTCAAAACATAATTTTGGATGTATTGGGTAAGATTATTTTTACAAATTGTATGTGCGTATCAATACAGAGGCTACTACTGTATCGATACGGCAGTAATGCTGTGATGTGAAGGTGCACTGCCGAGACTGAAGTGGTCAGAGCCTAGAAGACTAAACATCATCAAAATACCACAATGTCATATTGTAGTTGAGATAAAACTAAAAGTCTTTGTTTTCCTTAACCGAATTGTATTCAAGTTTGAACATTGAACACATTTTACTTGGCATCCTTATTTTGGGCATTATAGGCTCTCCAGAATCCCAAGATTTTCACACACACAAAAAAAGAGAAAATAGCAGATCCACAGGCTCACAACACCTTGCAATGTGATGTGTTGTGAGCTTATACTGTATATCAGCTATTTCCATAAAATAGGGCTTAAGTGATTAAACAAAAGCCAAGAATAATTTCCCAATGGTGCTGCACAATCCATGTTTGCTAGTGCTGCTAACATAAAAAGTTACTTTGTTTAGTTTTTTTGGATTGTGGCTGACATTATGCCTGAGGAATGCCTTCGCTCATCCCTCACTCCCATTCTCAAGTTGATTACTCTTTTCTCCCCTGCCGGGAAACTACTGGTACAGCTGATAAGATTGTCGAACTTTGAGCCCTCAGCCATTGCCTTGCCACAGCTCCAGCAATAATACTACACTTTAGAGCCTTTTACCATTATACCAGCATTTAGGCTGTCTCTAATGGTTGGCTTATAATGTAGACTAGAGTATGGGAAATCAGATATCATTAATGGCCTCAAAGAATTCTTATCTGTGCTTGCTTACCTGATGTATTTAAGTGTCGATAGCTGCGTTTCCAAAAAGCTTTTTCGAAAATAGGAAGAGAATTATCAAAAATTCGAAAAAAGACAAGGGGAATTTAGCCTGTTTCCATCCACTGATAAAATGCGATTTTTGGGAGATAGTTCATGGTGGCACTATTTTTCCAGTCAAGTGAGACACATTATTGATTTTGAACATGCAAATTGCAACAAGCTCACAGCTCGATGCGGATGCGACTGTTAGCTTGGACTTGGAGGTCTGCTGATCTCGGCCGTTCTGTGTGCGCGATGCCGTTGCGGGACGGAGAATAATGACGAATGATTTTGAGGACAATTGCTTTGATCACAAGCGGGGGCTGGGGTGGCTGGTGTTGGTACAAGAGGCGGCCAGACAGCTACCCCCCCAACACAAACTTCCCGCGAGTTCAATGCATTTTAATTCGCTAAGTGTTTCCATTCACATTTTGCAAATTTTCAATAAAGCCCCAAAATCCACCTCCAAGCGCATAAATGTTTTTGCGAATAATGAAAGTTTATTCGAATTTTGAAGTGTTTCCATAAAAAGATTTATGATTTATGTGCAAAATAAAAAAGAAAAAACAGCTTTATGGAAACGCCACCTTTATGGTGTCTGCCTGTGTACTTGTACGTTTGTACAATGTACGTGCCTATGCAGTGCATCGTTACAGAGATGGGTTTTCTCACCGCATGGCCCCATGTCTCCCTCTGAGAAGTGAGATGGTGGCAGGTGGCAGCGGTGCCAAGCCTGTAAAATAAAAACGCCATTTCTTTTGATTCTGCAGAGAATGCTGCTGCTGGCCATGACTCTGCTACATTTAGAGTTTTATGTGTGGCAGAAATACTGACCCTGTGGTGGTGGGACACCGCTGTGTTTATGACTAGTGGATGAGGGGTATGAAAGAAATGGTGCTTTAGATGGAAAAAATAAAAGAAATGTACAGAATAATAGAAGGAAATCTTTCCTTCTGCATCATATTATGCATATAGATGTCCCTTTGGTTTTTATCCAAAGCACCTTGTAGAACAGTGGTTCTCAACCTTTTCAGGCCGCGACCCCCAAAATAATCATATTTTAACTGGGGCCCCCCACCCTGACGACCACTAAGAGTTGAGGCATTATATTCTGTATAACACGGTCCAGCACGTTGTGAGCATGTTCACAATTTCTGCATGTTTCACAATTTCTGCCTCTAATATTTGACAATTTGACCAATATTTAATTTGTCATTTTAGAGGTATAAAAAAATCCTTAAATTGACACTTTAGAAATGTGCAGGTACCCTCTATACATTTAAACGTTTTGTTGGTTAACTTTGTTTACTGTTGAGTGATAAAACAGTGTTGCACGTTAAGTTAATCATCTGGGGACCCCCCCAAAATAATTTGGTCCCAACCCACAGGCTGAGAGAACCACTGTTGTAGAAGACTTCATACATTTCTATTGCATTCGTCTCCATTGATGATGGAACTCCTACCACTGGCTTTATCATTACCATGATTCTCTACCCTCCTAACCCTGGCATTATCATAACCACACTCTAGTCACCACTGGGGAGCAATCAGAGGTAATGCTGCTGAGCTCCTAGGGGCAGGCTGCAGGCATATACATGACTAGAAACCGTATGGAAGACATAACCAGGCATTTTCACATTTTCAGGCTGATGATCTGGAGGGCCGTAATAGTAGGTGTGACATCCAAATTACCCGAACAGCTGTTATTGAGAGACATGTTTTTAACAGGAAAATGATTGCTTTGCCCTGGTTGTTGTTTTTGTGATGTGTTTCCAGTCATATGGAGTAGATGGCTCATGGATGAGTAGTGAGACCAAATTACACACAAATAAATAAAAAGAGGAACTTTGTTTTATACAGAGAAGTTTGTGCTGCAGAAATATGAACAGGAGGAACCACAGCACTTCCTCTATGGCCACTAAATGTTTTTTTGTTTTGTTTTTTTGCCTGGGACTTAAAATGGGAAATTAATTAGCCATGTCTGGAAGCTGATGTGGCCTATTATTCATTTGCTAGCGTAGATTTTGCATGTTTAAATGTGAACATTTAGTTTTAAAAAGTTCAGTGAAGCAAATTCAAAATACATCAATTGTGGCGACATATATTGCTAGATTATGAATGACTGCATTGAAACATTAAGTTTGGACGCTCTTTAAGAAATAGGAGTAGCAGGCAGATAAACATACATAAGCCCCTTTTCCACTGACATGGCCCAACACTACACCATACCACACCACACCACACACAGTATAGTGTATTATAATCACAGTTATAATCCATTATATCGTATTGTAATTACGATAGTTGTAATACATTTTAGCAATTTATATTACATTATAATCACAGTTAAAAGGGTCAATTTGTTTCTTACCGATAGGGGTACTTTTGTGTAATGGAAAATGTAGATATTTCTATGTGGTGTGGTGTGGTGCGGTGCGGTGCGGTGCAGTGTGGTGTAGTGTGGTGCTAAAGCTGCAGTCAAAAAGGGGCTATAATGACTCAGTGACATACATAACGTGTCCATCTGTTGGTACACCAGAGACCCGCTCATGAGCCATCCTTACCCTAAGGTCTCTATCTCTAAGGAGTTGGAATATAGGTGAGAGGCTGTTTATTTAGTTGCCAAGGGAACGCATGCTCCATGGGCTTGTGCGTGTGCGTGCGTGCTGTATCCTGGATGCCCAGAGGAGAAGATATGTGTTGGCAATATATCTGTCCAGATGTTCCAGCCCTGTCTGATGAATGAGAGGGTTGCTGCCTCCAGTGTACTCGGCATAACACTCGCTAGACACTGTGCCTAATGAAAACTGTGAGATCCAAAACACAACACATTAACCTCAAGTGTTTTGAATTAAGATTCCAAGTTTATTTTGTGCCGTCCCGAGTTCCATGTCCTAGTAATCAGGGTAATATTAAACTAAGTGGTTTATGTTTGCTAAAAGATTCAGCTTTAGAACACAGAGGTGTGCGATAGTTGAGCTGGCTCATTGCCAGATGACCTCTGTGTCCTAAATATGGCCTGAGACGAGCTGTCAACTAAGTGTCTTCTATGATGGTGGTGACGTTACAGTATGTACGATAATGTATTGACCATCACCGTGACCTGATGGCATTCACATACTGTATGTGTATGTGACATACATGCAATAACTTAGACAGACTATTACAAAACAAATGTCATTACCGATATTTAACACACACACACACACACACACACACACACACACACACACACACACACACACACACACACACACACACACACACACACACACACACACACACACACACTCTTATCCAGAGCGACTTACAAGTGTAAGATCAGAGTAGGCTACGCATGAACCCTAGTGCAAAGAGAACAATGTATTTACTCAAAGAAACTAGAATACCAGGTAAACATTGAAAAGGTTAATATCTTAATATCCCAATTTAGGTATATTTGACACTATACCTATATGCATATTCTCTGCTGGACATTATAAGAACTCTTCTTAATCTTGTCTCTCTCTCTCTCTCTCTCTCTCTCTCTCTCTCCCTACTGGAGAATATAAGAACTCTTCTCGTGTGTGTGTGTGTGTGTGTGTGTGTGTGTGTGTGTGTGTGTGTGTGTGTGTGTGTGTGTGTGTGTGTGTGTGTGTGTGTGTGTGTGTGTGTGTGTGTGTGTGTGTGTGTGTGTGTGTGTGTGTGTGTGTGTGTGTGTGTGTGTGTGTGTGTGTGTGTGTGTGTGTGTGTGTGTGTGTGTGTGTGCACTCCTATGTGACTGCATCTCTGTTAGCCTAGCTGACAATGTGTTCAGTGTTACAGTGAATGTTAGAAATTAATGTCAGGTTAGGGATTCTGGAGAATCCCTAATGATTCAGCAAATCACTGATTTCTCAGATTCACTGTTACATGTGGCTGTTTTCAATGCATATAACTATAGTTTACAAGAAGTCTACTATCATACAGTGTATAAATGTCTCTTTCATTGTGCATATGTGTGTCTTTGTCTATTGTCAATGCATATTTTGTGTGCAATGGATGCACAATGAATAGAAGACGGGGAGATCTGTGAGATTGATTGCCTCTCGTCTTGGAGCTAGACTCCAGATTAGCAGCAGGAATGCAGTGGAGTGTAAACTCATCTAGATATTCGCTACATTTTTAATAAACCATGCAGATTTGCACATCGTAAATACCCTGAACTAGAAAATAAAATGTTAAATCTGTTCTGAATATTAATTTTTCTTTGTTTATAGCCAGGGTTTTGCTAAATGTTTGAGCGGTGCCTGCCGCTCCAACGTTTGGCGGTGTGTGTTTGTATGCACATGGATTTGTCTATATGAGCACGGCAACACCATACTGCAGCCACCAAGCGGTGCTGTTGAGAAGCCTGCACAGCTCATTCACACTGTGTGTGATTTATTTTTTTGGCAGAGGGCAATGGCAGATTCGTCTGGTTTCCAGGCTATGTGCAGGTGTGCGTGCGGCATGAACAAACAAACAACCACAGCGGTGAAAATACGATCTCCCACCTGCCTGCCGGTGATGATAATTTCCGATGTAAAATGCTAATTACCAGTGTTAAAACCCCATAGAATATTGCTGGGCAGGTACATGTTGACATACATTTTCACGATTGAACATTTATTCAACATGTGATTGAATTGAATGTCAGCTCTGTTTGTGTGACCCTGTTTGCAGTTGACCAACTTGACCCCCAACAAAAACAAACCAAACCTAATCCTTCATGGGGTCTTGGAACCGGATGCTGTTTAATTGATTACGGGCGACTTCATTAACGTGACAATTAAAACGTTAAAACCAGATAATCCTCTACAGTGTCTTCATGGAGAGCTTTATCACAGCAGACAGAAACCCCTCAGTACCCTTGTGGTAATTTAATTCCAACCAACCATCTTGTCAACAGCAAAGGGTGCTATCTCTAATTGGTTGTCAGGAGACTCCCACTCTGTTTATGTTTGCATTTGTGTGTGTGTGTGTGTGTGTGTGTGTGTGTGTGTGTGTGTGTGTGTGTGTGTGTGTGTGTGTGTGTGTGTGTGTGTGTGTGTGTGTGTGTGTGTGTGTGTGTGTGTGTGTGTGTGTGTGTGTGTGTGTGTGTGTGTGTGTGTGTGCGCGCGCGTACGTGCGTGTGTTTGTGTTTAAACTTTTTTTGTGTCTGCTTTTTTATTTATTGAATGCATATAGGGCATTGTTGCATGGAGACCTGATAAAGTGAGGGTTCGGATTATTTGTTTGTGAGCATGGCTGTGCATTTGTTAGTGCTTGTGAAGGCAGCGATCTGGTCCATTTAATTTGAGCCTTTTTAAGGCAAAGTTAAGAACACTGCTGCAATATTGTGAGTCCCGGGTATACAAAAAGGCTTTAGAAAATTATTAGGGGAATTATATAAAAAAAAAAAAAAAAAGATGAATATGTCTTGAACTTAAACGAAAGAAAGATGAAAAAAAAAGTTAGATACCGACATGGGAAGAGTGAAATATATAGGTGCATAGTTAAGAATAGCAGTGGGACATGGCAGTTAAATCAGCAGATGTAAAAAGAAAAAAAGATACACAAGTTAGTGGTGTAGAAGATATAGTTAAAAAGCAGCAGATAACAGAGTATACAGTTCTATATTTGTCTGTATAATACAGACAAATAATACTGTGTGGTGGCCTGTGTCTGTTTACAGGCGTTACATTTCTGATTTACATGAATTGTGGTCATTAACCTGGAGATGTTTGTTCCACAGTAAAGTCCTCTGTACACTGGGCTGATTCCATCTAGCTGCCCTCCCCTCCTGTGTTTTTGCTCATTGGAATACTTGACATGTACAGAAGTGACATGACGACATTCAGACTCACACCCGGATGCATGCAGACACGCTGTGTACACATCAGGCTGTCTAAAGCCATCGTTGTGTAACTCGCAGTCTCTGTATTTCTTTCTGAATATGTTATAAAGTCATGCTTACTTAAAAAAATCTATGAATGCAAAAGTAGCACAGAGGGTCTTGAGTTGGCTTTAGTGTGCAAATTGACCAGAGTGATAATTGTGGTTGGCAAGTTGTTGAAATGTCCCGTCATTACAAAAACTATTCGATTTATATTCACAGCATCCTCATTATGGCCTTTTCACTTTTAATGTATTATTCAGTCTCCATTCTCTCTCTAGCTCTCTCTTTTTTGTCTCTGCCAAGCCGAAGGCGTGGCCGAGACTATGTTTTGCACTCGGTCTGTCCATCCATGTGTGCCATCCATCTGTGAGCGCCTAATCTCTGGCACCGTTGGCCTGATCACACTCGCAAGCACACTCGCAAGCACACACATGTCACACGAACCGAGCTGTGGTTCATACCACGTAACCAGTACCACATGCACAGAGTGCAGCAGAAAGTACTGTACCTTCTCACTTAATGTGTTTGATTTGCTCTTTACAGGCTCTGAAATGGTAATGACTATCTCTTATAACTCTCTCACACACTGATGTGAAAACCCCTGCCCACTAATGCACACATCTCAGCCCACTAATGCACATGTTATCCATACAGATCTACACTGTAAGATATATATTTAAAAAAGTGTACAAATGTTATATAATGGATAAATATTTCACTGCGTAATAATATAACAGAGACTTAAACATCTTCATCCAGGGGGACATTCAGTGTCCTCGAACAGAATATTATGATGTACAGAGACACCCTTTCCAATTAGTGCTTCTAATCAGTGCCCTTTGTTCCAGTGAATGATCTTAAAAGAAAATTTCACCTCTGGGACAACCAGATCTTATTTTATTGTTGTTTGGGACACGATCAACTGTCCCAGAGGTGAAATGGTCCTTTAATGCTGCAGCTAAAATGACATTCCAGGCAATTGTGTGCTTCCAATTCTATCAATTTTTCATAACTAAAACCCCTGCATGCCCCCCCCATACAGAAATGTTTTTTTTTTATTAGGAAGAACTTGATGACAGAGCCTTGAATGTAACCCTATCAAACTCCAAAACGAGATGATTATTATTCCAACCAGTCTTGTTTTTTTCCTCAACTTTGTTTTGAAATATCATAACATATCGTTGTTGTCGGTGGAAACCTTGTAATGTATGTCCAAAACATTCCTTTTCTGTTATTTAAATATATATATATATATATATTTAAAAGATTGGAAATGGATGATCTACAAGTACACACAACGACTCAAACCACGAGGCGTTGTGTGCTTGTAGATCTGCTATTTTCACTAGTTTTAATTGTGAAACAGTCTTATATGATGAGGCAGGGATTTAATTTACTAAAAATGTGCAAATTTGAAACTTAGAGATACAAGGTTTCTGCCGGACAGTGACGATACACGAAACCAATTAAAGACGTAACAAAATAAAATTGAGATTAGGCATTTAAAGTATAATTTACCTATAATCCCCAGATTCCCCAAGACAAACTCAATGAAGCCAGCTTAAACCATCAACCTTTTCTGCTTTCATATAGCAAGACCCCTGAAAATGAATGCACAATTGAAGTGGTCTGTCAAAAACCTCCAGTCCCTAAATTGGTTTTGACTCTCAGACTATTATTATTCTTTGGCAAAAGGAAGGATTGTTCTGTTGACAGAATAAGGGGAGAGGAAGGCCTCCATCAGTCAATTAATCATTACCCTCTGCTTAAATCAACGATTCTCTACTTAAAAATCTAACCCAGTTTGAAGTGAGTGATGCATTTTAGCAGTTCATTTCATTAAGCTATATGAATTATTATGTTTGTCATACAACATTTAGAGAGAGACTAAAGGAAAGCAACACCTCTAGACAGATGTCGGCTTGTTTCTGTTGCCTCCTTTAAGCATGTCTGCCTCCTTTAAGCATAGTCTCACACCACCTCACTTACCTTTTATCGCTAATTTATACTCCTCACCGAAAATGGCTGATCTAAACGCATCGCAAGCGTCTAACGCTGTCATACAATGGAGTATAAAGGAGTCTTTACAGACAGGGAGATTCAGAGACATGGGGGCTTTTAGAAAGCTCAAGGGAGACAGAGAAGACAGGTGGAGCACATATACATGTAAGCACATTAAGCAGTAAAGCCCAGGAGAGTCGAGGGGCCAAAAGGAGAACACAAGAGACTAACGTGCACAGACCCCAGGAGACAGAAGAGACCATGCATTTAATGAATCAATGTATCCTATCATCCTGATGGGTTACTAGTTACTACTGACTTCCACTGCACTGAAATACTAGGCAAACCCCTGAGTTTGAACAAATGTAACCAAACATTTTACTCTCTCTTGAGTTAATAATAATTTTACTTTTTCAGTTAAATCCTCATACCCTTATGGGCCCGTTTTTATACCATCCGAGATAAATAAACACTGAGTGTTTTACAGCCTAACCTAGAGAAATGCATAAACAAAAAAGGTTTTTAAAAAGGTCAGGTGCTGCTTAACTCCCTGAGGTGTGAGCTGCAGACTTGCAAAGAAAAATGTCCAAGGCACTCCGTCTTTGATGAAAAAAATATAAGGATTTATTTGAGCAAGGTAACAAATATGACCTAGAAGGTCAGTATCTGTCTCAGAGAAAATCATGCTGTTGTTCCTCATTTGTTAAAGATCAAGATCAGATCTAAAAGAAAACCTTGACTAGCCATGGTGGTCGGCTGGTCGCTCAGTGCTCAAACACACGAAACAGAAAAATAACAAGGTAACACCACAGCAAAATAACACTTTAAAGTTTAAAGTTCTTATATCCTGACAAGCAGTGAAATAATATAATGACTATAATGAGGGAGGAGAAGAGCGAGAAAAGTAGAGCAAGGGAGGATGAGAGGAAGTGAAAGAGACTGAGGAGCACTGATAAAGCGTGGATGTGGGAGAGGTGTATGCTCTAGTCTGTACCAATATGACCATGGAAGAGAGTGTCAAATATGAGGAGAGTGTGAGAAGAATGTAAAGATGCAGTGATATGCTTGAATGCACAAAAGTGAAAGAAGAGAAGATTAAGATGAATGATGGAAAGGAAAGAGGGTGTAGGCTGGTGGGGGCATATGAGCAGTGGTGTAAAGTAACTAAGTAGATTTACTTAATTGTTTTTTTACAATTACTTTTACTTCTACTCCACTACATCTCAGATTCAAATATTTTACTTTTATTAAATGTATTTGAAAACTTTAGTTACTTGTTACTTTGTAGATATACGGTAAATGATTATATTATAAAACATACGTTAATCCACTTTAGCCCTATTGTATACTTAGGCTATTTGAAAATAGACGATCTACAAGCACACAACGCGTCACGATGCGACGTGTTGTTAGCTGGTGGATCTGCTATTTTCAAACCTTTTGTACTTTTTAGGGATGGACATCGGTATCGGCCAATATCAGAAATCGGCAGGTATCATATCAAACCAGCCAAATCGGTGATCGGCAGGTCACTGACATAAATATGCCAAAATCGGCCAATTGTATCTCTTGCACTGCACAGCATGATGCTCGGTCCTGTGACGTAAACATTAGCAAGTAGCAGCCAGTCTACTTAGAGGCAGCCTACAGAATACAGATGGTGCCGATTACCTTTGCAAAGGATATATTCCATAATCCTGTGTCAATGTCGTCTCCAAAAACAAAGAAGGGGGGGAAAAAGCATGCGTCACCTGCTTTCCTCCTGCCTAGTCCAGACGGTCATATTAGACTGGATATTGTCTGTGATTTTGGATATTGTACTATTGTGATTGATTTGGCATTAGTGTTCTTCTAGCTTATTGGTACTCAAATTGAAGTATGTCTTGTAGGCCTACTTGGCCTGAAACAAAAGGGTATTGGAGCAACCCTATTTCCTAGTTCTTAGCTAAAGAAATCGGTATCGGAAAAATCGGTTTTGGCAGGTCAGACCTTCATAAAACCGGTGGATCGGTATCGGCCAAGAATTTTGCAATCGGTCCATCTCTAGTACTTTTGGTACTTTAAGTACATTTTGATGCCAATACTTTCGTACATTTTGAATTCCTGACTTTTATTTGTAACAGAGTATTTCTATAATACAGTATTGCTGCTTTTACTTAAGTAAAATATGTGAGTACTTTTTCCACCACTGCATATGAGGCACTGAGGCAGGGGGAGAGAAGAAAGTCCTTTGGGATTTTATGTTGGAAATAAGCTCAAACATAATCATTCACTTCGTCTGAAGCACAGAGCGGATACTGAACATGGCATTTCTCCTTAATTGAACACTAAGTCCGGCTTTGACATTGGTTTGATTCCAATTCAAAGAAATAAGTGTTCCCTTACCAGGTGAGAAAACACTCACTCAGTGCTCACTTTCTTTTAAATGTCTGAGGATCTGTAGTGTTGATTTCTGAGGATCTGTTGATATGAGACTTTTATAAATACAAGGTATGGTTTGGAGTGGACTTGAAGTGTTTCTATCATTCCATGATAACGATTTATCCTGGCTGTCTATAGAGGCCATGGTCATCAACGTAAGTGCCACTTATCAGTGTAAGACCTGTTGCAGATGAGACAGAGAGAACAAAACTACTCAAAATGAACTACACAAAGAGGGCTTAAAGCAAATCTATGCTTATGACATAAACAAGGTATTTTAGTTTTATAAAGTTATAAATGTTTTATAAAGTATAAATTAGCTTTTCTTTCATCAAGGTATTTTTTTTTATAGGGATGCACAATGTATTATTTTGATGATATGAACTTGCAATATGAATATTAAAGTATACAGGTCAAAATGTGAATAATGCAATCTGCTCTCTGCATACAAATGGAATGATCCAATCACATGGGCCCTTTTGTGATGTAAATAGAGCAAGATGACTATGGATAAACAAGACATGCCAAAACCCACAACAAACCATCAAATGTGTGCTGTGAATGTGAATTAGTGTGTGAAAACAAGTTTTAGAGCAACATTTAACTACTTTTACTTCTATACTTAACAACACAGGACCTACAACATCCCGGTGTTGGAAGGACTGGCCGCCTATGCCTGATTTGGACTTTGTCGTTAATCGTTATGCAACCAGTAAGGCTTCAGAGCCCCACTGGGCAATATATAGATATTGTGATATGAGACTAGATAGTCTGTATTTTCAATATCGTAAGATAATGATGAGTGTTGTCCTTTCTGGTATTACAGTAACGTGTTGCAATTTTCTGAACTTAACTGACTTCATTATGATATAGTTATTAGATTACTCATGATAATCTATCAAAAGTTTTGTACATATTTTGTGAAAGGACCAGTAGTCATCCCCACAACATTGGATATTGAGATATTTGGTCTAAACAATATTATGATATTAGATTGCTTTCCGTTATCGCACAGACCTACTCAATGTCCTGTTATAGTCTGCTATCACACCTAAAATTGGGCACTGGTATGTATCTGCTCATCGCTTTTAGCTGTAGTGACAAAATGATGTTTGCGTGAGTGCAGTGTGTGTGTATAACCCTACCTGACCCTGTCAGATGCTCATTATGTGACTATCTCCGTCTCTATATCAGTCTGTCTACTCCTCACTTTCCGTCCTTGTCACTCTCTCTTTCAATCTCGAACTCCTTTCTCCTTTCTCACTGTTGGGCAGAAACCTCTTATCTCCTTATTTTAACTCTATATGTTCTTTCACAGGGGTGTCACAATGGGGGGGGGGGGGGACCTGAGTAACTAGGGTCCCATGGTGGACGGGCCTTAATTATTTTAAACTTTAGCTATTGAAAAATTGCAGATATACAAGCTCACAGTGCGCGCTGCATGCCTGTAGATCTGCTATTTTTTAAAAGTCGTGAAAATGTGTGCAAATCTTTGAATAGGTGTATTAAGCGGACATTTGTAACTAAAATTTTGCTTCTGGGGGTCCCTACAACTACATATTTTGAGATGGGGGTCCGTGGCCAAATACATATCATTTTGGGGTCCTTCACATGAAAAGGTTTGAGCACCACTGACATAGAAACATATGTTTTTCAAAAAAACCTTTAGAAGACATTTATAGAATCGGACTAGCACAAATGTTCACAATTTTTGAAGAATAGCAGATCTACAAGCTCTGTGAGCTTGTAGATCTGCTATTTTTCAATAGTTAAAGCACAAAATAATGCGTAATAATGCATTCCCAGTCTAAATGGGTTAAACCCCCCTCCCATGAAGAACATTCATGGGGGGCCCGCAGTGAATCCTTGTACCCAGGGCCCAGAATTTGGTGCGACACCCCTGTTCTTTCACGAATTAATAACCTACATTACTTTGTCATACTACAGTGTCACAAAAAATTAACAAAAATAGACGACCTACAAGCTTGGAACGTGTCGCATTTTAATCCTCAAAAAGTACGTTTTGAACACATGAGGTTTCCTCCTGACAGCATTGCCATCTCTGCATTTTTTCCATTTTCGCAAAGAATTATTAAAATTAAATGAAAAAAGTTATTGATCACGTATTATGAGGATAGTATGAGTCACCAGAAAAGATAATGGGTGTTTTTAATTAATCTACCATGGTTGAAATGGAGTTTGAAGTTACAATGGGTGTGTATGTGGAGCGGCCCTGGGCCTGGAGGGCCTGATAACATTTACATCAAATATCTAAATATTGAAACAAGCAAATTAAAAACTGTTCAGGGTGTTCATAAAGGCTTGATTAGACAATGGAATGACACATTTTTCTTTTTTTTAAGTGAAATATCCCTTTAACTGCGTATAGGCAAAGCAGCTCTAATGGCATTGTTTAGGATGGAATGAGTGCAACTCTCTGTGCGCACATTAGTGCATGTTTAAGTCTGTGTGTGTGTGCATCTGCCCAGGTCAGGAAAGGTCTGGCTGATTTAGCAGGGTCCAGACACAAGGCTGGCAGAGGCCGTGTTCTCTATAAACAAGATGGAGGGGAACTCGCACAACAGCACCATAAGGACTTTAAAACAGCCATTGTCAAAGAGCTAAATAATAGGTTGTGTAATTCAGGACCTGGCACCTTTTGAAAGGTCTCCCTGGCTGCGGTGTCTCTACCAGTGTGAATACTATAATTGACTGCCCCTGCTCTATGCCATTGTGTGTGTTTGTGTGTGTGTGTGTGTTTGGGTGTCTGTGAGTCTGTAGTATATGTGGTAATGTGAACTTTGCCTCTGAATACGTGAAACCTTTTATTGTGGCCTCCTGGCTCCGGGCTGATATTTCTGTGAGTGAAAATAGCATTTTGTTGGGAAGACACCATTGTGTTGGTGTGTTGCCCTCTTTGTTGGCAAAATGATGGATTGCAGGAGGCACTGGAGGCAGGGACCTTCGGGAAATAATGACTTGTTTATCAGGAAATAATGGAAATATGGACTGTAAACGTTAGCTGAATGAGAAGACAAAGCAACAGTGTTTGCGTGACAGGTGAGCCTATTATTGGTCTCCGCTATTCATCTTCGTTGTGTGTTTACACACACACACACACACGCACGCACGCACGCACGCACGCGCACGCACGCACGCACACATCCCATCATTACTTGGCAGTGCCAAGTACTAAGTAGAGCTGGTGGTGAGTTGGCACATGTGCAGCATAATCCTGTTTACACTACCGTAACATGCTTGATATGGACATTTTGCCCAAGTTCAATATTGTCTTGGTAATGCACAGGATATTCATGCCTGTTATATTCCTGCTATGATGAAATATTCACATAAACAGGATGTTAGTTTATATACCAGTACATAAAATCAACCATAAATGATATATGCTTATAGCATTATTTGTAATGTGTATAGTGTATTGCAATGTAATTGGCATTAGACTACACAGTAAAATCTGCAGCGTTGATTTGTCCTTAAACCTGAGAGTGTACAATTGTAAGACGGACGGGTCCATTCGGAGAGTTACAATTATCACTGGGGATTTTACAGTGTACTTATTTTATGTGGTAATGAAGATTACATTTGCGGCTGCTTCAAATGGTAAATGATAACGGAGATGAAGTCTATGTCCTCTTAATGGACAGCGTGTTGGTTGATGGGGACTGAACGATGTGGTTGGAACACATTACGGCACATACAAGACTGGCCTGGGTTTGAAATATATTAAATGGCTGCTGTGGTAAATCATCTCCAAGGAGATCAATCAGTCAGTGTAGCAGACACATCTTGACACGTTCTCATACTGAATACATCAATGTCTCTGTTGTAGACAGGTGCATTTCTAACATTCATTAGAATTTAGATGCATAAACCCCACTCCATCTGTTTTTGAACTTTTTTTTGCACACTTTTGCAGACTCGGTACTAACACTCATTGGAGAGCAATCCGTTTGTCTTATCTGTCTGTCTCTGTCATGGTTTGTCTGTCTTTCTCATGGTTTATCCATCTCCCATGCAGTCACTGTCACTGTTTATTTTCTCTCGCTCTCTCGCTCTCTCGCTCTCTCGCTCTCTCGCTCTCTCTCTCTCTCTCTGTTTCTGTCTATCCCTCATGTATACACAAATCTCTGAAGGAAGGCACATTTCTCTTTGGTTTGCGCATACAGGTTTATTGATGGATTTCTTGACTGCGAACAGGAGAATATTCTCCAAAGAGCAGTACATTTTATTATTGTATTTCTGTCATGCTCTGCTTTTTCCCCCCAGATTTGATCTATTATACATTTGATCTACCCCCAGATTTCCCTCATTGTCTGTCCTAATTGTCCTGTTTTCTTCGTCCGTTAAACTATGTTTTATTTCCTCTCCTGGTCAGATCATAATTTTATTGTCTTATAAGTAGTTTTATTCTTTATCTCCTTCTTGCTGCTTGTGTTGTGTGTTGTTTGTTTTTTATCCTGTTTTCTGTAAAGCACTTAGTTTTGAAAAGTGCTATACAAATAAAAGCTTGTTTCTCAGAATCAGCAGTACATGAATGGGAAAAGCTAAACTGACTTATTCTCAAATTGTAATTGCTCATGTCAGCCGAATTGTTTTACTGACTCAAACACGTAAACGTACACACACACACACACACACACACACACACACACACACACACACACACACACACACACACACACACACACACACACACACACACACACACACACACACACACACACACACACACACACACTCAGCAGCAGCGACTATTGTGGTCAGCACATAGTTGTAACCTGGGGTGAAGGAACTGATTGGATTGCTGGCTAACCTCAGCTTCTCTCAGTGTTAATGCGTCTCTCACTCTCTCATGGAGTGATGCTGACTGGGCTCTGACCTCGGCCTTCGTACATGCCACACGTGCACAGGGCACACACTCAAAGTAGTTATTTACGAAAGCTAGAGCTGGATGATGTAGACAAAGCCAAATATTACCATATTCTTTAGGCAAATATCACAATATCAATATTGTGATAGTATTATCTCATATCAGAGTATCAATATAATATAGATACAGTGGCCATATTATTTTAAATGTTTGACTATTTTCCTGTAATGTTTTCATGTCATGTAATCTTTGAGTGGACCCCAGGAAGAAAGAGACCATCAGGAACAATAAACAACCAGTTTCACACAAAAACAAACTGTGCTCATGCACAGTCTCAAACGTAGAGAATAACTTGGAATCTGTCTCACTCAATTTTCTCTAACCCATGCTGACTGACTTACAGTTGCTACTACTGAAAAACTTGTACAGTTTACACCCCACACACACACACACACACACACACACACACACTCTCCAGAGAGTGTCCGCTTCACTACCCACCCATGTTTTCCTGTCATATCGACTCGATAAAAACATTCACCTTACGGCAGTGCAGTGTTGCAGGTAATACGTGTTTTATAATTGGACAGCAAGGCAGCTTGATTTCGAGCACCATGTATACTACGTTAGATGGTATCTGTGACATGCATGACAAGTAAGTACTGTGTGTAGGATCATGTATATACCGTAGAGCAAAGCCACTCAACAAGCACATAGACAGACGGGCTGTAACTGACAGACTGTGAAAGACCTAGACACAGAAATGGGTGCAGTAAGAATACTGATCAGGGCTGCATAATACTTTAAGAATTATATGATGTGTGATTAAATTGTTGAATATTGCAATGGTGAGCTGCAATTCATTACAGGCCTAATCTATATTTAACTGTACTACCCTTCAGGCTATCTCACTGAGCATTCCTAATATAAGTGTGGTTGTATTTGAGTAAAATCATTCGTGTTGATTTATCCATTTGTAACTGCAACTCATTTGGTTAAATTTTTACACTCATGGTTAACGCCCAGGATTTTACTGTGTGTGTAGGTTTGTTATGTTTCCACTCCTTGTCCTCGCCACTGCTCTGTACATTTTGCACAATATTGAGATGGGTCATCTCTTTGGGTCATCACCAATACAAACCATCCTTCTGCGTTCTGTGCCTTCAGTCATTCAGCTCTGTTTACGATTCTGACCGTCGGAACCAATCCTGACAGAATGACAGACAACTGACATTTATAAACAGATTATAACAGATTGGCGCGCTGATTTTCGAACACACCCATGTTCTGCCAGGCAGACAGATGGTATTTACTGACTGGATCAGACTGACAGAAAGATGGAAGACAAGATGGACACAGGTTAACCGACGTACTAAATGAGAACAAATAAATTGGCTTGTGTGTACATGTGGAACAGGGTAAAGTTTCTTCCAACCACTGTGGAGACATGTTTGAATTCTCTGCTGTGCCTCTGGCTTTGCCAGGTGCTCTAACAAACACAATTGGCAGTGTTTGCGGGTAGGAAGCTGACAAGAGAGGGTGATCTCTGTCACTGCACTAGTGTCTCCTACAGCAGTGTTTCTCAAAGTGGATTCTAGGGACTTTGTGGGTTCTAGGGATGGGACGATATGAACATTTCATATCACGATTATTGTGACAAAAGAAATCGCAATTTACGATATTATCGCGATAATCAAAATCCATTATCCTGGGGCGGAACATAACATTTTGCCAAAAAATAGCAGATCTACAATCTCACAACGCGTCGTGTTGCGACATGTGTGCTTGTAGATCAGCAATTTTTTGGCAAAGACATTTGATAGAGAGTGGGAAAAAATACTGTATCAAGTACGTATATTATAAGTACCTTTTTACCAATTATAGAGGGTTAAAGTGGTACCGGTTATGCAGCTAGGCAAATAAAAGGTGAATTGAACCCAGTGCATGACAGAGGACGATATCACGATAAATTAAATCTCCATGATACGATTATCGTGAGAGTTATTATTTATTTATTTTTTCACGATAAACGTTAATATCGCTTCTTGTCCCATCCCTAGTGGGTTCCTTTATTTAGGTCTAAATTGACCCATACAAGTCTGTAACTCTTACAGTATACAAATGGAACCAAATTGTTAAGGGGAGACCTTGAACGTTTGAGAAACACTGTCCTACAGGTTAGTCTGGGTGCCTGTTCAGCAGCAGGGAGCAGAAACCCTAACCCTGGCATTGCATTTTTTTCCACACTCGTTACGTCCTCACAGTGAAACTCCTCACTGTCAGCTGAACAGAAGCGACTGGCGACTCTGTGTGTATACTCGGAGGATATTTGGTGGTCCATACCATACTGTACCCTCTCCCCACAACAACAGTACGGGTTGGCAGTGAGTGACAGGGACTCTACCCATGGGAGAATTGGTACCGACTAAATTGGCAGGATAAAAGATAAATAAATAAATATATCGCCTTGATTGACAGACAGAGAGACACAGATGGGCAGATACATACAGAGATGGACACAGCTCATACATACTGTACCTTATCCTTTCCAGACCGTGTGTCTACTGTCTATGTGACCTCAGTTAAAGTGGCAGGTGTTTCCATAGAATTCAATTTCTGTCCTGGGGAGTAGAATAAACCAGGAGGGATCTCGCCCAACTACTGTGTGAAATTGCACTATCCTTGTTTCCCACAGATGTGCCATTTCAAAACTTCACACGCCCTGCCATTGGCAAGACAGTAGATATTCAGGGGATTTGCTGAACATTGAGCTTGTAGATCAGCTATTTTTGCTATTTTTGGAGCGGTGAAAGCGCTCCCAATAGACAGGTATGTCTGTGGCTGGCTGGCTATGTGGCTGGCTGGCTGGCTGGCTGGCTGGCTGGCTGGGTATGTCTGTAGCCTGGCAATACCTTGAGTGGCCACACAATTTAAAGGAGGGGCGCTGTTGTGCAGGCACAAACACACACACACACACACACACACACACACACACACACACACACACACACACACACACACACACACACACACACACACACACACACACACACAGATTCACCGCTCCACTTCGAACCGAGGTTTGATTTTATTACTTTCTCTGACTTCGAAGTTTCAATCTACCGTGAAGGTGGATTCTGCTTTTCAATGGGAATGCAGTGGTTTATTGCCATTTGCGAGTTTCTGCAAAAATACGCTCCATTCTCCATAAAAATTAGAAAGGCAAAACAGGGAAAGAAACCTGTGGAAAAAGTGCATTTGCAGGACATTTTCAGGAAAAGAGCAGTAACGCACCCACGCACCCACGCACCCATTCACTCACTCACTCACTAACTCACTCACTCACTCACTCACTCACTCACTCTCTCTCTCTTCCTTTGTTAATATGTCAGCATTTTCTTTTTTGATGTATTTATCATTGCTGCTGAACTGATGTTGAACGATGCTCAGAGTCCCATCAGGGGGAGTGCATGGGACGGAGCGTCTGATTTATGGTTTTTAAATTGACTGTGACAGAGGTCTGCTGACCACGCTGTGACTGTGTTCATTCAAGTAGGGTTGTTTGTCATTCCTCGGACAAATCTGCTCATCATTAGTGTGAAACATTAAATTAGAATGGGGAGGATTGACATCCCGGCTCATTAAAATTCTGTAGTGTGATTTGCCAGGGAGGCATCTAGCCTGAGGACAATGATAATTCTCACAGTATCCAATACAGAACCCATAACAATGTAGACATTTGTCTAAATATTTAAAGATGTCCTGCATGGTTTGGGTTATGACATTTTGGTCCTTTGTTTAGGTCACTCACCTTGTGAGTGTGAATGGCTTCAAAATCTGCAATATCTGCCTGAATAATAAGCCTCAGAGGATCAATGCCAGCATGGCTAATGCTACTATGAGCTGTCCTGTTACCAGCGCTCCACACAGTGGCCTTCCACACTCCTCTGCAATATTTAGTTCATGTGCAGTCGCTGTTGGATGATTCTATAAATACCCTCAATGTGAGTACCACCTTCCCCCAGGTGGGGTGTTGAGTAGACCAGTGTGTCAGTGATGCCTGGTTTCCACATGTAGTACCACTACACTGGCTTGTTAGTGGTGTATTGATTTAGCCCGGCAGTGTTGCACTCCTGGAAGACCTGTCTTCATGCCTGGCGAGTCCTCTGCGCAAGTGTACACACACACACACGCACGCACGCACACACGCACACACACCTACACCTGTGTCTACCTCAGAATTCGCTGTCAGTAATAGTTATTTAAAAAAATGTCTGTCTCTGTTAAATGTGCCCTTTCAGAGCAGGGTTGGAAAAGTCACCTGCGCTGGGCTACCTGATAACACAGTGGTCAGGGTGCACATACTGTAGGCTCAAATGCCCAATAGCGAGTCCCTGGTTCGATTCCCTGTCATTTGCTGAATGTCACTTCTCTACTTTCTCTCTGTGTTTCCTGTCTCTCCATTGTGCTAATAATGAGTAAAGGTCACATGCGTTGACATTGTCAATAATCTGGAACCAGTTCCGAATTCGTTCTTTCACTTAGTGTACCATACAGAATTGCCGTAACCATCGTTTGTAAGCAGTCCCTGAGGCGTTAAAGACTGTAAATAATTGCTTGCTGCTCCAGAGGGAACGTTTTTGTTATTGCTGTAAATAAGAATGAGTTGTCAGTGCATGGTGTGTTAGATATGCTCTGTAAAGTTCACTGTTCTACCAAAGCAATAGACACAGATAAATTATGTATGTAAGATGCAACCATGTGCAGTTATCAACACTATTTGGCTGTTATTTTGTTCCTTATACCTTCCTTCCTTCATTAAGTTAAATATTTGCAAGAAAGGTTCATTGCTGTAACACGTTCTACTGGTGCTTTATTAAAGGACAGCTCAGGATAACCGTTCCAGAGGAAATGCCACATTCTAACTCACATTTCCGTTAGCCACTTTGGCAGGTTCATTTCCAGTTACAGTTCACGGAAACCTCTTTTCAGGGAAGCCACCTAGAAGGCACACACATAGATGAATTAAACATAGTAGTTCCATTGTTACTACTTTTGCAGTCTCTAGCGGAGTGATAGATATTTTATCTAACATCTGAAGCACACCTATTGAAAAGTGGATAAGGACCTCCCCCAGACAAAAAAGAAAAATGCCGGGCTGAAAGGCATGAATTGACCAACCATGGACCTCTTATACCAACCGTAGACTTATTTTACAACCAAGCCAATCAGTGACTTCCTGGACCTTTTCTCTGACAAAACCCAGACATGCTGACGATCCCCCGTCGTAAGACAGAGTCTGACGACCAAGAGATGGCCAACGACAAACCGTTTAACCTGCTCCACAACCCATATTTATACTGTTGTGCAAATTCACAACTGAGATCCTCCCATTGCAACCACAGTCTTCTACTAGTGACCACGTAGCTCCACTGGGACAGTTATTAGGGGCTGATTACCTTGCTCGGGGACACATTAACCGGTTTACACTTGTCCCCTTATCCACCCATGTTATGCTGCCTCGGCATAGCAGTATTTTCCACGGAAGTCCCCTTGGGTGTGGCATAACAGTGTAGCAGGAACCGTGATACAATTTGTGACGGTGCCATATTAATGGTGACAGATTTATAGCACTAATACATTTGCTAAAACGCTATCTACAGCGTGCTGACACTGATGTTATGAATGTGAAAGGGACAGTAAAGTGTTTATGGAGACATCTCTCTACATATCTTTTTTTCTTTTGCACAACTGTTATCTGTCTCTGCTTGAAGGGTTGACTGATCATACAGAATGTCCCGGAGTCAAGATTACTGCTTGGCTGGATGTGACTTACTCCTTGTCCCCATGACCTTCTGCTAATCTTAATGGATATATCTTTTCTCTCTCCTTCCCCTCTCTACAGTATGAGTTCAAAGTGAAAAACATCAAGAAAAAGAAGGTCAACATTGTGGTGTCGGTGGACGGCGTCAAAATCAACCTGAGGAAAAAGAAAAAAGTGAGTGATATATATTTTGTATTGTTCGTTTTTATTTAAACAGGACAGTGCAGAGAGACATGACATTGAACAAGGGACACAAACCTCCCGGTAGAATGGAACTGGGGACATGTCGATTATGTGGTCGACTTTACTATCCATTTAGCTATTGCTGTGCCCCCTGTGATTGAAAATATTGTCTTCTTCTTTCAGTTCGTCATACTTGGGAGAGAGCTTTACTCACCGTCTTGCATGTCACCGCAATATAATTTCAAAACCGAAGCAAGAGCCAAAATATTACTTGCATCACCATGACAATTCTTGTGAGCTCAATGTCAGACAATGATACTTCAAAACTGACCTGTACTTTGCATTCCTTCTAAAAGACAGTACTGTTGCAAGCAACAGTATTGTCTAAAATAATCTGGATTGCATCTGATCATGTTTTCAAGTTTCAGACTAATGACGGCCCATGCAGTGATGTTGAACTCTACACACGTGTACTGCATCTGACACAAAATGTTGCGTCAGTCAGTCACGCTGCTGATGTCATCAATATTAAGCCCATATCTGGGAATGCCCATATACGGACATATTGTGTTAGTCTCATGTTAGTCTTGCGTAGCCAGACAACTATTCCACAATCTCTGAATGCTATATAGAGTCTGGAACTACACCTCCTGAACGGTGAGTAATGGAAGCTGGCTGCTAAGCAGCAAGCTAAATATGCTTAGATGATTTTTATTTATATTGGGATAAATGTGCGCGATGTGAGAAGGAAAAGTAAGTGAGGAGGAGACTACACTTCCGCTTTAACCGGGTACTCCTCATTCTTTTACCCCAGACTGTATGACGGGAGCATTTGCAAATCGCGGAGTCAACAGTCTGGCCACGCGAGACTAGCATCATGTGGTGACGATGACGTCAGACATCTCAATATTTGGGAAAATATGGTCACATTTTGCCCACATTTGGTCAAAGTTGATCCCATGCCAAAGCGCCAGCGCTCTCCCAGCAGTCTGCCGTCACCCAGGCGGATGCGTGCACGCGCTGATGTGCCCCAGGACACTGGTCCTAAGCTTCTCGCCCTTTACTAGTAAACTCACTATCGATCCTATCTTACCCTGATAATACCACATTGTGAACAACAAATCCCTGTCCAATCCCTGCTAGCGTCCAATCAATGGTGACAATTCTTTAATGGACCGAAATGGGCGTGCAGGCGGTCTGTGACACGTTTGTGTAGCCTCCATCTAGTTGCTGCTTTCGGTATGTATGGCTGAAGCGTTGAATAGACAATAACATGGATTGTCCGTTAACACCCCTTAACTAAATAACTGTCATACGTTAGAGGAAAACAATCTGTGAGATACATTGGATGTCACAGATCCAATTTCACAGAGCTTTTGAGGGGCGGGTGGTCCCTTGCCAGTTATCATACAGATGTGATTACTTTTCGACCAACGCTAAAGGACAGCCCAAACCCCTCACAATTTTCTCTCCAGACTCCAAAGCCCACATAATTCTCCTACACAGCCCTATGTAAGCCATGTCATTTCCTGGTCTTAAGGAACCAGTTACATTTATTTCCTGTGTTCAGTTCAGTATCTGGCTGGCAGTAACAGGAGGTGGTGACGTAATGTAATTAGAGGAGAGGAGTGCAGGAAGATTAGCAGGTGATGAAGACGAGAGGAAAGAAATCAGTGAAAGGGATGAAAGTAGAGCCGGACTGACACCAGATTGTTTGTTCCAATGCCAATCCTGATTTATTTTTTATAAATGTTTTTAGTAGACATATTTATTTAGAAGAAGGTTGGTAGACGTGTGTAGGACAAAAAAAGAGTTCCCGCACACTGTGTTGCCAGAGTGTCATGATTCAAATAATGGCCGATATATTGGCCAGGGGGCCAAACCGATATATCGGTCAGGCCCTAGAAAGAAAGGGAGGAAGGGATGAAAGGCAAATTATGTGAAAAGAAAGGAGGTGAGGAAAGCTATGTGGGGGAGAGAACGAGGTGAGAGGAGGAGAAGAAGAGAGAGGAGAGGTGACGCTTTAAGGGAGTGCTAAGACTTTGATGACGAGCAAGTGTTTCGCGATGCGAGGAAAGCTGCATGGCTGGAATCCACAGAGACAGAGATGCGAGGAAAGATGCATGGCTTGAATCCACAGACACAGAGCCAACAGGACAAGACCGACGAGAAGTACAGAGGAAGTGACAGGAGATAAACGAGTAAACAGAGTTTACGGTAGTCTATTCTGTAGTCCTGTCCATGTCCCTTACACTTAGTTTTTTATTCTCTAATTTTTTACCTCACTCCATCAATCTGCATCGACCACTTGGCTGTTTTCAGAGGAGGCACTTGTTCTTCTACCGCACAACTATCCAGTGGTTGTGGGCAGAGGTCGGCTATCCTCAGCGGGACCCAGAGTAATGAATTTTAACATCGACTGCAGGACCTTCCAACCTTTGGACTGTACACCATTTGTTCCGTACAAAGCGAGCAGCAGTATCTGTGTAGCACTCCAACATAGAAACGACCACTAATGCTACAGAGAAAAACGACATTCCTACTGATTCATACTTTGTCGTATGACAGTGTTGCTTGCATTTCTGTAAAAGATCTTTCATTTTCAGTGAGCGACAATGCCATACATTGTAAAAACTGTAAATGTATCCATTTGTACACTCTGAGAGTGTATAAATGGAACCAAATGGACCTGTCTCAGAGTTAAATTAACACTGAGGACAAAGTGTATGGCAAAGTATTTAATCAAAAGGGACAAGCAGTAAATTGTTTTCTCCTCTCTCTCCCTGGGAGACGAGAAGGATGGGTGAATATCCCTGTCTGTTGTCCTATTGGGAGTCATGGGTAAATAGAAGTCAATAATCCATAGCCTGATGTGGGACTAATTGATGCCATGAGCAGAATGAAAGGTTGTGAGTACCGAGGAACCATGTGTAGCCTCCACCTGTTTGGTCCCCTCGCGTGGCTCTCTCTCCTAACCGCCAGCGTGGCTGGCGGTTAGTATGACCGCCAGCCATCCATTTAACATCCCTCAGTCTTGTGTGTGTGTGTGTGTGTGTGTGTGTGTGTGTGTGTGTGTGTGTGTGTGTGTGTGTGTGTGTGTGTGTGTGTGTGTGTGTGTGTGTGTGTGTGTGTGTGTGTGTGTGTGTGTGTGTGTGTGTGTGTGTGTGTGTGTGTGTGTGTGTGTGTGTGTGTGTGTGTGTGTGCCATGCTATTGGCGCGATTATGGCAGCGGTGCTTAGCAAAGATGGAAATCAATATTGGGGAATAATTCCTGTGTATTAGAAAGCTGACATTTTGTGTGTGACATAACATTAAACTGGAGTAGATTCAATCACAGCGAGCGAGGAGGGGGCGAGAGAGGGAGATCCAGTGACAGATGGAGATGGAGATGACTTAATCGCAAAGAGATAGAATTCTTGATGAGATGAAAATGAAATGGTTGCATTTACCAGTACAAATTGAACAGCCCCCCCCCTGTCCATCAGAACCCAGGCAAGACGAGATAAGAACCAAGGTAGGAACCTGGCTTGGATACTGGAGGAGAGGTGACTTGGAGCATAGACATGTAATTGGGGTTATTAAGTTGTCCAGTGGGGACCTCCCATCACAGCTGTTTGCATGATTGATATTATGACACCTCCAGGAGGGTCAATTGCAAATTCTGACATGGCAACCACTCTACATCTGTTCACGGTATATCTGTATATCTGCTTGCTTATAGGTGGTGCATACACAAACACACTGACTTTGATGATATACAGTAAAAGGCCATTATCCCCTTGTTGTGAAGATCATTTATTTTCGCTCAAGCCAAGGTCAACCAAACATTTTTATGTTTGGGGGCAGTTGTTGTAAGCTAGTGGTTCTCAATGTGGTTCCACTTGTACACTCTCATCTTAGAGAGTAGATTGGGCTCGCTGTATCATTTGGGGGTTTGTCGTTTAATAATGCATATAAACTGGCGATCCCTGATCTTAGCTAGTTAAATACTTCATCAGGGTTCTGTACTTGGCCCCCACATTTCCCCCCCCCCCCCCCGCCTTTACACAAAATCTTGTCTCCAAAAAGTAGCAGATCTACGAGTTCACAATGCGTCGCAATGCAATTGTGAACTTGTAGATTGGCTATGCACAGAATAGGTTCGCCAGGGTTCATGTTCAGGTTGATGGTCACTGGTGTAAGGGAGCACTTTGTTTTATTTGTTTCCACAGAAGAAGGAGTGGACATGGGATGAGAGCAAGATGATGGTGATGCAGGACCCCATTTATAGGTAAGGAAGCTGTTTAAAACTCAAACACAGCGTCGACTCAATGACAGTGATTGGCTCCCCCAACTCTGCAAACCGTCGTTGTCAGGGGGACACCTTGTATGTCTAAGACCTTCCTTTTTTTATTATTTTAAAAACGATTTAAAATTGTGAAAATAGCCGATCTACAAGCACACAACGCCTCGCACCACGCAGTGTACTTGTAGATCTGCTCTTTTCACTACTTTAGTGCGACACTCTTGTATGATGAAGTAGGGCTTTCATTTATGAAAAAAAAAAAAACACAAATTTGAAACTTGGAGGTACAAGGTTTTCACAGTAGCATAGCAGCATGTAAGCACACAACTCATAGCTCCAGATGAACCTATACGCCTCCTTCTATGGGAATTTAGGATTATTATAAGTGTGAAACTATACATAGGCTGGTTGTTCCGATCTCTCCATGATGTTCCTGTGTAGGTGTTGCAGATTCAATTTCACAAACCAATGGTTAGGGCCATTGAACTCATACCGGGTTAGACTCCTTGCTGTGTAAAATGTTTTTTAGAGACTCTAGTTTGCATGTCTAGAATAGACACACATTCTGTGTATTTGTAGGTGTCTGGTTAGATTAATGTGTTTTGGTGTGGATTTTAGGTGTGTATGTGTCTATGCCATGGTCGCGATGCATGTCTGTCCAAAGCTAATATCAATTGTGGAGACTGAACCCAAACCAAGGCACAAGAGAGCAAAGACAGTGTTGCCAACTCGGGCATTTATTGAACAGTTCTTATTTTACAACAGCATTGTAATGCAACTTAGCATGAATGAACAACATAAATGTGAATAACTGAAATTGTCTTTTAATAAATCAACACAAGGTTTTCCCCGGACGGGGCTGTTGTTTCTCCTCTTCGTGGGGGGGGGGGCCAGGGGGGTAGGTAAGAGTTACTTTAAAGGGGTTTCCCTCCACAGGAAACAGGCGAGTATAATTCCATTGTATAGACTCTCTTCCCCACAGGCGCTAGGTGAGTATAGTTCCTCTCTACAGGTGACAGGTAAAGTATTTCTTTCCCATAGGTAATAGGCGAGTATAGCTCTTCTTTACAGGTGACAGGTAAAGTATCTCTTCCCCATAGGTAATAGGTGAGTAAAGTTCTTTTCCACAGGTGACAGGTAATAGGTGAGTAGGTGCCCGCTCTTACACAAATCCGTCTAATTCTCTATCTTCTAAATAAAATGAACACGGGGTATAATGGGCCTGGGGCCAGAGAATTTCCGGAGACTAGTATGGTTTTAAGGGAAGTGAGATATACTCAACAAAATAGGAATAGGGGTGGCTCGCTGGGGGTCCGGAAGGTAAGGCTGTGGTCTCCTTTTCCAGGTCCTTCTCCTCAGCTCGCCGAGTACACACTCTCCAGTGATAGGTACACACTCCACAGTGAGTCAGGTTTGCGCTCCTCATTCATCCAGGTACACACTCCTCAGTGTCAGTCCGCTCCCAGTCCATGCCTAGAAGTAATGAGTAGAAGGAACATTACTATAATGCACTTTACACAGTAACATGCGGTGGAGAGGGAAATATGGTGGCTCTTACCGCCTGTCTGCCCATGATCAGCTTGTCAGAGACTCCCAGCACAGACTGAAGGGGAGAGCGAGCTCAGTACTTATGCACCCCTGTGTTGGGTGGGGCCCACAGGTGCATACGCTTGTGCCTGATGAAGCGTGTGGGCCGGCAGGTAACGCCCGTCAATCACTTGGCCCACACAGTGTGTTGGTCTGCTAGGGCTCGCTCTCCCATCCAGGGTGCGCTTCTCTGACATGCAGGGCCTACCTGGCGGGCGGTGTCCGAACGAACCACCACACATCCCCCCCCTTAAGTTTGCTACTGGTTCGCAAACTTGCCGCTCTTCCTCATAGAGCCTGGACAGGGCATCGGCATGGGGAATATCCTTCCCTGGTTTATGCTCCACCTCAAAGTTGTAATCCTGCAACTCCAGAAACCAACGTGTTATTCTCTTATTAGTGTCCTTACTTTTAGCCATCCATTTCAATGGTGCGTGGTCCGTTATGAGAGTGAAACGCCTTCCCCACAAATAATAGCGTAGGTGGTGTATGGCCCACTTAATAGCAAGAGCCTCTTTCTCTATCGTTGCATAATTAAGTTCATGCTTTAAGAGCTTTCTGCTAATGAAGACTATTGGGTGCTCTTCGTCATCAATGACTTGCGAGAGCACGGCCCCGAGGCCTGTGTTCGAGGCGTCGGTGTGGAGTAGAAAATTCTTACCGAATTCCGGGGTTTTTAGGACCGGCTCATCGCAGAGCTTCAGTTTGAGGCCTCGGAACACGGCCTCGGTCTCCTCTGTCCAGCGCAGCATATTGGGCCGACTTTGTCGGGTCATCTCGTACAAGGGAGCTGCAAGGGTAGCATAGTTATTTATGAACTTGTTATAGTAGGACATGATTCCCAAGAATGACTTTAACTGCTTCTTGCTGACGGGTTTGGGCCATTCGCGTATACGCTCCACTTTGCGTAATTGGGGTTTTACGCACCCGCGCCCAATAGTGAAACCCAAATATTCGGCCTCATACAGACCTATTCGGCACTTCTTGGCGTTGGCGGTCAGACCCGCTCGTCGGAGAGCTCCCAGGACTGCTTCGATGTGATGGAGGTGATTCTCCCAGGTGCTGCTGTGGATCACAATGTCATCTAAATATGCGGCGGCATAGAGATGATGGGGCCTTAATACTCGGTCCATGAGTCTCTGAAATGTTGCGGGGGCACCGTGTACCCCGAACGGTAAGACAGTATATTGGAACAGCCCTTCAGGGGTAGAGAAGGCTGTTTTCTCTTTGGTTTCTTTTGTAAGGGGCACTTGCCAATAGCCTTTTGTCAAATCGAGGGTGCTTACAAATCGAGCGGGGCCCAGCCGCTCGATTAATTCATCTACCCGGGGCATGGGGTAAGCATCAAAATTTGAAATCTCATTTAATTTACGGAAATCATTGCAGAACCGGATTGTGCCGTCCGGCTTGGGGACCAGCACAATGGGACTCGACCAGGCACTGTGTGACTCCTCTATAACTCCCAGTTGTAGCATATTTGTTACCTCCTCTTTTACGGCTCCTCGCCGGGCCTCTGGGATACGGTACGGACGTTGTCTCACTATTTTCCCCGGGGTTGTTTGGATGTCGTGCGCAATAGCGTGGGTACGGCCCGGCAGTTCTGAGAACCGGTCCGCATTCCTGCTCAGAAGCTCACGTATATCTTGCACCTGAGCTGGGGACAGTTCCTCTCCAATAGGGACTGGAGGCGGGTTCTGAGAGGAGAGAGTGGTTAGTAGGGCCGGGAGAGCGACAGGAGGCACAACGTGCCACTTTTTCAGCAGATTAATATGGTAAATTTGCATAGTTTTCCGCCGCCCTATTTGGCGCACGCGGTAGTTGACCGGGCCCAGTTTCTCCATAATTTCGTATGGCCCTTGCCATTTTGCGAGAAATTTACATTCGCTCGTGGGAATGAGCACCAGCACTTTTTCGCCCACCTCAAAGCTCCGCAGCGTGGCGCCTCGGTTGTACACCCTGCACTGGGCGCGCTGCGCTTGTTCCATGTGTTCACGAACGAGCGGCCAGATCTTCTTGGCTCTCTCCTGTAATTGTTCAACATGGTCAATGACAGAACGATGTGGGGAAGGTTGGCTTTCCCATGTTTCCTTTGCTATATCCAACAGCCCCCGTGGCTGCCGTCCATATAGCAATTCAAACGGGGAGTACCCCGTAGACGCTTGAGGCACCTCCCGTATGGCGAACAACACCAGCGGAATCAAGCGATCCCAATCTTTGCCATCTATATCTATCAACTTTTTTAACATCTGCTTTAAACTTTTATTAAAGCGTTCCACTAATCCGTCCGATTGCGGGTAAAAGATAGAGGTCTTTATTTTATCTATTTTAAGCCATTTATAGAGTTCGGTGATGACGCGAGACATGAAACATGTGCCTTCATCCGATAAAATGGCATCGGCTATTCCGACCCGGCTGAATAGCATGAAGAGCTCGTGCGCCACTGCTCTGGCTGTAGCGGCTCTCAGGGGTATTGCCTCGGGGTACCGAGTTGCATAGTCTAGTATTACTAATATATATTTGTGTCCCCGAGCCGATTTGGGGAGGGGGCCGACTATATCCATACCAATGCGGCTGAATGGGGTGGAAATGATAGGCATAGGTATGAGAGGGTTACGTTGGAAAGGACGGGGTGCGGTGAGCTGGCATACACCGCAGCCTTTGCAAAAGTCCTCTACTGCTCGTTTTATGCCTGGCCAATAAAACCGTGCATTGATGCGATCGGTGGTTTTCTTCACGCCCAGGTGCGCCCCCAGCTGGTGCGTGTGGGCCAAATACAATACTCTGGTGACATATTCTTTTGGCACGAGCAGCTGTTCTATCACGTCCCCAGTGTTGTTCCGCCACCCTCTATACAGTAAATCCCTCCGCACAAAGAAATAGGGGGAAATTAATTCACTCACCCCTTCACATAGTTTCCCATCAATCGCGCTGACGTTCCTCCGAGCATTTTCCAGGTTCGGATCGTTCCACTGTTGTGTGGCGAAGTCCCCTCTGAGCGGAGAGCTCTCATCCTCCTCTTCGGGGAAGTCAGGCCACGCCACCGGCTCTGGCTCTTCTGACGAGGTGCCCCGCGGCGCTTCCTCCGCCTCGGGTGCATCTCCCTGCAGCTCCTCGTCTGGAGAGGGTTCGCTCTCTGGTCCCTCTGATTCGGCGCGGAAGACCGGGCACGCGGGCAATGAGTTCCTCCAACGGGGGCCCGGCCGGATCTTCCTTCTTCGCCGCGGCCGCGGCGGTCCTCTGCCCCCCGGGTTCCAATGTCTCTCAAACAGCACACAGTCCGTGCCGATGAGCAGGGGGACCGGTAGGTTAGGTACAATTCCAGCTTCCACTTCGACATCTCCTTTGGTGGATTGGACGCGTATCAGCGTCGTTGGGTAGGAGCGCACATCCCCATGCACACAGCTGACCGGCATACGGCTGGAGGTGGGACGCCCGGCATGCTCAGCGTGTACCAGCGTGACGACGCTCCCCGAGTCGAGAAGAGCCTGGGTGTCCACTCCGTCAATTCTCACCGGCAGGTTGGAGTGGCGCCGCCGCTGGCTCCCGGAGTGAAGGCAGGGGCGTCGGCCGTCGGAGGCGGCGGTGGCGGATGGCATGGATACGTCCCGGTCCCGGTCCGGGCAGGACCATGCGATATGATCCGCTTTCCCGCAGACGTAGCACCGGCGTGATGTCTGCGGTTGGCTTCGGGCAGTCCGCTCTGTGGCGGCTCGTCTCGTAGTAGTAGGCGACAGGGAAGTAGCCGGAGGCCGCGAGCGGTCCCGGTTGTAACGTGCCTCCCCCGTCCCTCTGGGAATCTCTGACTTTGTGCTTCTCATCATCTCTGTACTCACTTGGTGATTTTCCAGGAGCGCAACCAGGGCCTCCACGGAATTTGGGCTCACCTGTGAGGCATAGCGGCGGGCATCAGGCGGCAGGGAACGTATACATTTGTCTATGACAATTCTCTCAATCAGTGGCGGGTCACCGGCCGTAGTCAGCCACCCATGAGTTAGGCGGAGGAGAGCGGCTATTTGGGGCCGAGGCGGCAGCGCCGCTTGCATGTTCCACCCATGGAAGCGCTGGGCTCGGGCCGGCATACTATAACCTTGACTAGCCAAGATAGCTGCTTTCAGGCGCCTATATTCACGGGCCTCTGCCAGGGGTAGGTCACGGCACACACGTTGGGCTTCTCCTGAGAGGAAAGGAGCGATGATGCTGCCCCAGTCGGGGACGGGCCATCGTTCCCGGGCAGCGGTGCGCTCGAACACCTCCAGGAAAGCTTCAATATCATCATCGGGGGACAGTTTCGTTAACACTTCTCCAGGCGAACGTGTGGGATTAACGTTTTGGTCAATGTGGATTTTCTCTATTAATTTAGTCACCGCTTGCTGTAATTCGGCCTGGCTCTGTAACAGAGCGTCTAGGGCCGGTGTGGTTGTCATATTGCGTCTAGGTGAGGTTCAGTACCCGTATTCTGCACACCATGTGTGGAGACTGAACCCAAACCAAGGCACAAGAGAGCAAAGACAGTGTTGCCAACTCGGGCATTTATTGAACAGTTCTTATTTTACAACAGCATTGTAATGCAACTTAGCATGAATGAACAACATAAATGTGAATAACTGAAATTGTCTTTTAATAAATCAACACAAGGTTTTCCCCGGACGGGGCTGTTGTTTCTCCTCTTCGTGGGGGGGGGGGCCAGGGGGGTAGGTAAGAGTTACTTTAAAGGGGTTTCCCTCCACAGGAAACAGGCGAGTATAATTCCATTGTATAGACTCTCTTCCCCACAGGCGCTAGGTGAGTATAGTTCCTCTCTACAGGTGACAGGTAAAGTATTTCTTTCCCATAGGTAATAGGCGAGTATAGCTCTTCTTTACAGGTGACAGGTAAAGTATCTCTTCCCCATAGGTAATAGGTGAGTAAAGTTCTTTTCCACAGGTGACAGGTAATAGGTGAGTAGGTGCCCGCTCTTACACAAATCCGTCTAATTCTCTATCTTCTAAATAAAATGAACACGGGGTATAATGGGCCTGGGGCCAGAGAATTTCCGGAGACTAGTATGGTTTTAAGGGAAGTGAGATATACTCAACAAAATAGGAATAGGGGTGGCTCGCTGGGGGTCCGGAAGGTAAGGCTGTGGTCTCCTTTTCCAGGTCCTTCTCCTCAGCTCGCCGAGTACACACTCTCCAGTGATAGGTACACACTCCACAGTGAGTCAGGTTTGCGCTCCTCATTCATCCAGGTACACACTCCTCAGTGTCAGTCCGCTCCCAGTCCATGCCTAGAAGTAATGAGTAGAAGGAACATTACTATAATGCACTTTACACAGTAACATGCGGTGGAGAGGGAAATATGGTGGCTCTTACCGCCTGTCTGCCCATGATCAGCTTGTCAGAGACTCCCAGCACAGACTGAAGGGGAGAGCGAGCTCAGTACTTATGCACCCCTGTGTTGGGTGGGGCCCACAGGTGCATACGCTTGTGCCTGATGAAGCGTGTGGGCCGGCAGGTAACGCCCGTCAATCACTTGGCCCACACAGTGTGTTGGTCTGCTAGGGCTCGCTCTCCCATCCAGGGTGCGCTTCTCTGACATGCAGGGCCTACCTGGCGGGCGGTGTCCGAACGAACCACCACACAATATATGGATCTATGTTTTTAATAACTTACATTCTCCCCGCCACTCAACAAGTATGTGTATCTGTTCATATGTGTGTGCCTGTGAATACGCACACATGATAGCAAGAGACTGTGGCTTGAGTCCAAGTCAGGGGATTATCCTTGAGCCAAATGGATTGACCGAAGCAAGCCCTATATATTTCATGGCCTGTGTGCTGAAAGAAGGGTGTAAAGCTCTTATATGAACACAGTCAACACACACACATGCGTGACACATACACGCACGCGCGCGCACACACACACACACACATACACACACACACACACACACACACACACACACACACACAGACACACAGACACACACACACACACACACACACACACACACACACACACACACACACACACACACAGAAGGTAGAGAGTTGGAGGCTGAGACATTGAGAAATGCAGTGTAATGTGTGCAGCATACCATGTACGTACAGACACGATAGAGGCATCTGTTATTTCCTCCTGATAGTGTATTCCTTGTTTTGAAAAAGTACACAAACTATTATCTCCAGTACAATCGATCTCCTGATCGTTGCTGAACACGGAGGTTTTCTCTGCATGTGCTTAGGCAACATGTATATTTTTTATTTGGACCATCCATTCTCTAGTTATAGGCCGTTGAATATAGCATGTCTGTCCAAAATGGAAGAGGAGAACAATGGAGGCTGAATACAGGCTTTTCCCTTAAAATGGAATAAACAGGAAGTGAGCCGCGCGTGGCAGCTCCCGTTCGCAGCCGTTCAAAGTCTTTTCTTTCACCAAAAGAAGAAAAAATATAACTGTGTGAAAACATTTGCGGAAATTGCACATTGCGTTCATTTGAGGCATTTTGTTCAAAACGAACCAATCCTGCAAACTTAGGAAGCCAATTTTAGCCAATTAGAATGGAATATGAAATATCAGACAGATCCGTCTTGATCACACAACTAGAGATACTGTGTTCCGATTTGCGTGAAATTTGGATACAATCTGAAGGAGAAATAGACAAAAGTTTTTTAAGTAGGCCTCCTGGTGGCGCTATAAAAGGCAGATGTGAAAAATGCAGGGCGAAGGTTTTTCCCCTTGGCCTCTAGGGAGTGTGCAAACTCTGCATACAATGTTTTACACTGATCGGTGGAGTTAGACATAAAAACACAAATCGGCCTGTTATAGCGCCACCATGAGGCTGATTTGAAAATGTTCAAGTGGTATTTCTTCTTCTGCCTAGTGGGAATTAGCATGAAAGAAATTCCCGGAAATTGCAGTGTTCATGATTTGAGGCATTTTGTTCAAAACAGCACTCCTGTAAACTTTGGAAGCCGATCTTAGCCAATCAGGATGGAATATGAAAAATCCGAAACACATGTTCAGTTTAATAGCTATAGAGATACTGTGTGTTGGGCATACCTTTCAGCCTGGGAGACAATGAGATAGACATACTGTAAGCGTAATTAATATCCATTTGATATCAGCCCTGCCTTAGAACTTACAGAGACCATAAGAAGATGGGGCATGAGAGTCCATTTGTTGTGACCGTAGGTCGCAAATTTACTATGAAAACCAGCACATCTTGTCCGTGTATCTCTGTCTGTCTGTAGGTCACGCCTGACACATCACTGTGACATCACAGGTGATATCACAGGTGACATCACCTGTATGTAAAAGTCCATATATGGGTATTCCCCAGAATCCCTTTTATGAAGATCCCTGATGTCATTGATATACATCACTGGCCAGATGGCCAAGACATGGCCCATATCTGTGTGGCTGGTTCAGACAGGGATCTCCATGTATGGGCATAAAAGGGATTGTATGTTGTGATGTCATGGGAATCACTCTAACAGAATCCCTTTTATCAATATTAAGCCCATATCTAGCAGGACTTCATATGGGAATGCCCATATATGGAGGAAGACAGCCCATATCTGTGTTGCTGGTTCTCCAGCCACACAGGCATCTCCATGGCATCTCCATGAATAGGCATAAAAGGGATGTATACAGTTAAGTACATGGATCTCCATATATGGGTACCAGGGGTCTCCATATATGGGTAACTGGTCCAATATACTGTATGTACATCACTGGCCAGATGGCCAAGAATTGGCGTGACCTCACCCTTTAGGGCGAGGCCGAGGTTGCATGTCGCCCTGAGGCGTCTTACTAGTGTATGCAGTACTGTGCGCCACATTACAAATGCTAATGTGTTACATACAGTATGCTCTTCCAGCTCCCCAGAGACAGAGCAGAAAATGCACATCAAAGAGGAGTATTTCTGTCTTGAATGTTCTACTAAACGCTCCCCAGTGAGTTTCTCTGGCGCTCTGCAAATGGACAATGCGTGGCTAATCTTTTGGGAGGCTTTAGCTGAGGTCTATAGAAATCCCCACATGGGTTTCTCTTTGAACTTAAGCTGGCATATGTGCCTAGTTGAGAGGGCTGGCCCTCAGTCACAGCTGCTGACCAGTACATTATGCAACACCAGTACAAAAACCACCTGAGATTATCATCACACATGCACACACACGCAGACCACCTGTAGGACATATGTACGCAAGTATGTTCACAGACATGGGAGCTCGCACAAAGAAACCTTCAGACTAGGGCCGGGCAATTAACCGAAAATTTTTCCAAACTGATATTTAGAACCAATAACAGAATAATCTAGAAGCAAGGGGTTTATTTCTATTTTTCTGCATGAAAAAAACAAAAACTAAATAGATTTTTTACTATATCGATTATATTCTGTATTATACTTGTTGTTTTTTTTACAAAATAGTTGGTGTACAAAAATAGAGATAATAGCCAATCTATGCTCACGGCCTCACGCCAGCGACACATAGTTTATTATTATTTTAACTTTTCTTTCTTTTTAATAATTTTTCAAAAGTTTGAAATAATTGTGATATTGATTTGAAGTCATATCGCCCAGTCCTCTTTAACATCTATGCATTTAAATACATTTTTTTCACATTTCAATATTTATTTCAATTGTTTACTTCATTGTAAAGAGACAGGTCAGAAAGAGAGGAGAGACATGCGATACAAGACGCGGGATGCATGAACTGAGGTCCTGGTGCTCACTAGGAGCATATGGTCTACACGATAACTGGCTGAGCCACCAAGCACCCAATGTTCTCAGGCCGAGAGCTGTGTGTTATTTCTAAAACATCACAGGCCATGATGGTATAGCAAATAGCACAGCCACGAGTGAAAAAGTAATTATTGTTCAAAACATTTTAATTCACATTATGAAACTATGTATATTGTATTATAACAGTTGTTGTATAAAGGCACTAGAACACTCAAGGTCATGTGTTTTAGTAAATAAGATGACTGTTTTGACAGACTACAGTAGCTGTACTAACAGCAACACACTCATAGTTCAATCTGAACTCAACATAAATGTTAACACATTTTCATCTGACTGACACACCACACACACACACACACGCACGCAATCACAGGTGCTTTTGTTAAGTCGTTTGTCCTATGTGTACTGTATTACTATTTTTGTATGGTGGTTTGTATAGTCTGTTGGGTGTTGTATTTTTTATAATGGACCACAGTGGAAATGAACTTTGGTTTAATCCATCATTGCACTTTTAATACTGTGCTTTTTAGTTGTTGCCAATGGTATTCTATTACACATACACGCACGCACACGCACGCACGCACACACACACAGCACCACATTAAAATATTCCCTTTCAATCGAAGAGTACTGTACATTTTACACTCCAGTAGTAGATCGCTTCTAAAGATCTCGGAGTGATTGTTCTGTTAGAAGGTTCATGTTGTTGTTGAGGCAGACATGCTAGGCGACAGAGATGAGATTACACTGTCCATTACAGGAACTGTTCACTGGAACTGATACATGTATCAGGAAATATCAGTAGGGGGGCATTACAGTTAAAGCACACACACACACACACACACACACACACACACACACACACACACACACACACACACACACACACACACACACACACACACACACTGTGTACTTGTAGGAACTGTCCTGTGTTTGTACCCCAATGTTAAAGGACTTATTACTTTTAGTTTTCACTTTTTATTAGTTTTGGCAAACTCTTTGTGGTCTGTGGTGTGCCTTCTACCAAAAATCTTGAGCGTTGCTAACCGCTCCTACATCTGGCTTTGTCTGTTTGTCCCGAGTCTGTCCGGACTGTCATTGGTCAATATTGGTGTCTGTTTGTACGCTTAATGACATTAAGCATCGCTCACTTCACACTTTAAAAAAAATTAATTGCCCTCAAAATATTAGGTTGGGTGTCTTTTGCGGGGACTGCCCATAAGTCCTACATCTCATTAGTCCTACATCTCATTAGTCCTAATTTGGTTAGGGTTAGGTTTTAGGGTTAGGTTTAGGCATAGTTTTTACTGAGGTTAGGGTTCGGTTTAGGCATAGTTTTACTGAGGTTAGGGTTAGGGTTAGGTTTAGGTTTAGGCATAGTATTTTCACCAGGTTAACATTCACCAGATTCGGACTAATGGGATGTAGGAACAATGAGATGCCGGACCAATGCCATGGCACCGTCTTTGCACCAAACAAAAGCATTGTGTTAATGTGGGAATGATTTCTAAATTCTATTAAATAAGTATATTTTAAAATTCGTATTCATTGATTTATTATTCAAAATAACTAATTAATTGCGTGTTTATCTTTAATCCAATTAAACTACATTCAGTGTCTTGATACAGAAATCCAAAACTGTTGGCCCGTCCTAAAGCACATTCTTCCTCTATTCTAGGGAATGGCATTTCTAATTTTCAAGGAATTTCCTGGTTCTTTTCATCAGGGTCCTCGTTTTCAATACAAGAAAACAAACACAACGATACAGTTCATCTTTTCCCTTCTGTAAACAAACATATAAACTCTCTCCGTCTTTATTCTGCCTCTGTGTTTTGCTCTCTCAATTTTGCTGTACACACGGGGGGTGCACGCACGCACGCGCACGCACGCACACACACACACACACACACACACACACACACACACACACACACACACACACACACACACACACACACACACACACACACACACACACACACACACACACACACACACACACACACAAATCCCGTCAGTGTAAGGTTGTGGGTGTTTCATTACAGCTGCCCTCTTTCACAGAGCCCCAGGGCATGACCAGCAGATTGGCTCAATAAAGAATATATCAGGAATATATTCGATTCTCTGGATCAACACGCACGCACAGCGCGCGCACACACACACACACACACACACACACACACACACACACACACACACACACACACACACACACACACACACACACACACACACACACACACACACTCTCTCTCTTTTCTGAAATGGGGAAAACCTCAGGACACTGTGAAACACAACTTGCTAAAAAGTAGTATTTGGGATGGAAGCTATTTATTTACATAACCAATGTTTTATATGGAAATCAGGCATTTATGTACATGCACATTGTTTGTTTTTATCCACTTAAGTCGCCTGAATAGTGCTGACAATGTTTTGTCAGTAAGCTAAGGGCAGGGTTTTCAGTTTTTACACGTTGCTGCAATCGCAATCGATTAATTCAAAAATAATTGCAAAGTATTGTGGAATATGAAACTATTCCCTCTTGGATTTCTCCTCAAGACAACAGAGGAAGCGTAAAGAGTATCTCAATCGATAGTCCCTTTGAGCTGTCTCTTCGATTCAAGGAAATGATTCGCACTTGCAGACACGGAATATGCATTGGCTAAGACAAAATGTGTGTGTGTGTGTGTGTGTGTGTGTGTGTGTGTGTGTGTGTGTGTGTGTGTGTGTGTGTGTGTGTGTGTGTGTGTGTGTGTGTGTGTGTGTGTGTGTGTGTGTGTGTGTGTGTGTGTGTGTGTGTGTGTGTGTGTGTGTGTGTGTAAATATATTTATTGTGTGTGTGTGTGTGTGCCACATTTTCTATGAAACAGCATCAGATGTGTGCATGTTGTTGAGTAGGTTCAAGGCTTAGCTCTCTGGTTTACGATTTTGGGCAAGAGTTCATGTTTCCAGATGGTTTACAACGTGGCTGCTTTAGACCATATGTTATTGAAGTGTTATTTCCCCGTTTAGGCCGTTGGAGACCTGGCTGATTGCTGTAATTCTGCAGGCTGTCTGGCCCCTTCAGCTTTTAGTGTGATGTCTGTGTTACTGTAGGCTTGGCTACTCTCTCTCTAGCTCACAGGCTCAGTAAACAGCTTGACAGCGCATGATAAGCCTTCTGGCTGCCTTCATGAAGTGTGAGTGTGAGGTCAAAGAGAAGGTGTGTGTGTTTGTGCGCGACTGTCTGTGTGTGTGAGAGAGATTTTACCCAAGAATTGGTGAACACATTTGTGCATGCATGAATACATTACTGATTGTCATTGTGGTAATTACTGTTGTGTACTCTGTATCGGCCTGCCCACACTAATTCTCACCCTCCGGTCTACAGTATGTTAGCTAGCAGGCTTTTGGCTGCCTCCCTGGCATCTGTGTGTGCCCCACTAGTGACGGCTTTAGTTTGCACACAGTCAATTACTATCAATCATTTGTTTGTGCATTCGAAGCACACCCTGATAGTGCGATAAGGAACACAATCACTGATATAGGATGTGTGTACTCCCCACACACACACACACACGCACACACACACACACACGCACACGCACATGCACGCACACACACAGGTCCTAGATTTAAATGTACAGCCCAGATAGATCCCAACTGCCTCAGAACCTAATTTATTCATATACAATCTCTATCTACGCAAGGGGCTTTTCTTTGGACTTAATGGACTGTCCAGTTGAATTCAATACTCTCTCCCAGTGGAACACCACAGAATTAGGATATCTCAAAAGAGACAGTTTTTATGCCAAGAAATAATGAGGTGCCAAACATAACATTGAGTCATTAGCATAAGCCCATGGCAGATACATTGCTGGAAGTCTTTCAGGAGCAACAGGTTAATTTCAACAAAGTACTTCAGGACCTTTTTATTATTATTCCAATTGAATTAGAAAACCTTTTTTTCTCAAGCGTGTCAGATTGTATTAAAAAGCGCACACAGTATTCCAAATAGCTGTGTGAAAACACAGGAGAACAATGTGCTGTATCCAGGGGCGTCACAAGGGGTAGGAAAGTGGGACTGAGTTACCAGGGCCCAAGGTGGTGGAGGGGCCTTAATTATTTTATACTTTAGCTATTGAAAAATAGCAGATATACAAGCTCACAGCATGGCACAGAGTGCCGCGCTGCGAGCTTGTAGATCTGCTATTTTTTAAAAGTCGAGAAAATTTGTGCAAATCTTTGAATATACCGGTATGTATTTTTTAAGCGAACATTTTTAACTCACATTTTGCTTCTGGGGGGTCCCTGGAACTAAATATTTTGAGATGGGGGTCCGTGGCCAAATACATATCATTTTGGGGGTCCTTCACATGAAAAGGTTTGAGCTCCACTGACATCGAAACATAGATTTTTCAAAAAACCTTAGAAGGATTTGAAATATTCAAAGATTTTCATGGTTAAAAAAAAATAGCAGATCTACAAGCTCGCAGTGCGGCACTCGGTGCCGCGCTGTGAGCTTGTATATCTGCTATTTTTCAATAGTTAAAGCACAGGGGCCCCACAGTGAATCCTTGTACCCGGGGCCCAGAATTTGGTGCGACACCCCTGGCTGTATACATTCGAGGAGATAAAGTGCACATTCCAACCAGAGAACCTCTGTCTTATTACAGTCCTGGACTGCTGCCCAAATGTTGTGAAAAATAACATGAGCCAGACTTACAACACCGGCACTCAGAACACACAACTGTGTCTTCCCCCGCAATATAAGGTCAGCCTTTCTGTCCCACTACTGTGAAAACGACTGCACAGACAAAACATTTGTAAAGCAGCAGGGTCTTATCGTTTCAGCTGTCCAGAGATCATGAAAGAGCCAAGTCTCGCCAGCCATTGCTTACTGTAGTTTATAATTCATCACTTGAACCCACACACGTTATCAGGTATGTTGCAACTATCACAGCCATGCTGCTGAACAGGCACTGAGCCATGTTAGTCATACGCTCCCGTTACTATGCACTATATCACAACTTTTACATGACTGTGAATATTCTCCATTCCCACACATTTCATACATATTTGATATCTGCTGCTACGAGAAGTCTCCTACAGTACTTGCACAAGAGGTACTATACTCTGCCTTTACTTTTCTTAGTACACACTTTATATTTGACTTTTTTTAAATGTTTCATTCTCCTATTATTCCTATTCACGTTATGCAACTTCAATTTGTTGGTAGCTTGTATGGAAAATAACTCGATCATACATCTGTAAATCTATGACACAGGAAAACTGAAGTTGCCTACTTTCTGCAATCAGAATGTATGTTATACAATACAAGGTCCTATTGAACTAATATGAGTCCTGTACTGTCTATGTGTCAGTAGTCTGCTGTACATACAGTACAACTGTTGTTTCTACACCAGTGGTTCTCAACCTTTTTTCAGGCAGTGACCCCCCCCAAATAGAATCATATTTGAACTTGGACAATAAGCTGATAAGAATTTGGAATTGGAGTTGAGGCATGATATGGTGTTTGACTCAACTCCACACACAGATATTGTGAAAATAGCAGATCTACAAGCTCACAACACCTCTCAATGTGAGGTGTTGTGAGTTTGTGCATCGTCTGATTCAAAATATTTTATTCTTTCGTATATTTGACAATTTGGCCAATGTTTGACCAGTTTTTATAGTATAATGTGTTAATTAATTTTGATGCAGTAATGGTCTTTCTTTTTTGAGGGATTAAAAAGGTCTTAAAAGTCCTTAAATTGTCACTTCACTGACATCTGGGGACCCCCCAAAATCACGTGAGGACCCCCTAGGGGTCCCGACCCACTGTTTGGGAACTACTGCTCTACACCATATACTGTACTGTACCACCAAGACAAATGCCTACTGTACCACCAAGACAAATGTACTGTATGTCATCCATATTGGGTAGTAAAGGGTTACTAATCCTGATTTGAATTTTAACAGGATATTCATCATTCCTGTCCCAATGTAAAAGGTATCTGCTTAAATAACTATAGGCCTTTATCTTCATGCTTTCCTTCCTTTTATAATACGTTTTTTTAACTCCAATTGATAATGATTATTTTTCTAACTCCAATTGATAATGATTATTTTTCTAACTCCAATTGATAATGATTATTTTTCTAACTCCAATTGATAATGATTATTTTCCAAATGCATGTAAGACAAATGGTTTTAGGACACACAAGATTTACCTTAAACATTTTCAGAATTGTTTGCACCTACCCTACCAGTCAAAAGTTTGGACACAGCTTCTCACACACATTGAGTGAGAGCTGGGTATGTTACAGCTGTTTCTGCAAAGAACTCATAGGTAAATATGTACTGTATCTCATCAGTTGATGTACTTCCATGGATTTTGTGTTTAGCATGATGAAGTTTGCCTCTCAGCTAGAGTAATCAAGTATAATCCCGTCTGTCGGTCAGTCTGTCTATCCAATGTTTCCAGCACAAGCTGAGAGCTGGTCACAGCTCATCACGCATAACATGCTTGTTGAATATTGATTTGTTGAATATCATTCATAATTTTGGGTAAAAAAGGTTAAAAAGGAGAACATACTGCCTCATTACCATTCAAATGGCCATGTCTGTTTGGGTGTGAAATATGTTCCCATCCTCTATTCATCCTCATATCAAGCTGCTGTAGAGAGCTCCATTGAATTTAAATTAAAATGATTTAATTCTTGTGTTTGCAATGCAATCCAATCCCTCTTCTCTCTGTTTATCTCTGTTGCTCTGACCCATCGCCATCTTCTTCCTCTGTCTCTGCTACTTTAGTCTTTGTGCTATCAGTTCAATACAACAAACTTTATATGCAGGATAACATTGCCAAAGCATCAGCATGCTGATCTGACTCAAGATAAACGGCTAAAGAAACACAAACAAAAAGGGTTCTCTCTCTGTCCCTCTCCACTCTTTCTGCATCTCATTCTGTTCCTTTCCATCTCTCCCTCCACATTCTTCCTCATTGCCACTGCTTTTACCTATGTGTGTTTATCTTTCTTCCTATTTGTTACCGTGTGCATGTGTGTGCTTCCATTATTGACCGAATATGTGCGTGTTGTTTTCCCTGTACGGAGAAACCCTATTCTGCAGCTTGTCTCTGAGTGTGTGCGTATTATATTTTGATTTGTTTTGAAGATGTGCCTGAAATAAGGTTCCCAGGGTTAATGTGGTTATGTATATTCCTCAACCCTACCTGACTGTGTACAAATGACTGTACTGTACAGTCAGATATTGTACTTAACTCGAGTGAGTTGAGTGTATCTTATTGTGGGAGTGTATCTTTGTACTGGGGTTTTCTATATCGTGCAGTTTCTGGGGATGAGCTGGTAAGGCACATACTTACGTACATGCATACATGGACATTTGCACATGAACATATACTGTGTTTGGGACTATAACATGCACACAGTGCAATGCGTACACATAACACATTTTGAAAGCTTTGTGCAGTTTTCCTTCAAGATGTCTTGAGCATAAACCCACTAGGACATTGACCGTGGAGGAGCATACACAGGAGAATACACACACACACGCACGCACGCACGCACGCACGCACGCACGCACGCACGCACGCACGCACGCACGCACACACACACACACACACACACACACACACACACACACACACACACACACACACACACACACACACACACACACACACACACACACACACACACACACACACACACACAGAGTGACATGTAGCAAAGGTTACTCCCCAGTGAGTCCCCCAGGACTCACTGTCTGGCTGTATCATAGCCTATATGTGCCTGGTATGCGCCTTGGCTTAACCACTCAGCCATCACACACCTCATACCCAAAGACTGGAAATCCAGAACCCAAGCTTTGGTTTCAATGTTAATTGTTGTAGATTATGTCATAATATCTGACAGAAGCATGTGAAATGGATTGCTTCAACTATAACTATCATATGAGGTATGTAAAATGGACCTGCAAGGGTCCATTTGGTTCCATTTACACTCTTCGGAGTCGAATTATGCATGAGGGATTTTACTGTGTACCTCGGCTATGCTTGGAGAAACACTCTCCCACAGCGTTAAGCTTCAGCAGACATGCAGACTCACATCCAGACAGGCACACACCTCTCCAGTGATTCACCCATGTGTCTGCATACACATGTGGGATAGAGAGAGGTGAGCAGATGGGCCGGAAGGGAAAGAAAGACAGGTGTGAAGCAGTGGGCAAGAAGAAGAGAGAGACCATTTCAGCATGTAAAAGAAGTATTGGAGCAATGTTCCCCAAACAATAGGTTGGGACCCATTTTTCACGACAGGTTGTGAGCTTGAAGATCTGCTGTCCTTTGGTTGTGAGCTTGTAGATCTATTTTTCACTAGTTTGGGTCCCAGGGAGACATCTAATTTGTGTTTTGGATCTCGACTAAAGAAAAAATAGAAGTCTTGCACACTGTCTTCATTCACAGGAGTAGTTTATTAGGCTACAACACTTCGGTCTAAACAACCTTCATCAGGTATCTGGTCTCGACTAAAAAAGGTTTGTCAAGTTTGTATTAGAGGAGGAAGGCAAGGAGCAGAGGAGAATTAATTAGAAGCCCTCACTGTAGGACTCCACTGCTCTGGTGCAGAGGAGCAGCCCTTACTCCTTGTCTCCCTACAGTTAAAGGAGTAGTTAAGCCCCAAAATGATTTATTTTCTATTGATTACTCACGCCATGGAGACTTGAGTTCAATAATATATGTTTTGTATTTGTCGCATTCCTAAGACAAAAATGTTATTATTATAGTAAATGTACCACCATTAATTCCAGATCCCCATCCGGAATCAATGGGGGTACATTTATTGAAGTTTATTCAAGTCTCCATGGCGTGAGTAATCAATAGTGAAAAAGTCATTTTTGGGGGTGAACTACTTCTTTTAAATGAGCACTCCAGATTTTACGGTGCGCTGCATCCCTTTTTCTCTGTCTATCTCTCCCTGTCTCTAGTCCAGTCTTAATGGCCTTGGTCAGGCCTGTCAACTCTCCTGGATTTCCCAGGAGTCTCCTGGATTTTGAACCCCTCTCCTGGGAGTCTCCTGGATTGGCAAATCTCCTGGATTTCTCCTGGATTTTGTATCAAACTCCCAAAATTCACCAGAACACAGGAAATTACATCTACTATGTTAAAAATTTTCTGGGGGAGGACCCCCAGACCCCCCGCTTTAGGGGTGGGGGCAATGCATGCAAGAAAGATCATACAGATATTCACTTAAGTAATGACTTAAAGATGAGAAATCATTATTAAAGATGTCCTTTTGCTTCAGTCATCAAATCTGTACAACAACATTTGGCATTTTAAGGCTGAAATTGTACCCATGCTAGTAAAGTAAGCCTGATAAATGTATCAAACATGCACAAAATTCAACAGAACACAGGAAAAAATATCTATTAATACGTTTTGGGGAGAGGACCCCCCAGACCCCGGTTGGGGAGTTCCGCGCGCCCCCCAAAAATAAATCTCCTGGATTCTGACAGTCCAATGTTGACAACCCTGGCCTTGGTGTCCATTTAACACTGTGTGATGTATGACTTGTGTTTTCGGTCTCATCCGTCCTTTTCTACTTTTTTTCTTCCTCCGTTCACTCCCCGATTTATCTCTTCCTTCCTAATGCTGCTGGTAGACATGTCTTATTTAGTCTTGGTGATGTATTGCTGGTGCCGTTTTTGGGGGGTTTGTTGTCACTGATCCTCTCCTTTTCTCTCATTTTCACTTCATTCTCTGCAGGCTTGTTCCAGACAGACAGATTGTTGTCTTTAATTAAAAATGCACATGCAAGCACACACATTGGCCGCGAAAACACACTCACTCTTCTCTTCTCTTCTCTTCTCTTCTCTTCTCTTCTCTTCTCTTCTCTTCTCTTCTCCTCTCAGTGTACTTTCTGAGCTGGTTTGCCTTCAAGATCAAGATGACCTTTTAATGTAACAATCCTGCAAAGCAAATAAAATTGGGTCAACCTGGGTGTAAATTACAGCAGGTATAATGGTGTTGTTGTGACCTGTGTTGATTAAACATACTGTATTATGCTTGTCTATCCTTCTAGCCTCCAATTTACCTCCCAGCAGCCAGTGTCTGTCTCTCTCTCCCTCTCTGTCTTCCCTACAGTAACTTTGCATCTTTACTTACCCCTCTTTTCCTCTCTATTGCTGCCTTTCTTCTCTCCACTTCTAAGTTCTGTCCATTTTCCTACAGTACCTTTCCGTCTTGCCTTCCTTCCTTCCTTTGTGCCTTCCTACTTCACAACATCATAGCATACAGTAACTGGGCTTCTTTTCCGAGGGTTTGTGAGCCCTGCCCTGGAGGTTTGTTTTTGTTTCTCACAACTGAGTACTTTCTCAACCATGAAACGGCCCAGAAAGTTCGTTCTTGAATACAAGAAAGTAATTTGTCGTTAGTAATCCTTCAGCTTTTCAGCCAAGGCCAGTCCAGGCATTGTCGTTTACAGTATGTATTACTGTAGATGCTCGTTGTGGCCTAGCATGAATGCATGGGCAAACAAACCTTTCCATCACACCAGGGAACATTTGTCTACCCTACGAATTAGAATCCAGGATAATAGAGTACTTGACTCACTCACGTCTTCAGTGAAGAAATAGAAAAAATGTCAAGGATGGAATTCCTGGAGCCATGATGTACTGAGGGTGACAGTACAAGTTACCCAGGTGATCTTGAAGGGTTGTCATCCATCATATTCTTTCTTAAAGTTGCAATGTGGAACTTTGTTTAGTGAATAAACCCCCATTGTTTTGACCAATCCACACTATATAGTAGTCAAACGTCAAAAGATACATTTGACGTTTGCCCGGGACCCAAACTAGTGAAAACGGCAGATCTACAAGCTCTAATTCATGGGATTTCTTCGATTTTTCTTTGATTCATGAAATGACTGAAAAGGAATCATTGAATTTGTTTTGAATTCATGATACATTTTGCTTTTTTGGGAATGTTTTGAAATAACAATTAAAAACAAAATGTAGGAAACAAAATCATTAAGGGACCCACGAAAATGTGACAAATGGGTCCTGACCCAGTGTTTGGGAGTGTAGTAGAGTTAGAGTATGGTGATAGTATAAATAGTACTATTGCAGTGGTTGGAGGCGGTCTCCCTGCTAGACTAGAGGTCTTCACCGGTCCAATTTCACCTACCCTAACCCAAATGGACCCGGACCCAAATGGACCCGCCTATTATTGGGAATATGAGATTTGATAGCCGAGCAGCACCGAGAGATGTCGGACCGTACCCGTACATAACCTGCGCCACCAAAATGACCAAATACCAATGTTATTATTTTAAGAGTTGTATAAGACTTCTTTCTTACCTAAACGTCGCCCTGGGTGCTGCTGCTTGCAGCGGCGCAGCGCCCCTCGTCACAACATCGTCAGTCCAGTCAGTCAATGTGTACAGTTTGTAAATAAAAATAAATCCATGTTTTCTTTAATCCTTCTTCTTTGGCTAGCCAATGATAATGCTAATCATCATTTGCTGTCGCATGTGTTTATTGTTTAGGCTATCGTTATAATCTGCTTTGAAGTTTCCATTATGCTTTGCAGAGCATACCGTGACAACACGCTATGACAAATTCATTGTGAACCATTAATCAACACGTTACTAATATCAACAATCTTTGATAGAATAAACTGCCCCAGTGCCGCGAGTTCAACAACTTTATTTCACCATCAAGGCATCAGATTACCCTGCTCCATCATTTAGTGCCATCTTGTGGCATTGCACCTTGCTCTCTTTCCAATCGTCGGCTCCACTCGGGTATCAGTGGAACCGCCGATCTCACTGCCAGAGACCCGGGACTAACGGTAGCGGAAGTCACTTCTTGTGAATGGACCCAGACCCGGCTCGGTGCCGGGTCGTATCCCGGGTAATGTTGGGTCTCGGGTCTTCCCTAACACCTCTAGTTTAGACCCTGTGTTTGGGTAGAAACTCTAGCATGAATGGGAATCGTTGTGGATGCTCATATCGTTATCGTTATCATTCTTGTTGCGGATGACCCTTAACTGCTTCAACATTGCCAGCTTCTCTCTGACATGGAGAAATGCTTAATTATGCATGGGTCTGTTTGATATAGGCACTTGTGAGATTAGGTTTGAGGGATATCCCTCTTTAATCTTGTGATTTTTCTGCTTTCTCTGATCACACCACTTGACCTGAAAGGGAAACACAGCTGATCTGGTCTCTCTGATGTTGATGTTAGTTTTGATATAAAGTGGCCTGCAGCTTTATATTTTTCCAGGTCTGTAACAATCAGCAGTTGATAGATGGTGAGCTGTAATACACACACCCTTTTAGCTTCTCAACTATGCTTACTTATCTAACGGTAGCGGTAGCACTGGTAGACAAACTCTTGCAGCTTCCTAGGACACAATATTTAAATATGAGAATCATCTCAGTACTTCAGCTGAAAGTATTGTATTTATTTATTTGTATTTTTGTCTAGTCACTGCAACTATTTGTTATTGTCTGCTCTGTAACCACGGCACTGGCTGTAATTGATATTTTATAATTTTATATAAAAAAGACACGGTTCAGGATTTCAATTATTGTTGACCTTTTCTTTGTGTGGTTTGGAAAGAAAAAAACTAAAAGGCAAGACATGTCGTAGGCCTTCATCCCCTTTCAATCCAGATATTTGCATAACAGAATCTGTTCACGACAAAGATTGCAAATAGACTACTGCTCTTACCACTTACAATACTGTACTACCTTACTGTATTGATATTGCTTTTACAAATAATAAGTACTACTACTACTACTTATTATGCTACTACTGTACCACTGATGCTGCTGCTATTACCACAACTACTGCCACTACTGCTAGTTAATTGAACTGTCACACTTCTGTGTTCGCACTCAGTGTTTTGCTGTGTATGAGGACTTGGTAATGCCATCTTCATAACCATTACTGTACATTGTAGTACAGTACTATGTGGTAGCCTTAGCCTATGCACTGCAGCCTGCCGAAGGACACCCTCCCCTGGATGGATTTCCTAGTGGAGGAGATGATGAGAGGCCAGAATGCCTTTCCAGGAAGCCGCAGCGCCCTGACTCAATAGACTGATGTGGGCTGTCTTTGTCTCTCCAAGTATCCTTGGGTTCAGCTTTCAGGGTCACGTTCAGACGATATCCCATCTGGGAATAGTATACTGAGCTGCTACAGTGGCCTCTTATGGATTTCCAATAACAGGATGGTAAATGCTCACAGATCATATTAATGGAAAATGTTTTGTCTTTTTTATTCTGGACCATGATGCTAAATATAAATTAATTGAGGATAGGAAATAGGCAGAAAATACACAAGCTGGCATATACAGACAGTACATTCGCACGCACGCACGCACGCACGCGCACACACACCCACACACACACACACGCCCACACACACACACACACACACACACACACATTTTAATAGCTTTGAGTGTATGCATCTCCTCCTTAGACATCGATGTGTGCATTTCTGTGTGTGTGTGTGTGTGTGTGTGTGTGTGTGTGTGTGTGTGTGTGTGTGTGTGTGTGTGTGTGTGTGTGTGTGTGTGTGTGTGTGTGTGTGTGTGTGTGTGTGTGTGTGTGTGTGTGTGTGTGTTTGCATGCGTGTGTGGGGGGTGCAGTAACGTCTGTGATTTATAGCAGTTGTGTTTCATGGTCAGCCATTTATCACAGGGACAATGGCCAGGGCCCTATGAAACAAGCCTACTTAATTACTCAGACATCATATGGAAGCCCCCTGCATGATAAACTCAGCCTATTAACTAGAGGGCTCATTAATAGCTTTAACTGTGTGTACTGTATGTGTGGTCAATTAGAGTGATGTCTCGCCCTTGTTATCGCGACACTGAGGTTCTTGTTGAAAGCTGCATGAATTGACGTGTGTGTGTGTGTGTGCGTGCGTGCATTTCCCGCTTATCGCTTTTCAAAAGCATTTTGCTGAGACAGGCCGTTCCAGCCAGTGTCACTATTCAGTCATGGATGAACATAGCCGTTCTACAAGCTTACAACGCGTCACTTTTGCGATGTGTGCGAGTTTATAGATTGTAGGCTTTTTTTCTTAATGCAACACCGTCGTACAGCAAAGTATAAATTAGGCTTAACTGAGTCATAAATCATCCACTCTGCTGAGCTGTTTTCTCTCCTACCTTCATTTACTTATACACTAAAAATGGCCCTCACTTGCCTTCACTTGCTCTCTGTTCTACACCCTCGTAAATCTACAAGCTATCTCACTGTATTTATTCAGTCATAATCTTTCTGTCAGTTGCTCTCTTTTTAAGTCACTAATGCACTTTTAATCTAACTCAATCTCTCTCTCTCTCTCTTAAATTATTAATTGTCCTTCACTTGCTCAGCAAGATTCCCCTCTCTTGTCCCGTTCTCTAAAACTCAAACACATCCTAGTTATTAGTACGTTTTTCTTTTCTTCTTTTTTTTCGTGACAAAGTTGATGAGATTATGATAATAATAATAATAGAAAATCTAATCACAAAATACAGATTACAGATAAATTCTAATGGCACAAAAAAGCTACATAAATAGCACATAATGGTGTACTATTTAGTATAGCTTTTTATAGTAATAAAATGATAAAATTAGAAAGATACAATTAGAAATTGCAAGTGTGGTTGCCGTGACGCGAATTTCGCAAATTAATTTCGTCTTACCATTTGAATTTTCTCCATTCAAGTCAATGGGGAAAATTAATTCACTAATAAATGAATGGCCATACTGTATTACGGAGATCTCTGTGTCAGTCCTTGTCCCTTTTATGCCCATATATGGAGATCCCTGATGTCATCAATATTAAACTCATATACAGTATGGACATACTGTGTCAGTCTCATGTGGTCTATGATGTCAGACATCTATGATGTCAGCCATCTCCATATTTGGGAAAAGTTTAATTTTTAATTAAAGTCAATGGAGAAAATTAATTCATGAAACCATATAACGTATCTCTCTCTCCCGATGAAGCTGGTCGATTTGACATATGGCTGGGGTGGGCGATATGGTGATAATTATCGTGGAGACAATGTCTCCACGATATGCCTTTTCAGAGGTATCGTATATATTGTGATACAATGAGAGAGCTTTATGAAAAATCCTGTTTAATCGTTAATACAGAGATTCATTGCAGAATTCAATTTAAACCTGCATTTTGGTCTAAATCAGTAGTTCTCAAAATGTTAAATGTCAAGGTCTCCACTTAACTCTGACAGTATACAAATGAAACCAAATGGACTGTATACTGTCAGAGTTACATACTTGTAAAGTTCAATTTAGACCTCCCAAAAGGAACCCAGAGAGTTTTTGTCTTGAAAAATATCCATAAAAAACAACTTGAAAAAAGAATCGTGTATCGTGATACAGCTTGGGAAAATATTGTGATATTGTATTTTTCCATATCGCCCACCCCTACATATGGCCCAAGTGCGTGCTACCAAAAATGTGGGAGGAGTAGCACGGCAAAAATATGTTTACTTTGGAAGATGGAATAAAGTCGGACAAGTATAGTGTGGTTGCCCTACAGGGGCAGCCACACTAATAAGATGGTATCCGTGCAGAGGTTGTTATACATGAAGGTTGTTGTGGTTCACATAATATTACCTAACTGAAGGTTGTATCCTGAGCATTTCTTTTGTGTGACACTGGGGAAAGGAAGGCTGCGGTCAGCTTTTCATACTCCTTATCGTTTGCCTGTAATTAGATTCACAAAATTGTGCCTGGGGCCTAATGTTTATGAAAATGGCACCAAAGTTGCACCGTCTGTCGTACAAACTCTATTTCACCCCACAGCTTCCTCATGTCCAGACTGCTGTACCCCAGCCCTGGATAGGCAACCAGGCCTGGCAGAGAACTACACTCTGAAGAGTGCACTTTCCTAGTTCTGTGCTTTTTTATTTTATTTGTCAGTAAAATGTAGGTTTTGCTTGCTTTGTTGCAGTCAGATGAATACCTTCTCAAAAAACACTTAAGGTGGTTGCACACTGCTGCGTTTTTCGGGCCGAATATCGGAGTGAATTTCGGAAAAAAATAAAGCTCACTTTATGTCAGTCACGTTTGCACACTGCCGCCCGTTTCGCGCACCACCCGGTCCCTTGCTCTCTCTATCTCTCTCTCTCTCCTTGCCCTGAAAAACGCATTTCGCAACGAAAAACGCAGCAGTGTGCAACCACCTTGAAACTTAATAATATACTGTATACTTTTAGACACTGAAACCTGTGTATTGGCAATCAGAAAATAACGTTTGAGTTATGGTTTAGTGGTTGTTGGCTATGGTAGATATTCAGCATAATACATTATGTAATTGTGGCGTACCAAGTAAATGTAAGCAATGCCAAGATCCCCAAACTTGCAGTTATGCAGATTTTATGGACTAGGAGCGATTCACAGATGTATTTTGCTTTCTGCTGTCTTGGAACAAAATCCTCAGTGTTCATGTATACATTTGTAACTCAGAGTATACAAATGGGTTTCCACACGCTGTGACTGTGTCTGTGTAGCATATGTTTGGCAGGCTTTGGTGCAAAAGACAGTTGATGGAGATATATCTGCACTGTCATGTGTGCATTGTTGGGGGATTTGTCAACTAGTCCAGTCTAACTAAGCTCTTTCTGGTTTCCCTCTGGCAAGGTACACTTACTGCCAACTGATAATGTCTCTTTAATCAATGCCTCCATTCTTTGTCTCCCTGTAGGCACATTAGTCGGTAAAGGAGACAAAATGTTTTGTTTTACTCTCAAGTTTAAAGATAGAGAGCTCTGCGCTAAGGTGTGTACGTATAGACCACTGACTTCAGGACAGAATGAAAGGATTTCTGTCTGGAGCTGCCAGAAGGCTGGTGGTCATCATCATGACATCATCCATATGCTAGCCGGGTGGCCGGGGGCGAAAGTGCCAAAGCACACACCACAGAACTGTCCCTGAGGTTTGGATGAGAGGCTAAACACACAAACACACACCACACAATGTGTCCTGTTCTGCCAAGGTATGTAGAATGTAGCTGAAAACACATTTGAGCTTGTGTGAACATACATTTCAATGTTATTCGTGTACTACATATTCCCAACGAGGTCAAATTACAAATCGACCATGTAACCAGCCTCTGCTTTGGGAGAAATGATCTCAAACAGCTAATCAGCCAGTATGCATACAGTACCGCATCCTGCGTTTAAATGTATTGTAGGTCATTTGTTACATGTTTCCATAATGACTCTTAGACATCAGTAATTATTCTGTATTCAGAGAGAGAGAGAGAGAGAGAGAGAGAGAGAGAGAGAGAGATACAAAGTGTATCTTGGACAGACACAGACAGACAGACAAGGATACAAAGTGTATCTTGGACAATTTCTTTGTCGTTTGGATCAAAAGTATGTTATCATTGTGTTTGGATTCCACAGATACACAATGATAACATTGTGTATCTGTGGATAAATCCCTGTCTTTGGCTGAGGCTATGTTTTGCCCCCTGTCCGTCCATCCGTGTATCTGTCTGTCTCCGGCACCGTTGGACTGATCAGCAATGAAACTGCACACACACCCCCTGGATGCCAGTGCAGAACCACTACCCCAAGTTTTTGAACAAAATGCGTCAAATAATGCACGCAGCATCCGATTTCCATGAAACTTCACATTGGCATATTATAGCACCACCAGGAGGCCGATTTTTGCCAAACGGTTTTTCTATTACTCCTACAGATTTTGTCCAAACATTATGCAAAACGGTACATGGAGTGACGGGCCTGTCCGATTTTTCATATTTCATCCTGATTGCCTAAGATTGACTCCTACTACCTTATTTAAAAAATATATATTTTTGGTATGATTGATAGATGACAGTAGACAGACAGGAAATGGGGAGAGAGAGAAGGGGAGTTATAACGAGTAGCAAAGTTCGTTGGGATTGGGAGTCGAACCCATGACAAGCCTAGGTGCTCGGATCGCTACCCTAGCCGCCCAGGCCACCTTATTCCGTGTTTCTTATGGAAAATAGTTGTTTGTTGATTTGTTTGGTTGTTTATTTGGTTGTTTGTAAAGCGTCCTTGGGTTCATGAAAGGCGCTATATAAATTCAAGCTATTATTAATATTATTAATACCTGGCCTGGCAGAAGCCTTCTAGTTTATACTCAACTGAAATGTGTCTTATTTGATAATTTTTCTCGAGTGAAACAGTCATGCAACTAAGTATAAATTAAGCCTTAACGTCCTCTGATGTCATCATAATTTTTCTACAACTCACAACATAGATCTTTGTACGTACTGTCCTCCATCCTGCAGGATATTATTTATTATTTCACACTATTTCTCCTTGGTGGGACGGCCTGTTACATATTTCTCCCCCTGTCCTCCTGTAGGATATTATCTGTCTCTGCTCAATCTTTCCACTCGCCAGAGATTGCTCTATTTGGGTCTCTGGCTTAGTTCTCCCTCTCTCCTCTGCCTCATACGATATTGTTTGTATTCTGATTATATATATTTTTTTTTCAGTTTTCCTTCTAGATTATTCTATCACATAGTTAATCGGCTACTGTCTTCACTGTTTATTTTCTGTGTGCCGTTGTAATTTACTACTGTAGTAAAACGTTGTTTGTTTTACACTCTTGTCTCTTGTTTTTTCTTTTTAATAGTTTCATCATGATCCAAGACCAAATAAGCACCCATAGTATTAGTAATACACATGTATTAGTGTGCATATACTGTATGTATATGCACACTAATACATGAGGGATACAGTATACATACTCTTTAAGCAAGTTCTTATTCCTTTTTCAAAGTTCACAATTGTATGTTTTTTCGTAAATTAAAGCCCTACTTCATCATACACACTACCTGTCGCACAAAGGTAGTGAAAACAGCAGATCTTCAAGCACACAACGCCTCCCATCGCGAGGCGTTGTGTGCTTGTAGATCGGCTGTTTTTACTAGTTTAAATCATTCTAAAAAATGATGTATACAAAACCAATGGTTTTGGACATACAAGGTTTCCACCAGACAACAACGATATATACTGTATATATATATATCCCTAAACCTAATTTCATATTGTTTCTTCCAGGATATTCTACGTGTCCCATGACTCCCAGGACCTGAAGATCTTCAGCTACATCGCCAGAGATGGACAGAGCAACGTTTTCCGCTGCAATGTGTTCAAGTCCAAAAAGAAGGTGAGCAGAGTGTTGCCTCATTCTTTTAACTCTGTCGCACGACGTTGATGTGTGCCAAAAAATTGCAAATCTACAAGCACACAACACTAGGGCTGGGGGCGGTATTGATTTTTAGTTATTATGGTAACAAGTCACTGTTTACTGACGGTATGGCTGGTATCGCGGTATCTCAATAATAGTCTTTTAAAAGACAAAGAAGACACACTGTAGCCAAAGTGCACATTTTTATTTTAGGAAGCAGAGTATAGGGAAACCAACTTTTCAGTAGCAAACTGCCTTCTTCAGGGTATAGGGTATCTCCCCAAATAGTTGTTTTGAATGGAAAAAATAAATACATTTTAAATACATTTAAATAAAAATAATATAAAAAAAATAATCACAGTATAATTGCGGTTATGAACTCGGTATGGCGATATTGCGGTTATTGCACCCAGCCCTACGCAACACGCTTCTAGATCGGCTATTTTGGGGCCTTGTGACGGTGTCATGCTGCAGAGGGTACATCAGGCTTGTGAGAGACTGCGTGCCTCACAGCTGCAGTTTGTAGGAGTTGCAGATGTACTGTGACAAACAAATGAGAGCTAACGGTCGATATGCAGAAATCCCCTGCGAAAATCCTGCCATCATATAAGGCTTCTTAGTTCCGCTACATGGCTCTCATCCTCTGTGTCTTGTTTTTGGACCCCACAGGTTGGTTGCGTAGCTCGGGATATAGATGGGGGGTAGATATTCATTTTCATGCATCATTTAGGCCAAGACAAAAGATAATGCAATTGCTTGCAATAATGCTGGAGGAAACACAGGCCCACACAATCATCTGCAGGCAGCACTTTCTGAAAGACTTCCAGTAATAAAATGCAGTTTGAAGCACAATGCGGTTTACACACTGTCACACACTAGAATGTGTTGCAGTGCTGCGCAGTTCCCGAAATGTTGATGTTTATATTGCTGACCCAATGACCTACTGTAAAGGTCTGAAGAAGAGCCATCAGGTTTATCAGTTTATGTTTCCAAGCAATTAACCAAAAACATCTCTGTATGCAGTTTTATTGATGTACTGACATAATGTAATTTCCACCTACACTAGTTAAAGCTACAGTCCGGAACTTTTATTTTTACCAGTCTTTATGATAGAGTATGGTGTACAATATAATACCAGAGAGGGTCACTTAATAGATGTAGGCCTATTTGACATTGCAGAAACTTTATTGCCTTGACGCATTTAACATTAACAAGCGTCAACAAGCGATCAGCAGACACACACACCTCACCTCCGCAGCGCTCTCAACTAAAAGTGAGTGTTCATTCCTCTCTAAAAGCCCTTGCATATGATGGAAGACATGATTAATGATTACTGTAATTATGGTAATCTCACATTTCACACACCATACAGTAAGAACAAAAAGATATCGCAATACTGTATGATGCCACGATTATACATATCGTCATGTTTTAATATTGAGATACAGTATATTGTGGGACGATATACTTTTTGATACCCCTAGTTGGTGGTGATCTCACTGCTCTTCAATTGAGAATATTTTATCCCGTGTTGGTTATGAACACCACTGGTTGACAAGAGGTATTGGCTGAAGTTCAAAGTGTAATATCACCCCTGCCCGAGCAGGCGTTCCATCTTAGCGCATCAGTAGAAATGTCTGCCCTCGCACAGAGACTTTGATTTGAATCTCGGGGTGGGACATAAATCTTACAGCATCTACCCTCTGAATCCTGTGATGTTCGCAGTCAGGCCCTGCCATCCTCTGAAGCCGGTGCATGCACCCGTCTTGCGCTAGAAGAATAATGCAATACAATTCCTCTCGACCTGTGGGCCTGTAGTCGTGCTGAAGGGTTTGGAAGGAATATAGCCTGAGCCATCTTCAATGACTGAGTGTCTTCTTGACAGCTTTGTGGAAACAAAGTCACAATAATGCTCAAATGCGTGACAGGAGCACTCGAAATATATGGGTCCCCTGTTTTCCACTTCAGCTGCTAAGGCCAGTGGAACGGTCGTAAGCTCAAGGCTTGCTTCGGTGAATCATTGACAGTCAGATCCACACACTGACACAGGCAGGCTCATGCATACAGGCAGGCTCATCCATACAGGCGCACTGACAGATACGCACTCGCACAAGCGCGATACACTTTTCCAGAGAGAAGACAAAATGAAAAGTAAAGCATACAAAGATTTCTCTCAGGTTAAATTTGGCCCAGAGGCCCCCGATGCCACAAGGTCACACTTTGTGTGATTGTGTGCACTCGCTCCTCTCTACATAGATGTGTATGCATTTGTGTGATTCATTGTAATGCCTGATTTATACTTATCTGTGCACCGGTGTCGCACACTTTGGTTTGTGTTGTGAGCTTGTCAGTTGACTCAGGCTTAAGAAAGAAGTCAGTGTTGCGTGGAGGTAGCGTACTCAGGGGTTTTAGTAGTGATGGAAGGGGATGGACATGATCTTATTTAAACACTTCATCCTCCTTACTATGGGAATAAGCCTGGAAAATCTCACCACTCTCTACAAAGCGAGGTGTAGCGAGAGAGGAGAGGAGAAAGAAGCGCACATTCGCGCATTGAAAAAGAGACAGGCAATAAGAAGAAAAATGAAAGGCAATAAAGGCTTCTTTTTTTTTGCCTGATGAAAAATGTATGGAAGGTGCCTATATTTCATGTCAAATGTGTGAATGCCGTTCTAAAGCAGCGCGGGTCTGCAGTGTTTAGATGGAGAGGGTGGATAAGGATGAAGGTGCAACATTAAGGAGGAGATTAAGTCGATTTTATTTCTCTGTAATGAGCAGCAGTGAATGGTTGGGCTTTAAATCATATGGATGTTGAAAGGCTTTTCTGCCCCATCGCCTTAGACACCAAGACGAGTGCTTGCTTTCTCTTCATCTCTCCCTCGATGCTTTCTCTCATGTTTGCCCTTGTAGTGACTCTTCAACCATCTCTCTCTCTCTCTTTCTGTTGCCATTTGCTCCTTTGCTGCTATGAAGAGACACACTCTCTGTCTTTCCCTCTCCCTCCCATTTTTCATCTGGCAGTCTAAAGGAGGTTAATTAATGACCCGGCCTTCACCAGGTACACTTTAAGTGGGGGTTTGTGACCAGTGGGATTCATCAGAGGACACCTCATTGTCTCTGGGCTGAGAGCTGTGTGTGTTGTGTAATATCACTCAGTTCTTGGAAGATATGGCACGTCCTCTGAATTTAAACTGGACTCTGTCCATCTCAGTTTCAAGTAGGACACTGGGAGGTTAAACCCAGGCCTATTAAACGTGGCATCAACACGTGTCTTTATAGCGATTCATCATTCTTTTCCCTACATAATGTCTTAACACAGCGAGTGCCCACGCGTCAATCTCTTTGATGTCGCTGGAGGCCCACGACGCGTTGACGTGTTTACTGTATTTACAGTATTAACTTTAAATCTCACCGTTAGGTTGGGGCTGCACCTGGATGTAGCCCATTAGCCGCTAGTCGCTTCGAGTCGACGCTGAGAGCATCGCACGGCCGTTTTTCTCTGTATACTCCAATGCATTTCCCCATCTTTAACGCCCTTTATCTCTGATGTTTGTTTTGTGGCTAAAACTGTGGCGGGGTGCGGCAAAATGTCAAAATTTTGATCGGCAATGAAAAGTTATGATCAACACTGGTCCATACAGAAAGTTACACAACAACATCCTGTCTGCGCTCATGTGACCAAGTGACGTCATGACGCATGCATTGACGCAGCAGGGCCGGATTCAATACAATGGTGGTGGGCCTGGGCACCTAGAGGAGATAAATGGGGCTCAATCCAGGGGCACCCAATGTGTTAACATTGAGTTACTGCGCATGGTTGTTATTTTCACACTTAGAGGAACTGTTTTAAAACACCTGGCAACACAAAAATCCCTTCCTGAGGCCCTATGAGATGGTTACCTGTGCACTAGTCTCGCGTAGCCAGACAACTATTCCACAATCTCCGAATGCTATATAGAGTCTGGAACTACACCTCCTGAGTGGCGAGTAATGGAAACTGGCATTTCCGTTCATGAAAATATATTTCAAAATGTCATTTCTACTAAGCAACAAGCTAAATATGCTTAATGATTTTTCATTTATATTAGGATAAATGTGTGAGATGTTAAAAACGAAACGGAAGTGGGGAGGAGGCTTCACTTCCGCTTTAACCGGATACTCACCGTTCTTTTTTCGTTATGCCAGACTGTATGACGGGAGCATTTCCAAATCGCGGAGTCAACAGTCTGGCCAGTGGCCACGTGAGACTACCTGTGCACTGTTGGTCAGACTCTGTTGATTACCTCGAGGGGTAATGACTAATGAGCCAGCTTTGAATCCAGCTCTAGTCTTGGTTGTTAGGTTTAGTGGAAGTGAATGTCCTCTATTTCCCTAGGTGGCCCCCATGCTACACATGCATTCAATCATTAATCATTGAAGGTGATGATGTTTGAACGTGTTGAAAGTGCTATTATATCCATCAGTGTTTTGGGTATATTGCTGTATGCTTTTCCAAGGATATAATTTCACCCTCCCACGTCTAATTGCTACCCTGTATCTTAACTAATGTGGCATAAAAATATTAACAGGCCAAGCGTGAACAGAGATGCACATTAAGATAAAAATGATGAGACACTGTACGGGCTCTTAAACCTGATAATGAGAATGTCTCTTGGATATCTCCGCCGTCAACTTGAAGACCTCTTCTTTTGTGACCATGTAGTAGTCCTTTAGAATACAAGTCTGTTCACCCTCCTGGCCGTTCGCCAAAAAAGTAGGATATTTCGCCCGACCTTTCGCCAGGTTCTCGCACGACTTTTGCCCAGGAATTACCTATTCTTATTCTTATTGATTGATGTACAGTACCTTTTCTTTTTAATGGACAATAATTCAACTTGTGTAGCCTATGATGTGAATACTAATGGATAGAAACAATAACATACTACTTTGTCTCATTATCAATAAAAAATAAATACAAAGCTTTCTTTTCCACATCTTTGAGTGATAATTATTTGACTATTCCTATGAACATGTTTCAATAATTGCCCCTATTTTTTGGAGTGGTGAAAGCGCTCCCAATAGACAGGTATGTCTGTGGCTGGCTGGCTGGCTGGGTATGTCTGTAGCCTGGCAATACCTTGAGTGGCCACACAAGTTAAAGGAGGGGCGCTGTTGTGCAGGCACAAACACACACACACACACGCACGCACGCACGCACGCACGCACGCACGCACGCACGCACGCACGCACGCACGCACGCACGCACACACACACAGATTCACCGCTCCACTTCGAACCGAGGTTTGATTTTTCAATATTCATTGACTTTGACCTACCCAATGTACCCATCAAGCCCTGCTGGTGGGTTTTTCACACATAGAATTCTTCCAAATTGAATGATTGTTGATAGTTGTGCTTAACAATTTGAGCACATAAATGTCAGTTAGGTTGGCAAAAACTCCAGGCGAACGGACACCTCCCGGGCGAACGGACAGCAAATAATAATTGGCGAACGGCCGGGTGGGCGAACAGACTTGTTGCCGTCCTTTAAGCGTGGGTCGGTGAAACGCATTCATTGCCCTCTTTGACAAATAAATAAACATGTAGTGGATGAACATTTAGAAATCGCTGTTGTCTTTTTATTTTATTTCCTGCATTGGTGTCCTTTTAGTGGTTACAAGGTTTTGATGCAGGACCAGTGATCTGACATCATAAACCCTGATAATGGGAGCAGTAAATGTTCATGTCTCATCTGTGATGTGTTAATGAGACTGTGTGTTAGGTTTAATGGGTCCCTCTCTGGGTGGTTGCCCTGTAACCAGATACTCTAATTTGACGTCTGCTAATTTAACTCTGATCATTTCAAGCGCATCATAGGCTCACAGTCACAGCATATCGTCGTTGTCGGGTGGTAAATAACCTGTTTCTACTTTAGTTACTATTAAGCCACAAACTCTTGCTCATATTTTAATTGGTTACAAATTTACAGAACACATAAACATGATTAACCACTTTCAACCATTTTGGGCATATACTGTACCAGTCCAAAATTATAGGTGAAACTCTGTTCGCGGCATGTGTTGTGAGCTGGTATCTATTTTTGCTAATTTTGCGCAGTACTGTCATATGGCGACATATAAAATAGGGTATTAATTTATGAAAGAAAAAACAGCATAAAAGAATGAAATGTGGAGATGGAAGGTGTCTGCACAACAGCAACAATAATGTGAGGGTGATGATGCATCCTGCTGGCGCTGATCAAGCGCTAGATTTATAATCAGTGGTCAGGATCTTATCTAGCGGGCAATTTAACTCTCAATTTAACAATTGCTTTTCATTTATTGCCATGGCTGAACACACTCCACTCCTTGTTTACTGCATAAAACAGAATAATCTTTAAGATAAAAAAAAGACTCTAGCAGGGGGCTTCAACGTTTTCAGGCCAAGGACCCCTTAGCTGAGAGAGAGATGAAGCAGGGACCCCCAGATTCCATATAGTTTCATCGTTTGACAGCACGATCATCATTCTATTTTGGATTCATGTCAATATGTGTTTTCAGATATTTAACCACTTGAACCATCAATACTTAAATAAACTTGACCTTTCACTCTATACTTAGTGTGCTCTTTTTTACCCTCTACACCAGGGGTCTTCAAAGTTTTCAGACCAAGGACCCCTTAGCTGAGAGAGAGATGAAGCAAGGACCCCCTCTACATATTGTATAAATGTGTGATGCAGATTTTCATCGATAGAGATTGATTCATAGACATGTTTGACACCACTGTCATCAGTCTATTGGATTTGTGTTTTTAGTTAACTTGACCTTTCACTCTGTACTTGGTCTGCTCTTTTTTTTACCTCTACACCAAACCTATTTGCCGAAAATAGCCGATCTACAAGCTCTCAACGTCTCTCGCTGCGAGGCATTGAGAGCTTGTAGATCTGCTATTTTTGGCTAAAGTTCTCCTCAGAATAGGGTTGCGAGGGTTCAAGTTGTTAATTTAAAAGAACTAGAAGCTGGGCCGCCCTTCGGGCGGCCCAGCGTCTAGTCGGCGACCCGGCCAACTCGGAACAATGTAAATAGGGAATGAATGCCCCGCCCTTTAATGCAAACCCCATTATACCTGTTTTCATAGGACCCGTTTTGACCATTTGTCTGCCTGTGTCCATTTATGCCCATATATGGAGATATCTGTATCTGTCTGTCTGTCGGTGTCCATTTTATGTCCATATATGGAGATCACTGCAGTTATAGTTCTGGGTCCATTTTATGCCCATATATGCCCATATATGGAGATATCTGTCTATCTGCGTCCATTTTATGCCCATATATGGAGATCTCTGTATCTGTCTGTCTGTGTCCCTTTTATGCCCGTATATGGAGATCTTTGTGATTCTGCATCCATTGTATGCCCATATATGCCATATATGGAGATATCTGTTTATCTGCGTCCATTTTATGCCCATATATGAGATTTCTGTCGCTTTTTCAAACAGATGGTCAAAACGGGTCCTATGACAACAGGTATAATGGGGTTTGCATTAAAGGGGGAACCGGCACTGTGTCTGCAACACAGTCGGTGGCACAGACAGATACAGAGATCTCCATAATGGGAATAAAGGGACACAGACAAACAGATGGAGGAGGAGACAAACTTAATGCAAACCCCATTATACCTGTTGTCATAGGACCCGTTTTGACCATCTGTTTGCCTGTGTCCATTTATGCCCATATATGGAGATATCTGTCTGTCTGCGTCCACTTTATGCCCATATATGGAGATCTTTGACCATCTGTTTGCCTGTGTCCATTTATGCCCATATATGGAGATATCTGTATTTGTCTGTCTGCATCCATTTTATGCCCATATATGGAGATCTATGCAGACACAGTGCCAGTTCCGGAAAATCCTGATGTCAGACATCAGAATCCGAACCTTTCGTGCTGGTTCCAGAAAATCGTGTATCGGGTCGGGTCGGGTCGAGGCCGAGCACTGCACTACCTGCTGCGGTGGGGAACGCACGTGCCGAATTTGAAATAGGGAATGAATGCCCCACCCTTTAATGCAAACCCCATGAATGCCCCACCCTTTAATGCAAACCCCAATATACCTGTTGTCATAGGACCCGTTTTGACCATCTGTTTGTCTTTGTCCACTTATGCCCATATATGAAGATCTCTGCACACACAGTACCGGTTGCGGAAAACTCTGATGTCAGACTTTATGCCCATATCTGGAGAACGCGCGTGCCGGTGGGAAGAAGGGTTCTCGAGATACGCGGATTACATACATACATACACATTCACAGAGATTTTGTGTTGACTCATGTGGCGTACGTGATGTCAGAGCCTTTTATGAAGTGATGTCACAATGACTCAGCGCTTGCGCCGATTTCCTCCGGAACAGCCTGATGTCAACAATCAGCTCCGCATAAGGAGATTCCGAACGTTTCGCGCCGGTTTCGGAAAACCGCGAGTCGGGTCGGGTCGAGGCCCGGCACTGCACTCCGCGCGGCGGCGGGGAACGCGCGTGCCGAATCTGAAGCCGGTGGGACGAACGGTTCTCGAGATACGCGGATTACAAACAAACAAACAGACAGACAGACAGAGATTTGTCGCATTTATAGATAGATGATCCTATCACAAAGATTTGGCGGCCCCCCTGTAGTAACTCTGAGGACCCCCTAGGGGTCCCGGCCCACCTGTTGAAGAGGGGACTGCCCCATAGGTCGAACTCCCGTTGGGTCGAACAGTGTCGGGTGGTTTGATAACATACTCACCAGCGTCGGCAGTTTAGATAATCACCCGCGTCACGGTGACTGAGGTTAGGGTTAGGTTTAGGCATAGTTTTACTGAGGTTAGGGTTAAGGTTAGGTTTTGGTGGTCGGACCAAAGGGTGTTCGACCTAATGCCATGTTACCGTTGAAGACCCCTGCTCTACACCAAACCTCTTTGCCAAAATGAGACAATCTACAAGCTCACAACGCCTCGCAGCGCCAGGCGTTGTGAGCTTATAGATCTGCTATTTTTGGCTAAAGTTCTTTGGCCAGGGTTCAAGTGGTTAATATAAAAAAGGAGAAAAAAGGTTTCTATCCCACAAAGATTTGAAGGACCCCCTGTAGTAACTATGAGGACGCCCTAGGGGTCCGGACCCCCTGTTGAAGACCCCTGCTGTACAGTATTATAATGATGCAGTATTGTCAGCATGTACTATTAGCATGTGACCCACCTTGCATCACTGTTCATACTTGGTGAGGGTCTTGGGAAGTGTCATGAACCTATTCTACTCATGCTGGTGATGAAGACAGGGATTCCTTGTGTTCTTCAGTACACAGACGGCTTTATAGCATCACTGAATGTCCTCTATAATAACACTAACCCAGGTTAATGATGCTTTCCACTCTAGTCTCTCGCTGTCTCTCTCTCTCTTTCTCTCTCTCTCTCTCTCTCTCTCTCTCTCTCAGTATTCACTATTCAGTTAACACCTGAGCCGTGTCAGTGTTAATGACTGTCTGCGAAACCATAATGCTTGCTAATTGGTATAGGCTGTTGGAAGGAGGGAGTGCGTTTGGCAATGGCATCCAGTGTCAGAAACAAAGGGATGGCAATTACACAGACAAAGCTTGTCATTAGGACAATAGAGCTGGCGAGTCTGTGTTGGCCCTAGACTCAAACAAGAGAGTGAGGGGGAGAGAGAGGGGCAGTATGGGGAAGCCCTCTCCTTTATTGTTTAGTCCACAAAGAAAGCTAATGCTTCAGAAGAGTCACTGGCATTGTGACATATCATAGATATGTGTGCAATACACCCATACATGAATATAAATTCATTGCTGGTGGAATGCATCTGCGCACAGTCTCTGATGGCGAACCCTGCAAACTCTTCTTCTCAAAGAAACGAAAGCCTTTTGTGAACATTAGGGGCAACATTATTGTGCCTACTGCTCAACGTAACAGAAGTGGAGGTAATTTTGCGCTGCCTTTTTTCATAACACCTTTTTGTCTTGGTGTTCCCTGCAATTCCCTGATGTACGCCCAGTAAATAAAATGTGGGGGACTTGAGTGAAAGATTAAACAATGGAGGAGAGAGCGAGCGTGTGAAGAAGGCGCCAGGAGTGACTGTTCTGATCAGAACCAAATTCCCCCAGCGTTCTCTCCTTGTTTTCTGCTTTATGATCCCTTTGTCCCTTCTCTGTGTTGGCGCTGTTAAATGTTTGCCTCGGAATGGGCTCTGAAAGTCCCTAACATCTGTGGGTAATATAATGTGTAGCGCTTTTGATAAAATTTGATTGTATCACAATTGAGAATGATGATCTCAGGCGCCATGCTTATTGTTTGGGGGTGGGGGGTGGGGGGGGGGGGGGGACTTGGAGCATGAGAGAGGATGGAGAGAGAGGGAATAGAAGGGAGTTGGGGGCCACAGAGGGTTCTGGCATGAGATCATAGAAGAGAAACAAATAGGCAGGGGTGTAGAATATATAGAGAGACTGACAAGCCGTTTTTAATTGTCTTTTGGCAGAGGATATCATCAGCCATCATCAGCTGACGTTGATAAAGGAAACACTATTATGAAGCTGGTTGTGCCCCAGCAGGGACGTGCAGAGAATGTTAGAGAAGCAGGGGCTGACATTTATAAAAGGCCCTTTTGGTGAAGATATTGAAAATAGCAGACCTCCGAGCTCACAACGCGCCGCGCTGCGACGCGTTGTGAGCTTGGAGGTCGGCTATTTTCAGTACTTGATACCACACTAAACTAATATAATCAAGACAATACTGGAGATGTGGTAGTGTTTCTAGACAGAGAGGGCAATTCTTTCAACATAAGATGCTGCATTCATGTTCAGGGGTGTTTGGACAAGGCAATTGAATGCTGCCTTCAACTATAGTATGGAAACGGGGCATTTGCATTTCTTACAGCATAGTGAAAACTGCATACATGGTCTGGGCACTTTTTACAGACAGATAAAAGGGCAGGGGCTCAAGCCCTCTTTGATGTCTATGTGTGCACAACGCACGTGCCTGCAATCAGGCATTGTGTGACTCTTGGAGCAGAAGGCGTAGGTGGGATGTTGGTGGGATATTACATTTACAACAACTTGTTTTCTCAGAATCCACACCTGTCTCCATTATGTTTGTGCTTCTGGAACAGGTTCAAAGGAAGGCACTTATTGCAGGCCAGAGAGCGGGTGTGAGGTAGAAATATTGAACATACAGTAGAGACAATGGAGAGAGAACAAGAACAAAAAAAGGAGAGATAACCAGTGCTGTGTGGAAAACAAAACAGTCTGGCTCCTGAAGCATTGAACTATACGAAAAGAGAAGGGAGGGTGTTGTGTGAGGATAACTGGAGAGAGGGAGGGAGAGAGGCAGCTCGTTCTCATCCACTGCTCGTATCAAATTGAAGCTTTTGCCAATCAAATCAGCATCCATTATGTACGCAGCGGACATGCTGATTGGATTGACAAAGCTTCGCTGGGCTTACAGTGCGCCCAACGTACCCTTTCACATCTGGAACTGAAAATAGACTGCTATGTTGAATCTCAAGCGGTAGTTTTGGAGGCATACAAACTAAGGAGCCTATCCTCCTATATTAAAATTGGCTACTGGGAGGGCCGATGGTTGGGCGTGCCGGCCGGCCGGCGGACCACGTCCACGACACTTTGACTCAAACATAACCATAAACGAACCCAATATGCCCATATAGGCAGGACCATGGCCACGTTTCTCTGACTTAAGCATAACCATATATGGCAGTGATCCTCAATAGGCAGACTCCAGTCCGGAACCAAACCACAACTATATTCCGTGCACACGCACACACACACACACACACACACACACACACACACACACACACACACACACACACACACACACACACACACACACACACACACACACACTCACACAAAGTGTGACTTGTGGCCCCGGGGCCTCAGGCCCAACTAACTATTACCTTGTCTATCCTAAAATCTGTGTCCGTACTCATCTGGTCATTCATTAACATGGGATTCTGCGAGATTGCGCACCCTGTGGGTTTCCAGCGTTAGGCTTACTTCCTGATTGTAAAATCCTCTTTACTGACCATACATTATACAGGAGTGAGTTTTATTTCATGTCTGTCTGATGGCATGACCATCCAACAGGCCATCCGTCCATGCTATGGGATCTTGAGGCTCCCTCGACTATACAGTATACTTTATACTATATGAATATGGCCTATAGCGGCCACCAACTGAATTATCATACATGTGCAATATCACTTCATAATTATATAAATATAATAATAATGTCTCCACTGAGTCATACAATGCCGTATGGTGCTGAACCCAGCTCGACTCCGAGTAGTGGCTGAATGAGAGCATAAATCGTGTAACAGGGCCTCGAGAGGTTAACAAAGGAGTCTATTGAACACCAGGAGCGTCTTTCCCAGATGTGAAATGGTACCTTGCACCGTTGCACCTACTATATGGATTGGATTGACTAAAGTGTCGATGTGTGGCGAGATTAAATGAGAATATGTTGAGAGAGACCAGAGGGTGGAATTAAATGAACACTGTGGGTTTTTACCATGTATCCCATTTCTATCTGTCTATCACACCTGGACAGGTGGCTGTCCTACTCTTGCCTCTGGCTGGCAATCCAGCACAGCCTCGCCAGGATCAGTAATGTTCTAATGACGATGTGTGGCGAGATGAGTAGGGCTGTCACGATTATGACATTTTACATGACGATTAATTGTCTGTCAAATAACTGTGATTAACGATTTAATTAGATAGATACCTTTATTATCCCACGGGGGAAATTCAGTTGCCCAGAGGCAGCACAGCAGTTTAAGGTTACAAGTTACAAAGAAGTAAGAAAAAGAAAAAGAGTACTGTAGTACTGTAATTGTGTTTTTGTTGTTGACAATTACAATTCTCTTTGGCTTTTAGGCTTTGAAGTTGCACATGGCAATTATGACACATAACTTAAATATACAAAGAAATTACTGGCATATTTGACAACTTTATACTTAAAAAAGAACATTGATAGTGGAAATAGCCGATCTACAAGCTCACAACACGTCGTGATGCGTTGTGAACTTGTAGATCTGCTATTGCCACTACTTGTTTAAAGTGCTTGAAACTATATTAACATTTCTCAACATGGAAACGATTATGACGATTATGCAAAATAATTGCGATTACCTCAAATAATTGCAATTAAACGAATATGTAATAATTGTGACAGCCCTAGCTGCATAACCTCAGTACTGCTCTGGAGATGGCAGAGTTTATAGGATGTTTCATCTCCAAAACCTCTCTGGGTGTTGGCCAATACCCCATTCTCATCTGAGTCTCAGGCGTAGCACCACCAGCTGCATTCCCAGTTTTCAATTTAACATGGAGCCCAGATGAATATTGTGTATTACTTATTTGATACTGGGCCAGATAATATTCCGGTGATAGTTTGGGCTTGGTCTCAACTCGCAAAGCACAAAGTACTGGGAGGTCGGGCTGAGAACAGTTTTGTCTGCAGAGCGAGCTGTTCGGGTGTTTTGGGCTTCAACGACGCAGCGCTGGTTCAAGCCATGGATCAATAGCATTTGGGGGCTAGGCCCCAATGCTCTGTAATGAAATTTTCTCTCGCTCCCTTCCTTCCCTGCCTTTCTGAACAGCAGAAGGTTGATAACAGATTGAGTCACCCTCACCCACATGGTTTCACCTGACCTGCCTTTTAACAGCAGTGCAGATGGTGAGAGGGGAGAAACACAGACACACAGGCATGAGCAGGCAAACTCACGCACGCGTGCACACGCTGCATAGATCCAGCTCCAAAGAACTAAAGAGAACTTTACTTTCACTTTTTTTGCTTCTTTCTCTATTTCGATTTCCTCTGCCAACTAAAGAGCTTGTGTGTGTGCACTGTGTCTCTCCGTGGCTAATCTCGCAAACCACTGAACCGATCATGCCATATGTCTATTTGAATATTTTTCACATTTTGTGAATTCATAATCCGTTCTCAGAACTGCCATCCGTCCGTATTTAGGCAAGACCGACGTTATCAGCACCATTAGACTCCATATGGTGTTTCACTCTTCTCTCTTTCTTTCTCTCCTGATCACTTTCTGTGTGTTTCTCGTCCTCAGAGTCAGGCCATGCGGATTGTGCGGACAGTGGGCCAGGCCTTTGAAGTGTGTCACAAACTCAGTCTGCAGCATACACAGCAGAATGCGGATGGACAGGAGGACGGCAACAGTGAAAAGATTTGCAACGACTCTATTACAGGTAGACACGCATGCACGCACAGAATCACACGTGCGCGCGTGCACACACACACACACACACACACACACACACACACACACACACACACACACACACACACATCCAGTTTCACATGCACACAATATTTCTCTCTCTCTCACACACACACACACACACACACACACACACACACACACACACACACACACACACACACACACACATGCACGGTCACAACTCTTACTCAAAAGGGTACACTTCCCCATAACTACAGGCATGGTAGAAGTCCCACCTTTTATTGAACGCAGTTCAAAGTGAATCACTGTCACTTTATTGCTCTTCCACAGAGAGGATGGTTTGGAAGATTGCTCTTTTATTTCCTTTGCAGCTGTTAGACGATGCAAAATGTGACCTTTCAGTTGATTGATAGGCATTTATGTTTGGTGAACACATGCTTAGTCATTTTAGCTGGAGCAGGCTGCAGTGGATGCAGAAATAGTGGAGTGACTTGGCAAGATAACAATGGAATGCACTCATGAAACTTCATTTTAAGTGTCTATCCGCTATAGACATACAGTATATATACTGTACATCTACCTCAGGGTTTCCTGCAGGAAAAAGTCTTGACCAGGGGGGGATCTCGCGCCCGCGGCGATTTTTTTTGATAATTAATTAATTAATTCCAGTAATTAATTCACTTAATTTTTAATATTAATTCTTATTTTTGCCCTCAAAATAATAAGAGAACATTTATCATTTTTGGCATAAAGAAGTAAAGAGAAGTGTCTTAATTATTTTCAAGGTATTTGTACTTTACTTGTCTATTTCCAGTTTTCAGTATTTTGATTCCTTCTACTCCACCACAATTTCGGATCCAAATATTGTACCTTTACTCCACTACAAAAACATACATTTTATTTGCATAGACCTGATTGCTTGTTTCTCTCACAAACAAAACATGGCAACGCTGAGCAAAGTTAGACGGTCGGAGTTGGAGATGTGTTTATCTTAACACACAAACACTTGCAAGCAGGCTGGACACACATGCAGCTCAGTAACGTGTGGATATGTGTCGCTGTTGGGAGGAAACGTCGGAAAAGCAGTGTTGATCACCAGCCCAGGAGTTTGTTCTGACTCTTTGAAAACAAAGACACACACGCGCCTCTCTACCTAGCGCTACTCCTGTGCCTGTTTTGGGGGATTGAGAAAACTCACAGCTAAAGACTAGTTTCTCCATAACAGTCACTTCATGTTCGCACAATGAGGCATGTCGCTTTACGGGTTGCATTGCGCGATTTTGAATTAGTTGCAGGCAGTTGAGCGCTCATCGCGTCCGGATGCACGTCTTTTTTTTGCATAATGTGAGCCTGTAGATTAGCGGTTTTCATCAAGCTCACACGCCAGCAAGCCTGCACTGCACAACGTTCATACGGGAGGGACTGGGGGGGAGAGAGAGAGAGAGCGAGAGAGAGAAACAGAACACTATTGCCCCGTTCAAGTAGGCTAAAGAAACATATCCAATGTTAATGCAGGCAGCATGTAGGATCCGCATTTGCAAACTGTTGACTCGCTGGGAGGTGAAGATGATGAAAACTTTTTGTTGTGGTTCTCATCTGGCATCGCGTCCCATCGGACACATAGCGGCACTGTTAGCATGTCGGCTAATAATATAGCTCTCCCTCTCTCTGCAAGTGTGTGTGTGTGTGTGTGTGTGTGTGTGTGTGTGTGTGTCTAATGACGACGACGTGAAGTCTCTTTGCAAAAAAGGGGTATGGTGTATGCTCTGCACGCTGCAGCCATACAGCACAGCACAAAAGAATAAAAAATAACAACTATGTAACACAAATCTATCTGGTGTTAATGTGCGCTGATAGACAGCGCAGCGAGGCAGGATGCATGCACATTCTTGAACACATTCCAGAGCCGTGTCGCCTGCCTGTACGCTTTTAGGAGGAATTTTGCATCATTTTCCCTGGACGTCTGGCCGGGCGGGGGCGATATCAGACCGGGCGGGGCGCCCGGCCTATATAACGGTGGCGGAAACCCTGTACCTTATATCTCTATACCGGTATTTTATTATTTTCAGTGTCACACAAATCTACAAGCTCACAACGCGTCGCTATGCGATGCATCGAGAGCATGCAAATAGGCTATTCTTGCTGCTTTAAGTGGTTAAGTCTGTCTGTGGGTTTTATGAATATTGAATCCAATGAAAAGTATTAACGAGAGCTTGTGACTTAATAAAAACTACATTGGATCCATTGGAACACAGGTTCCTTTTTGAGCGGTGGTCACACCGTCTCCATAGCGTGGCCGTGTGTGTGTGTGTGTCTGTCTGTATGTAGCCTGAGGAATGTGTAGCCTGAGGAATGTGTAGCCTGAGGAATGTGTAGCCTGAATACCACTGAGTGACCAGAGAGGTTGAGCATCAACTGCAATACACACACACACACACACACACACACACACACACACACACACACACACACAGGCACCCCCCCCCCCCCCCCCCCCACCACCGCTCAGTTCACACGGGTGTGATTTTTTTTAATAGCATGCTAAAGCTAGGTTGCGTCTACATGGATCCTTTTGTGATTGGATCTGTACATCGACATGCACCCGGATATAGTGATCGAGCACGCGCCTTGTGCACGGAAAAAAAGCATAGCTCACATAAAAAGGTAAGAAAATCTTAAAATGCCATGGCATCCATCAAAGTAAAATTTTTCAAGTCAATTAAGATATTTTTGGGGGTTTTCTGCCTGTACCGTATTTATAGTTTACAGCAGGGGTCTTCAACAGGGGGTCCGCGACCCCTAGGGGGTCCGCGGAGGTACTGCAGGGGGTCCGCGAAATTATTGCTTGAAAAAAAAAAGATTTCAAAAAATGTTTTTTTTTTTTTTTTTTTTTCATTTTCCACATTTATGTTAAAAAATAAATCATGATTCTATCCATTTTGAATAGCTTGAATACATGATTACTATGCAATTGACAGATTGTTGATATAATTGACATTTGTTCTCAGTTAATAAGTAGTATGTTTAGAACTGGTAGTGGTACGGCCCACGCTGCTCGCTGTAACTTGTACTTGTTTAAATAAAAAATATGTCGTAGCCCCGACCCCCCCACCCTACGAGGTGGTAGGGGGTCCCTGCTTCATCTCCCTATCAGTTTGGGGGTCCCCGGCCTGAAAACGTTGAAGACCCCTGGTTTACAGTATAGAAGAGAGACAGAAAACCGGGGAGAGAGACGGGGAGAGACACGCAGCAAAGATTGTCGGGAACGGAACTCAAACCCACCATGCACTGTCAGGCTTATGTGCTTGGACCACTGCCCAGGCCTTTTTTTTTTTACTTTTCTGACAAGTACTGTAGCAGTTTTGGACATCCAAGGTCTCCGCCTGACAGCAATGATATGTATGGATGTATTCTGTCAGGCACATACACAGTCACTCCTTCAAATGGACGGCACCCATGGCTCAATCACAATATCTACACACGCTACAGACCCAGACTATACAGACTCCTAGTGCACGCCCTGCATGCTTTGTACTCAAGACAGAAAGAGTGATGTGATGCACGTTACTGATGAGTCAACCTTCAGGAAAAGCATTGGAGCAGTGGTGTTGCTGAGCCTTCTTTATCCTCCCTGTAGCTATAGCCTGGAGGCACAGGCATACGTACATGTGCATTTGTGCGTGCCTGCGCACATTCAGCGATTTAGAGAATGCAAAGGGTGCTAATGCATTTCCTCAGTAACAAATAAGTCATTTCCACATCATGACCTAAACATGGCAAATAGCATCTTGGGTCATTCACTGTGACGAGGTCAAGGACCACTTTCCACAAGCCGTTGCACAGCTCAGACAGTGTCTGTGAAATTGTGGGCCCTGTCCATGCAGTTGGTATTAGCATTGGTGTAAAGTAACTTAAGTACATTTACTCAAGTACTGTAAATAAGTGCACTTTTGAGGTATTTTTACTTTGATAGAGTATTTCCAATTTTCAATACTTTAACTTCTACTCCACTACATCTCCGAGGCAAATATAGGTTTCTTTTTCAGAATTATGGCCTGTTACTTGTAACAAAGTATATCTACATTGCAGTATTGATACTTTTACTTAAGTAAAAAGAATAGCTCAGTGTCGGCTCGTTATTACATGAGCTACCAAAGGTTTAAAAATAAAGAGAAGGTAATTGTTTGTGGTAACTGAAATTGCTACAGTAATTGCTGCGGCAATTTTACAGGTTTCATAATAATGTGAGAGCACGGAATCAATTATCCAAGGAAGCCAAGGCGCTTATCTGGAGTTTATTCGAGATAATTATCATGGTAATGAAAAGAGAAGGGGAGTGGGTGGAGATAAGAGCTGAGGTGTCTGAACAATGTAATGAAGCACCTGCATCCCTGCTTAGGAATCAGACAAGCCGTCACTCGGCCACTTTCTGATTACAAGAAGAAAACAGAATGGTTATTAAAATAAATTGTTGGCTCTTATATTATTGGTAATCAAAAGTATTTTTGCACACCTGGGTTTTGTCTATGTGATAGGTGTGTTGGTGGAGTAAACACATACACTGATAAAAGAATATAAATACCTGCACACTGTCTTCACCTGCTGAAGAAAATGTGCTTAAATAACTCATTAATAACTCAATAACTCAACATTTTGATCAGGGACCTTCAGTATTCAGGCATCTGAAGAGATTCAGGAAAGAAGGTCCTTGACTGAAATGTTGCGAGTGATTAAAACTATTGAGCAAGTGAAGATGGTGTCTGGGACATTTTGTTCTTTTGCTCGCTTACTCTTAAATTACTTTACTGGTGGGCGTAAAGCAGCTCAAAAGGTGAAAAGCCCATTGTAGCCTGGGGGATTTCATGGTATGCAAACAAAATAAATGGCAGCCATTTGTCCCAGTTATTCCACTCTCTGACACAAACGTCTCAGGCAGCATTCCTTAAGCCATCTGTCAGAAGGTGGTATAGTAGGGGGTAGTCCTCCCTCTCCCTGTGAGTGTGTGGCTAGTGAAGTTGGTACCCTGTCTGACAATAACTCCCTGACTATCCTTACTTGAGAGAAAAAACTTCAGCAAGGCTGAAGCTATACCTGCTCCGTTGTCACCTCTCTCAAAGGGAAAGCCTTGGGGTTTCTGGTTGTATAGTCACTAATGACCAGTATAAACCCGTCCCCTACCTGGCTCTTCTCCACTGGGCCCACTATGTCTATTCCTACTGTATTATGTTCAAATGGAGTACAGATGACAGGAAGTGGGGCAAGAGGTACAGGGGCAGTATAGTAGCTGTGCTGCTGTCAACTAGCATTGTGGACACGTCTTACAATAATCCTTGACGTGGCTGTACATGCCTGGCCAGTAAAACATAAAGCCCCCCATGCAGGTGACCTGCCCTGACCTGTTCCGTCCCTACTTGCAGCTTGCATCTCTCCAATGACAACTAGAAGCAGTGCTCTTCCGAGCACAGGTCTCCACCAGGCCATGCGTCCTGGTGGTGCTACTGTATAATAGGCCAATGTAAAAAGGCTGGAATATGTTCTTCACCTTAGACCTTTCATGGCAATCGGACACTGCATGCATGATTTGAGGCATTGTGTTCCAAAAATGTGTTTTCCTAAAGTCTACCTGCTGGTGGCGCTATAAAAGGCCAACATGAAAAGGGTAGCATTTGTTCCTTGACATAGTGGCAAATTCCACTCTAATCGCAAGCTGCGTTGATGTTTTGAAGCATTTTGTTCAAAAACTGAGCAATCCCGCAAACTTTGGAAGCCAATATTAGCCAATTAGTATGGAATATGAAATATCAGACGGGTCGGACTTGATCACATGACTATAGAGATACTGTGTACCGATTTGCATGATTTTTGGATAAAATCTCAAGGAATAATAGGAAAAATTGTGTTTTACATAAGCCGGCCTCCTGGTGGCGCTATAAAAGGCTGATGTGAAAAATGCAGGGAAAGGGTTTTTTCTTGGCCTCTAGGGAGTGCGCTTACAAAGTTTGAAACTGATCGGTGGAGTTATAGGTAAAACCACGAATCGGCCTGTTATAGCGCCACCATGAGGCTGCTTTCAAAGATTTTAAGTGGCATTTCTTCCTCGACCTAGTGGGAACGTGTGTGCGCGATTTCATGATAATTGCACTTTGCGTTTGGGATTTGAGGCATTTTGTTCAAAACGGCTCAATCCTACAAACTTTGGAAGCCAATCTTAGCCAATCAGGATGGAATATGCAAAATCGGACAGATCCGTGTCGATCACATGACTGTCGAGATACTGCCTACCGATTTGTAGGATTTTTGGACAAAATCTGTAAGAGTAGTGCACAGAAATGTGTCTTGCGAACATCGGCCACTAGGTGGCGCTAGAAAAAGCCCATTTGAAAAATTTAGGGCAGAGGTTCTAGATTGGCATCCAGGGAATGTGTGTGCTCACTTTGGCAGCGACCGGGCCAACGGCGACTGAGATTAGCTGCACACAAACTGCGAGGACACACACACACACACGGACGGACACACGGACACACGGACGGACGGACGCACGGACGGACGGACGGAGGGGAAAACATACTCTCCCCTCAGCCTTCGGCTGGTGGAGACAATTACAATTTAGGAATTTAGTGGGCTCTCTTATCCAGAGTGACTTACAGAGGGCAAGGTCGGAGAAAAATGACATGAACCCTAGTCAATAAATGGCAGGGTACATGGTCACAGTCTGTCCTCCTGTGTGAATGACAGTGGGCTATTTTACTCTACCAGAGGCATTAGTTGCAGATTGTCTGCAGGTCTGGTGTGTTGGGTAGGGGTGCTATAACTGGCTGTTACTGTGCATCCCTAATATGTAGTCTACAGGCTGAACAAACATAATCCTACTACTCTAACGATCAAACAAAAGTACAGTGGGTGGCTCACTCACATCTAAACTAGTGCATAAAATGTTGTGTGAAATGAACGGGTACCCCAAATCTTACCTATCAATTGTAGTGCTCTCCCTCTGGTCCTCGCCGATACACATGTCAAGTTTGAAGTTGATCGGTCAGACGGTTCTTGGGATATGTGGGATACACCCACAGACAGACGGATACAGAGATTATGTCCATTTATAGAGAGATGGGAAATATTCACTCCAAAAGAAGAAAGAAAAATCACACCCGTGTGAACTGAGCGGTGGTTTACCCACCAACCCCCCCCCCCCCCCCCACTCCCATCCCCCCTTCCCCTCGGGACGCAAAAGTCTAGAGAAAAAAAAGTTTTTTGAAAAAAAAAGGTTTTGAAAAAAAAAAAGATTTGGAAAAAAAAAGGTTTTGAAAAAACTCGGGCGTGCTCAAACAACAGTAATAACTGCGTATTACCTTACTGTACTTTACTGTACTGTATACTGTACCTCACTGTACTGTATACTGTACTCTACTGTACCTAACTGTACTGTACTGTACATATTCTGTGTTCTATATCTATGAATTCTATGTGTTCTAGATCTATGAATTCTGTCTCCCCCCCGCCCCCCCCCCCAGGCTAGTCTCAACAGCACCCTCTTACCCACCACCCTTCCCCCCTGTGTGTGTGTGTGTGTGTGTGTGTGTGTGTGCGCGTGTGTGTGTGTGCCTGGCCTCCATCGTCAATCCATCATCCATCCATCCATCCATCCGACTTGCTGACCCACACTTCCCCCGTGTGTGTGTGTGTGTGTGTGTGTGTGTGTGTGTGTGTGTGTGTGTGTGTGTGTGTGTGTGTGTGTGTGTGTGTGTGTGTGTGTGTGTGTGTGTGTGTGTGTGTGTGTGTGTGTGTGTGTGTGTGTGTGTGTGTGAACAACAGCGCCCCTCCCTTAACATGTGTGGTCAGAAAAGGTACTGCCAGGCTACATACACGGCCGGACGGACGCATACATACCCACACACACGGCCACGTATAGGAGACGGTGTGACCACCGCTCAAAAATCACAATACGTTTCAGAGATTTACTTCCTTGGCCTGATGGCAGCGTGCACAAGACATTTGACTGACCCAGTGGTTTGCGTTCCTGGGAGCCTCACCATAAATAGACAAATCAATGCCAAAAAGATGATGGATCATTAAAACCCACTGAGCAAAAATGCAGAAATAATTTTGACTCTAAAGCACGTTTATTGACAAAGGAAAGTAATGCTCTGCATTTATTATTATAACAATAACCGCCTTGAGGTGAACCATCTTGTTTTCAAGTGGGTCCATTTCCCTATTCCATATTTTTTATTTGCACTTTATTTGTCTTTCATGGAGCATTGCCATGGGAGAGCCAAGGGGGAGAGGGAGCAGGAGAGAAACCTGCTGGAAGCAGGTTGATGGCACAGGGACAAACTAGAAGCAGTGCTCTTCCGAGCACAGGTCTCCACCAGGCCAGGCGTCCTGGTGGTGCGACTGTATAATAGGCCAGTGTAAAAAGGGTGGCATAATTCTTCACCTTAGACCTTTCATGGCAATCGGACACTGCATGCATGATTTGTAGCATTGTGTTCAAAAAATGTGTTTTGCTAAAGTCTACCTGCTGGTGGCGCTATAACAAGCCAATGTGAAAAGGGTAGCATTTGTTCCTTGACATAGTGGGAATATGTGTGGCAAATTTCACTGTAATTGTCTCCACCAGCCGAAGGCATGGGGGAGAGTATGTTTTCCTCTCCGTCCGTCCGTGCGTCCGTCCGTCCGTCCGTGCGTCCTCGCAGTTTGTGAGCGCCAAATCTCAGTCGCCGTTGGCCCGGTCGCTGCCAAAGTGAGCACACACATTCCCTGGATGCCAATCTAGAACCTCTGCCCTAAATTTTTCAAATGGGCCTTTTCTAGCGCCAACTAGTGGCCGATGTTTGCTAAACACATTTCTGTGCACTACTCTTACAGATTTTGTCCAAAAATCCTACAAAACGGTAGGCAATATCTCGACAGTCATGTGATCGACACGGATCTGTCCGATTTTGCATATTCCATCCTGTTTGGCTAAGATTGGCTTCCAAAGTTTGTGGGATTGAGCCGTTTTGAACAAAATGCCTCAAATCACAAACGCAAAGTGCAATTATCATGAAATCGCGCACACACGTTCCCACTAGGCCGAGGAAGAAATGCCACTTAATTATTTTTTAATCAGCCTCATGGTGGCGCTATAACAGCCCGATTTGTGGTTTTACCTATAACTCCACCGATCAGTTTCAAACTTTGTAAGCGCACTCCCTAGAGGCTAAGGATAAACCTTTGCCCTGCATTTTTCACATCAGCCTTTTATAGCGCCACCTTTGGGCCGACTTATGTAAAACACATTTTTGGATATTACTCCTTGAGATTTTATCCAAAAATCATGCAAATCGGTACACAGTATCTCTATAGTCATGTGATCAAGTCCGATCCGTCTGATATTTCATATTCCATCCTGATTGGCTAATATTAGCTTCCAAAGTTTGCAGGATTGCTCCGTTTTTGAACAAAATGCTTCAAATCATCAACGCAGCTTGCGATTACCGCGACATTTGCCATACATATTCCCACTAGGTCAAGGAACAAATGCTACCTTTTTAACATTGTCCTGTTATAGCGCCACCAGCAGGTAGACTTTAGCAAAACACATTTTTGGAACACAATGCTTGAAATCATGCATGCAGCGTCCGATTGCCATGAAAGATCTAAGGTGAAGAACATATGCAACCCTTTTTACATTGGCCTATTATACAGTAGCACCACCAGGACGCACGGCCTGGTGGAGACCTGTGCTCGGAAGAGCACTGCTTCTAGTTGCAAGCTGCGTTGATGATTTGAGGCATTTTGTTCAAAAACGGAGCAATCCTGCAAACTTTGGAAGCTAATATTAGCCAATCAGGATGGAATATGAAATATCAGACGGAGCAGACTTGATCATATGACTATAGAGATACTGTGTACTGATTTGTGTTATTTTTGGAGAAAATCTGAAGGCGTAATATCCTAAAATGTGTTTTACACAAGTCAGCCCAAAGGTGGCGCTATAAAAGGCTGATGTGAAAAATGCAAGGAAAGGGTTTTTCCTTGGCCTCTAGGGAGTGCGCTTACAAAGTTTGAAACTGATCGGTGGAGTTATAGGTAAAACCACAAATCGCCCTGTTATAGCGCCACCATGAGGCTGATTTCAAAAATTTTAAGTGGCATTTCTTCTTCGACCTAGTGGGAATGTGTGTGCGCGATTTCATGATGATTGCACTTTGCGTTTGGGATTTGAGGCATTTTGTTCCAAACGGCTCAATCCTACAAACTTTGGAAGCCAATCTTAGCCAATCAGGATGGAATATGCAAAATCGGACAGATCCGTGTCGATCACATGACTGTCGAGATACTGCCTACCGATTTGTAGGATTTTTGGCCAAAATCTGTAAGAGTAGTGCACCGAAATGTGTTTTGCGAACATCGGCCACTAGGTGGCGCTAGAAAAGGCCCATTTGAAAAATGTAGAGCAGAGGTTCTAGATTGGCATCCAGGGAGTGTGTGTGCTCACTTTGGCAGCGTCCGGGCCAACGGCGACTGAGATTAGGTGCTCACAAACTGCGAGGACACACGGACGCACGGACGGATGCACGGACGGACGGAGGGGAAAACATACTCTCCCCCATGCCTTCGGCTGGTGGAGACAATTATTAGAGAGTGGAAGGGTGGAGGCGAGGGCAGTCCCTGTAGCAGGACAGCAGGGGTCCAGGGGAGGAGGCTGGTAATGAGTGGAGGACAGTGCTGGGATCACAATAGCAGGGCAGAGGTTGCAGTTCTGACAAGGAGGTGTAGGAAACAGTTGGATTTGACAATGAGGGAAAAAAGGAGTGCCGTACTGGGAGATGTACAGTAAAGAAGGAAGGTTTAACAGAACACCCTTTGCGAATACTTTACCAAACCATGGAAGAGGTAATCTCATCTCTGATCTTGCAATTGATCACCAAGTAAGGGAAGAAAATGTTTCTTCAGCCAATGGTGTCAGTTGGGTACAAATTGCACACTTTAGTAGTCAGAGCACAGGTAATTAAAGCCAAGTCAAATGTATTCATAAAGGAGAATGCTGTTCAGAGACCACAGAAGGTAGCTAAAATCACACATACAATAAACAACATAGCAAGACATAGGCACAAGCCAAAAATCAAAAGTATGTTTTTAATCTGGATTAAATGGAGCCCTGGCAGATCTGACAGGGAGGGGAATGCTGTTCCACTGTCTAGGACACAGGTGTCAAACTGGTGAACTGAATCAGGCCCACAAGATACTTTTCTGAAAAATAAAAACATGCAGTACTACCTTATATGACACTGCTGACTCCCGCTGACTGCTTGTTACTGGCTGCTCGCCACTTCTGTCTCCTCCTGGACGGCAGCTTGTTGTATCAGAACAATAGAGACAGTTACATTACACCCATCTTGGCTGCACTCCACAGTACACTGGTTACCACACTGGTTACCTGTTAGATTCAGAATAGATTTTAAGATTTTACTGATAACTTTTAAAGCCCGGCAGAGACTTTCCCCCAGCTACATCATAGCCTTGCTGCCTTGCTGTGTCCCCACAGTTTACCTTGTTAGTTACCCGGAGCAATCAGGCATTTGCAGTCCGGGCACCTACGCTTTGGAATGCCCTGCCCATGGAGCGGACGCTAGCAAAAACAGTGTTCTCCTTTAAATCACTTTTAAAAACGTATTTTTGTTAGGGCCTTTTCTTAGTGGTTTTGCCGCTTTCAGTTTTTTGTGTTATCAGTTTTTAATTGCCTTTTCTTCTGTTATATTCGTTTTAATTATGTTAGCCATTGATTTTTGTATGATGTTTTAACCTGTATGATTATTATGCCGCTCGTTTATCTGTCAAGCAGTTTTGTAACCTCCTTTGGAAAAGTGCTTTATAAATAAATTAATTAAATTCATCATCATTAGTGATGTCCTTGCCGCTCTCGCTTTGCATACAGTTCACCATTTGCCCAATTTACATCGTCAAACACACCACCAGAGCTCCATTCATGTCCTCATTTACAGTATGAATTGAGCAATCTGGTAGGCTAAGAATGACCATTCACTTGTAAATTTGCGAAGAGACTTTGCTGCTGTGGTTCAAAATGCTCTCCAAGAAAGAAAGATTGACCGCGAAGGTTGGATATTCAACACTAATTAGAGATAATGTTTTTTGTTCAGCTGCAAATCTACTAGTCTCATAAAGCTCCCAACAACTGGCTTGTGCAAAGGAATGTGACATCAAACAACGTTATAACACGTTTCCATAGAAACATTTTAGTAAGTATGAGAAAAGTATTCAGGAGTATGTTCCGTATTCACCAAAAGTCAGACAGCTTCACTTATGTTATTGCCCACAAAGTAGCTACTGCATCAAAGCCATCATTTCCGATGGGGAAATCATCAAAGTATGCATGTTGATGATGGCTGAGTAGGTGTGCCCTGAGAAGAGTCAGGCGTTTGCTGCTAATATCCTTGTCAAGGAATACTATGGCAGAGAGAGAATCTGAGACATTGCAAGCTATTTGAACTGACGACTAAAAGACAAGGTTAAGTCATTTATTGCCTTCTCTGTTACAATTGATGAGAGCACTGACATGACTGATGTAGCCCAATTTTCATTATTTATATGTGGTATTGATTCATCTTTGACCATCACTGAGGAATTTGTGGAGAAACTGCGCTCACATAGACCCATATTAATGACATTATGAAATTAACTGCTGCTCAGAAACTGGTCCCCTGTTGACAAGCTGGTTAAAGCTTGTGATTATTTTTCATTAATTAATTGTCTGAGTTTGATTGCTGGAAACAGGCTTGCATAAAAAAGGTTGTGTAGCCATTGACAATTTGTTTTGTTAGTTTATACATTTATTTCACGTTTTACTTACAAAGGTTAATTTCCTATGAAGTATAAAAATAATTGTAGTTGAAATTTAAGTTTTCTATTTTCAAATGAGTAATAGGAGCTCCTAAACAAAAATATTTTTTTTCACCTCATAATTTGTTGAAGCATATGACAGAAATGCCAATAATAAAAGTAGCTAATCTTCTTAAAGAGATACTGTAGTTAATGACTGAGACAAACGGCTGAAAAGCAAAGGCAGTGATACTGTAGCTGCAGAAGTGAACGTGTCCACAACTGGTGTCCCTCACACCAAGGATTTTAACATGGGGTTTGACAAGGAAGGACAATTTGCCAAGACTAGTTTTTATTTCCTATTGCTGAATGAAGGCCAATTTGAAAAGACCAAATAGGACAACATCAAACGGGCCTTCATTCAGCTGTCGTGCCAAACTTGATATCCTCAAGGCAGTTCATGAGGCTGAACATGAGATGAACAACATTACCTCTGTGGAAGAAGATCCCTTTGCATTATTCCACCCCTCTGTTTCTCCTCTTTATTCATATCTGAATATTCTATTAGTTATTAGGCTGGAATATCAATTTTAGTCATTAAAGTTTGATGTGAAGTTTGCTGAGACCTCTGTTGGTGATAATGCACTTTAAAATAAATCTCTCAGATTTAATTTGTTAGCTATGAATTAGTTATGAAACTGCTTTGGTCAACGTGTGTGTGTGTGTGTGTGTGTGTGTGTGTGTGTGTGTGTGTGTGTGTGTGTGTGTGTGTGTGTGTGTGTGTGTGTGTGTGTGTGTGTGTGTGTGATATACTATACTTGTATGTAATAATATTGTTGTTTTGTTATAGTTTTTAGTTAAACTGTACCCTATTTTGCAGTGGTTCACAAATTGGGGTCCAGTGACCCCCAGGGGTCCTTGGGGGAGTTCCAGGAAGCCCCCGGCAAAATGAAGACAACAGCTTAATTCCACTATTTCACTGGCAAGAAGTTAACCCAATGAAAGAATGTATAAGAATGTACTTTTAACTCATAGATATAATTCTGTATTAAATCTTCTATTATGGGGGTTCCTGGCATAACATTTTTTCAAATGGGGGTCCACAGCCTCCAATGCCCCATACACGGCCATATAGTGATGTGAAAAGGTTTGAGAACCACTGTGTATGTTTCTGCTAGTTGTTACCACTTCTCTCCCAGCCACACGTACATGAACTCCTGACTTTACGGTATACTTATTTGCACGGCGGTGTCGCACACCGAACGTTGCTCACAATGCAACGCGTCGTGAGCTTGTAGATTGTACAAATGTGGCATAATACCACAAAGCACACTGGGGCTGTGCATAGATCCTCCTTTCTCCTCCTAATACCTGTGTGTTCACACTATACAGAACATGTACATACTGTACACACACAAGTATAATCTGTGAAATAAGACAGTTTTCACATGTGTCTCTGAGTATATATGCAACCTATGCACATGTATCCTTTCTCACCAGCCTATACTTTTCTCTTTGTATGTTCCCCACCATGCGTGCGTGTGTGTACATAATCATGCATACGTGCGTGTGTGTGTCTTTGGCGTGGTGTGTATGCAGGCATGCGTGCTCATCTCCCTGTGTGTATGTGTGCTTTGTCTGGCTTAGCACGAGAGCTGACGGGCGCGGAAACTCCTGTGACCGTTGCCGAGGAGACGGACATCGACGCGGAGGAGACCATTCCATTACCGGTGGCTGACAGCACGGTGGATGAGTTGAACCTAAACCGAGGTGTAACAGACCTGGATGCCACAGCCAAGACCACCGACCTCAACCACACAGACAACAAGGTGAACTGTGTGTGTTGTGTGTGTAGGGGTGGGCGATATGGTGATATCGTTGAGACTATACAATGTCTCCACGATATGCCTTTTCAGAGATATCGTATATATCGTGATACAATGAGGGAGAGCCTTGGAAAAATATTGTGATATTGTATTTTTCCATATCACCCACCCTGTCTGTGTGTGTGTGTGTGTGTGTGTGTGTGTGTGTGTGTGTGTGTGTGTGTGTGTGTGTGTGTGTGTGTGTGTGTGTGTGTGTGTGTGTGTGTGTGTGTGTGTGTGTGTGTGTGTGTGTGTGTGTGTGTGTGTGTGTGTGTGTGTGTGTATTTTGTGTGTCTGTATGTTTATTTGCTGTCTCGCTCCCTGTCAGTGACTTTGTTTAGGAAATAGGGCTTTTAAACTGAAATCTAATCAGGATTCAAGGTTGACCTTAGCGGAGCAGAGTGGATGTGTGTGCTTGCGTGTGGAATGAACAACCTGTCATTCTGTCACTCTCAGCCTGTTGACCCGCTTCTCTCTCTGGCTCACTGACTCGTTCTTTCTATGAAAAAGGAAACTCTTTCAGTGTTATTTTGGCAGCTGAATTTTATGAACGTTTCATAGCCGGCCAATTCCTCTGCGTGTTAATCAGTGATGCATCATGGGAGCCTCATAGTGCACGAGATCTGACACAGCTCAGCTTGGCTTGACTAGTGGCTCCAGATCTAAGGAACACACTTCCACCAGCCCATCTACAGCATAACCAGAGACATATTTTAGGGCCTAATCTTTAGATTGTCCTATGGGGCTGTAGTGCTATTATGAGCTGGATTGGAGAAGCAGCATTTTATCATCATGTTATTTCCTTAGAATTTCGTATTTGGTTGCAGTTGTGAGGAGATGATATGATTCATATGAGGTCAACACTACAGCATTGATAGATAGGTGGGGAAGAGAGTGAATGTATACCGAGATTGCATTTTAGAGACCTTGGATTTTGGGGTGAGGGTGTACAATTCTGTATCTTTTCATCTTTATTATTGCTTTCCATCACTGCAATACAGGTATATACGTAGGATCGAACAGTGGTGCACAGGGGCAGATGGAGGCTCTTCTGCCTGCCTCAGAAAATGCTTTTCATGTTAGATAGCTCGCTATAAGAAATGTTATTACGGTGACATGTTTGTTGGAAAGATTCCTTACACTCAAGAAATGGTTACCTTTCACCTCTTTTGAACTACTCTGCTCATCCTTTTACATCATCATGAGTACACTTTACAACTTTCATGATGTTTGTTGTATCGTCTTTGATCACTATAAACATACCGTACAGTGTAGGGAGGGAATACATCAGTTTGTGCCAAGCACTTTTTGCCTTTAGCCATAGGCATCCTCTTCAATACTGCTGTGAAGATCGATATTAAAATAGTAATCCCGAACAAGTGAAAGATCTGTTTGGGGGATCCTTGACTCACTGATCAAGTCACAGTGCTGCACAAACTCTCTTCTGACTGAGAGCTCCCTCTTGAACTGGAAACTTTGTTTCAGTGGTTCTGATCTCAAACTTTCTTCATGCCAAGGATGTATTTAGACCCCCATCTGAAAATATTCTTTGCTGCCAGGGAACCCCATACAAGATTTGCTACAAGATTTACAGCCCAGAACCCACTTTGAGAACCACTTCTAATGTGACTGTATTGTGAATACGCTTTAAATATGGTTTGCTGCACAGATAACTGTCTAGAACAGTGAATTTGAGATAAATCACACTTAAGATTTTAGTGCTCTTTTCAGATGGAGACCCATCACCAGAGGGCCTGCGACCTATTGTGGGTCCATCGCATCCATAGTTTAAGAAAGTGTGCTGCTTTACAGTCCTTTGGCCCCATTAACATTAGGGTTATGAGGCCTTTCAATAGGGCTCCTGATTGAAAGCAACACGGCGTGAAATCACTGAAACAACCTTCTCTCAGCGGTGACCTCTATTCTCAGGTCATTGCACTAGCTCGGGAGGGTGTGTGTGTGTGTACGCCTACATTCATGAATGTGTGCCCCCATGACTTCACATTTGTCACTTTTAACAGCTTGATTGATTACACGGTAATATTTGTGGACATGGGAGTGTGTAACCTGGTCCCGTGTGTGTGTGCGCACGCGTGTGTGTGTGTGTTGTGTCTTGCAATTATTACTTTGTGGGGGCCCACAGGTGCCCACAAAGATAGTACAATCAGAGAAAAACACCTTGTGGGGACACACTTTAGTGTCCCACAAGGTAAGGGTTAGGTTTAGGGGTTAGGTTAAGGGTTAGGGTTAGGGTTAGGGTTAGGGGTTAGGTTTAGGGATAGAGGTTAGGGTAAGGCCACAGGACTTGCATAAAAATGAATGGAATGTCCCCACAAATATAGTAGACTATGTGTAATGTCCCCACAAAGTAGTAATTGCAAACCTGTGTGTGTGTGTGTGTGTGTGTGTGTGTGTGTGTGTGTGTGTGTGTGTGTGTGTGTGTGTGTGTGTGTGTGTGTGTGTGTGCGTGTGTGCGTGTGTGCGTGTGTGCGTGCGTGCGTGCGTGCGTCCGTGCGTGCGTGCGTGCGTGTGTGTGTGAGTGAGAACACACATGTACAGGGGCGTCACAAGGGGGCGGAAAGTGGGACTGAGTTACGAGGGCCCAAGGTTGAGGGGGTCCTAATTATTTTATACTTTATCTATTGAAAAATAGCAGATATACAAGCTCATTGCGAGCTTGTAGGGTCTGTGGCCAAATACATATAATTTTGGCGGTCCTTCACATGAAAAGGTTTTTCAAAAAACCTTAAAAGGATTTGAAATATTCAAATTGAAATAGACACATTTTCACAATCTTTCAAAAATAGCAGATCTACATGCTCGCAGCGCGGCACTCGGTGCCGCGCTGTGAGCTTTTATATCTGCTATTTTTGGAGCTGTGTGGAACACAAGCTCCCTATACGTGGCCGTGTGTGTGGGTCTGTCTCCGTCCGTGTCTGTCTGTCTGTATGTAGCCTGCAGTAACCTTTTCTGACCACACATGTTAAGGGAGGGGCGCTGTTGCACACACACACACACACACACACACACACACACACACACACACACACACACACACACACAGCTCCACTTCGAACAGAGGTTCGATTTTCAATAGTTAAAGCACAAAATAATTGTGTGGGGGCGGGGCCCCCAGTCAATCCTTGTCCCCAGGGCCCAGAATTTGGTGTGACACCCCTGAATGCATTTGTTTCACACAATTGTGTGGCCGTGAGCGGTGGGCTTTGATTGGCTGCAGGTTTTCTTCTGGAAGCTCATGAAAGGAAAGCAGCCTGAGAGTGTTAAAGTTCATTCTGGTCCTGTCAGATCCTGTTAGACTGACAGAGCTTCCAGTGCTGTGCCTTCAAATGACCGCACTGTCTCCTGCCCCCAGGGTTGGTGTCAATGGGTCAAGTCGGGACTTTTACTATGAGTCCAAAGGACTTGTCTTATGGATGAACGACATTGCAGTAGAGCACTGCAAAATTAATTGAGGTTAATTCATCTTTGAAATGTTGACTACCGCAAAATTGTACTTATTATACTATTAGACTAAAAAAAGGTTTGTGATATCCTACTTCAATAATCAAGCTTCATGTTATCTTCAGCAAGGGGTCCCATCGGGAAGTTCTTCTCGCACACTCAGAGCCAAGGAACGCATTAAAAAGCCTTTATTTGACAACTAGGGCTATTACATATTAAAACAATAAAAAGCCATGTTATCTTCATTCCAGCAAATCTGATCCCCCCCATTTATCTGGAAAATATGTACAGTATGTGTTTTGTGAATTGCAATTTAGAATAAAATGTCATTCTTCACTGAACAAAATGGCAACATGATATATTATGTCAGAAATTGCAACTCCAGAGCAAGAGATAAAAAAAAAAAAAAAAAACTAGGGCAGATACAGGCTTTATGAATAACATTCAAAGAACCTATCACTGATCTGCAGCTACTCAGTAAGGGTTAACCGTTATATAAACTGAAAGTTGGACGATCAAATTATATTATAGGCCCAAGCAGACAGGACACATTGGAGCAGCTGGGGGTTTGTTTTTGGAATTGTTATAAATGTGAATCAAAGTTTCTGTTGGCTGTTTTTGTGCTCTATGCGCCTCATGTTTTTTGGAGCAGTGCCAAGGATGCCCCAAATTGACAGAAATTGAGTGAAGCAGTGGCGGTTGGTAGACTGCCTGCAACACGCGTCCTGTCTGCCTGGGAAGCGATTTGTGTCTGACCCTTCTCTCTGTTGTCTGTCGTTCTGAGTAACACCCCCCGATGTGTGAATGAAGTGATTCATGGCAGCAGTCACAGCGCTCCAACAGCCATCGCTGTCTGAGAACACTTAACTTCTGTCTGCGTGCATCTCACTCATAGTCTCTCCTCTTTCTGTGTCTTATATTCTTTGTCAGTCTTTCTCCCTTTCTTTGTAAGAATTCTTTCATCGCCATCGTCCTCATTCTTTGAGAGGCAATCTACTAAGACCTTTAAGTGTGTCTTCTGCGAAGTCCTCTCCTTAGAGATCAAATCCCTACATTCGAGCAACCAACATTCCAATGGTGAGACACACTTCCACACACTTCAAACTGTATCTACATTTACAATATCTGACAACACCTCTCATAAACACACACACCAGGACAGACTAACCTGGACGCTTTGCGCTGTCAACATTTTATACATTTAGTCTCTCTGCAGGACCGTATAGTTTGTGTTTTTATGCTTATTGCACAATTCGCAATTGCATCATCCATTTTGTCCTCCGACGCGATTTACATCACAAATGGGCGTCAACAAACTAGCGCGACGCGATTTACATCACAAATGGAGGGGAGGGGGCAGGGGGAGAGAGCGAAAAAGAGAGAGAGAGAGAGACCGCGCGTGTGTCATGTCCGTGTGGAGCACGAAAGTCTCAGGTTACAGTTTGCTTCAAGCAGCGATGAGAGAGAGAGGGGTAGGCAGCAAGAGAATGCAGCGACGCGAAGCAACGACTCGGCAGGAGAGAGAGAGAGAGAGAGGACAGCAAGAGAATGCAGCGACAGAGAGAGAGAGAGAGAGAGAGAGCCCCACCTGTGTCATGTCAGTGCGGAGCGAGCCACGGCCAACAAGAATTGACACATGTCAATATATAAACTGGTGAAATGGTGACTCGGCAGGAGAGAGGAGGGACAGCGAATGCATTTCCCGGCAGCGGCGTCTGCCGCGGCGTCGTCGGACTTGCCGACAACAGCCGCGGCAATGATTCCTATGCCGTGGCAATTATACCTAATCCGTGGCAACGCCGGACAGACCGTCAATGTGCAGCAATGG